>NW_027185791.1:24502037-24554712 GCF_028583685.1 Petaurus breviceps papuanus | reverse complement strand
AGAGACAGATGGCAGGGAAGCCCATAAGTTGGGGAATGGCTAAAAAAGCTGTAGTATATGATTGTGATGGAATCGAAATGATGAGCTTGATTATTTTAGAAGAGCATGAAAGGATTTCCATGAAGTAAGGACGAGCTAAGTGAGGAGCAGCACGGGAATGTTGTACATAGTAACAATGTTATTTTAAGAACAACTTTGAGCCAATATATTATTTTGCCTATTTTGAATACCCAAATTCACTGGGAGCATTACATGAAGAATGATGTTATCTTTGTCTGGAGAAAGACCTGATCAATTGAAGCGTGTACAGAACAATTTTGTATGTGTGTTTGCATGTATATATTTTGTCAAAGGCTTTTTCTTTATTGAGATAATTATTTGATTTTTGTTCTTCTTTTTCTTACTGATATGGTAAATTATGGTTATAATTTTACTAGTAGTGAACAACAAAAAATGTTTCCTGAATGCAGTTCCAAAGCAAAGAGGAACTCTAGCACTTCTGGCTGCAGGGAACAGGAGGCTCCTCCTAGATAAAAACCTGGGAGCTGGGTTGTTAAGTAAAAACCTTAGAACTCAGAGCAAGAGAAGAGTGAACACACCTCTCTGAAGATCACTCTCCCTTGGAAGCACCAACTAGTAGAACCCCTACGAACTTGTTCTTCGAAAAAAAAGCACAAAAAAGCATGAAACTTGGGGCAGTACATCTCCACCATCAAATGAACAAAGTTCAAATTTAACATAAAGGTCAAAGTCAAAATGGGCTGGAAAGAGAAGCAAAGAAAAACAACAACAACAAATATTTGACCATAAAAAGCTACTATGGTGTCAGGGAATACTAAAATATAAATTCAGAAGAAGACAACAATGCAATACAAAACAAAACAAAATCCTCAAGGAAAAATGAATATTGGACTGAAACTCAACAAGAATTCATGAAAAATGAGTGGTGGAAAGACATGAGTGGTACCAAAAATGGGAAAAGAAATGAGACTGATAGAAAAAAAAATATATGTGGACTCAGACACTTAATACAAAAATTAGTCATGTGACCTCAGGCAAGCCACGTAACTCCAATTGCCCTCCAAAAAAGCAAAAAAAAAAATGATAAAAGAATCACCAGGATTGTCAAACAAAAAGGCAAAAAATAATGAGGAAAACACACTTTATAAAAACAGAATTGGTCAAATGGTAAAAAGAAGCATAAAATTTCAGTGAAAAAAATCTTTTTAAAATTATATATTTAAACATTTGATCTTAAAACTTTAGGTGCCAGATTCTTTCCCTTCCTTCCTAATCACCCACCCACATTGGGAAGATAAGCAATTCAATATAGGTTGTACATGTGTACCTATGCAAAACATGTCCATAGTTGATATATTGTGAAAGATTGACTATATTTGCCTCCATCCTATCCCACCCCCCACATGATCTACTCTCTACTTTGATCCTGCCCTTTTCAAAAGGGGGTGCTTCCAACTTCCCTCACCCACAGGCTGCCCTCTCTTCCAAGCCAAACTCTTTGAGAACAAGGTTGACTCATTCTATTTTGCCCTCCTGTTCTTCCCCTCCATCGTAACCATTTTTCCTTGCCTCTTCTGCATGAGACATTTTACCCCATTTTGTCCCTCCCCATCTCTCCCACTATATTCCCCTTTCACTGCTTAATTTCACCTTTTAAGTATCATCCCTTCCATTCAATTGATTTTCTTCCCTCTGTCTATGTATACCTGTAGACATATATACTCTCACTAACATATGTATTCATATGCCCATATATCCTCCAATATAGACATATGTGTATAGATACATATAAACACATAAATAAACACACACATATATGTATGTATGTATGTATAAACATGTATATACATTTCTATTCCCTTCAACACTTCTCATACTGAGGAAAGCTTCATAAGTTAAAATTATCATTTTTTTCATGTAGGAATGTAAGTAGTTCAACTTTGTTCAGTTCCTTATGATTTCTTTTCCCTGATTACTTTCTCAAGCTTCTCTTGCTTCTTATTTCTGAATGTCAAATTTTCTATTCAGTTCTATTCTTTTTTTCATCAAGAAGGCTTGAAAGTCCTCTATTCCACTGAATGACCATATTGTCCCCTGAAACATGATACTCAGTTTTGCTGGATAGGTATTTCTTGTTCTTAATCCCAGCTCCTTTGATCTCTGGACTATCATATTCAAAGCTCTTCGATCCCTCAGTGTAGAAGCTGCCAGGTCCTGAGTTATCCTGATTGTGTTTCCACAGTGTTCAAATTGTTTCTTCCTTGCTGCTTTTAACATTTTATCCTTGATCTGGCAATTCTGGGGCCCTGGCTATAATATTATTAGGAGTTTTCTTTTGGGGGTCTTGTTCAGGAGGTGAGCAGTGGAATAATTAAATCTCTATTTTGACGTCTGTTTCTAAAACAGGGAAATTTCCCTTGAGAATTTCTTGAAGGATAATTTCTAGGTTCTTTTTTTGATCATTGCTTTCAGGTAATACAATAATTTTTAGATTATCTTTCCTCTATCTGTTATGCAGTTCAATGGTTTTTCCAATGATATATTTCACATTGCCTTTTTTAAATTTGTTTTTATATGTTTAATGTATCTTGATTTCTCATAAACTCACTAGATTGCATTTAATCCAATCTAATTCTGAAGGAATGATTATCCTCAGTGAGCTTTTGTCATTCTTTTTCCACCTGGCAAATTTGGCTTTTTAAGTCTTTCTTCTCCTGATTTCCTTTTTGAGCTTCTTTTGCCATCTGAGTTAGTCTATTTTTAAGGTGTTATTTTCTTCAATCAGGTTGTTGATTCTCATCTCATAATTTTCTTGCATTTTTCTCATTTCCCTACACAATTTTTTCTCCACTTCTCTTTTTTATCTTGATAACCCTTTTTAAGTTGCTCTATGGCCTGTAACCAGTTTGTATTTTTCTTGGAAGCTTTTGGTGCCGGAGTTCTGACTTTTCTGTCTTCCTCCTGTTCCATGCTTTGATGATTTTTGTCCCTAAAATAGGAGTGTAAAGTTGGGTTTCTCTGTTTCCTTTGCATCTTTGCTTGCTCATGTTGCCACCCAATTACTTGATTTTTAGTCTTTTGTCACAGTAGAGCTCTGCTACCAGAAATGGGAGCTTTATCTCAGATGGTGGGGTTTTTGCAGCTGCTGGAGGTGTTAGTTGGGTGCCCTATCTGAAGCCTTCACATCCTCTGGCAGACTGCTTACACATTCCAGGATCTCCAATGTAGAAAGCAATCTAGATCCAAGCAGGTTAAAGTGCGTGCAATTACCCCTCAGACTGGTCACTTTTGTTCCCCCTACAATCTCCAGACCAGGAGCTCTGAAGCAGCTATGAGGGGGAGGTTGCATGGCCTCTGTGCCTCAGCCACTTCTCACCCCCAGGGCAAAGGCCAGAATGCACTTTGCATTCCCAAGTCTCATAGTCCACACTGCACTTACCTCTCACTTTGTCCTTGGGATCTATAGGTTGATAATTCTGGAAACCACCACAGCTGTGGGTGATCTGAAGTCCCTTCAGCTGGCAACTGGTGAGGCTGCCCTGAGGCTAGAACCTCTGGCCTTCATGGGACTCCTTGGCTTCCAGAATGCTCTGCTGGCTGCTTCTTTCCAGCCTGCCAGGCTGTCCTTAGTAGGATGTTAGCTTCTCTGTGTTGTTTTTGGGTTCTGTAGCTCCAAAGTTTGTCTTGTCATTTTTACATATGCTGGAGGAGTTGGGAGCCAGTGCTGTGCAGAAGTCCTGTTTCTACTCTGGCATCTTGACTCTGCCCCCCTAGAGGAAAACAAAACAAAAAAATTCTTAAAACGTAGAATTTTCAAAATGGAAAAAGGAGGTACAAATATTAACTGAAGAAAAGAACCCTTTAAAAATAAAAGTGGCTAAACTAAAAAAGGTAAAAAATCTGAAGAAAATAATTCCTTAAAATTGGAATAGGCAAGTGGAATCTAATGACTTGCTGATACACTAAGACAAAGTAGAAAGATTGAAAAAAAATAGAATGAAACTTAAAAAAATCTAATCATAAAAACAACTTACCTAGAAAGTAGATCAAGTAGAGATAATTTAAAAATTGGACCACTTCAAAGACATGATCAAACACTAAACATTATATTTCCAGAAATTATCAAAGGATGCAACAACTCTAAGTTTAAATTCAGAGGGTAAAACCAAAAGCAAAAGGATTCACCTATCACTAGACAAAATGCAAACATTCAGGAATATCATAACCAAATCCCAGAGCTCCAAGATCACAGGAAAAATACTTCAAGCATAGAGGAAGAAACAATTCAAACATTTTTGGGCAACAGTTGGGATCACATAAGGTTTAGCGACTTCCACATTAAAGGAGAAAAGGGCTTTAAAGTTATTTGGGAAAGTAAAGGATTTAGGATTAGTTCCAAAAATAACCTACCCAGCAAAAATGAGTACAATCCTACAAAGGAAAAAAAGGCAAACATAAAAGAGTAATCATTAGGGACTTAAAAGATCAAACTTTTTATATTACTATATGGAAAAATGATATTTGTAACTCCTAAGAATTTTATCATCCTTAAGGCAAGTAAAAGGATTTTACATATACAAAAAGCAAGAAAGGCAAGGATGTGATTGAATAAATTAAAATGAACTCCAAAAAATTTAATGGATTAGAAAGGGGGATGGACTAGGAGAAGGGGAAGGAAGACATAAAATGGGGAATTTTTTTTTCCTCATGAAAGGGCCATTCAAGGAAGAGCTTTTACAATGGAAGGGAAATGGAATTGGTGGGCAATGATTGAACATCACTCTCATTGGAATTGGTTCAAAGATGGAAGAATGCTCTCTCTCTCTCTCTCTCTCTCTCTCTCTCTCTCTCTATCTCTATCTCTCTCTCCTCTCTCTCAGTTAAGTATAGACATGCAACTTATCAAAAATGGAAATAGGAAAGGAAGAAGATAAGAGAAAAGTGGAGATGATAAAAAGGAAGGCAGAATAAGGGAGGCAGTGGTTGGAAGGAAGATAGAGTTATGAGTAGTGACAGGATAAAAAGAGAAAGAATAAATATAAAAAAATACAATTGAGGGGTAAGCAGTTATATATGTTGTTTCCAACACATTCATTTGAAATAGAAATAATCACACAACATTAAAATAAAAGACTATGTAGTGTCTAATATGCTTCAACTCAACTGAAAAAAGCCAGGGGTTAGCAAATGTAATCCCATCCAAAGCAAAAGAAAATAGAACTATTTAATAGAGAGAATTGGGAAACGGTGTTTTGCTTAAAGGTACCATAGACAATGAAGTAATAAGAAAGAATCTTTAACAAGTTTCATTTCTAAAATAAATACTGACTATAGAACTACTTAAATGTATAAAACTAAGAGCCATACTCCAATAGATAGTCAAAAGATGTAAAGAGGAAGTTTTCAGAAGGAATCAAAACCACCAATATTCACATATATGTGTGTTTGTGTGTGTATTTTTTTCTAAATCAGTATTGAAAAAGTAAGGCATAAGGACTTCTGGGGTACCACCACATATATATCATTAAAGACAAATGTTAAAGGTGTTGCAGTTTAAACCGAGGGATGCCAATAGCTGTTGCGCCCTTTGCCCACCCAAAAAGAGTTGCGATTTCATGATGTGCTGTGATGGAGCCACCTCAAATAATTAAGAGGCAAGTGTGGCTAGGTGGTGCAGTGAGCAGTGGCCCTGGAGCCAGGAAGAGCTGAGTTCAAACACAACAAAAGATACTTAAAATTAAAACTAGCCAACGGACCTTGGGCAAGTCACTTAAAACTAATTGCCCTACCTTTCTCCCTCCAAAAGAAAAAAAAAATTTCAGAGTGAGACCACTTCTAATCCAAGGATAGACATTTACTAAGATTGATGCGTCTCTTGAAGTGGGTTAATTTCCAAGAGGAAACAGCAACTTTAGAGAGAACAAGATGAATTTTATAAGGTAAAGACATTGATTGCACAATCAAATTTTAAAACAAAAATAGGAATATGAGTAATATTAAAAGGACAGGAGGAGTTTGTTAAGGGATTAGGTAATGGAGAAGGGGTTCTGTCTATGGTTAGGTTGTTAAATCTTCTGTCATGCTACTCTCCAAGTGACTAGTTATTGTGGTCCTGTTTGATCAAGATGAATAGTTAGGTATTTTGTACCTGTCTTGCACTGGATCAATGATGCAATTGTGGTGGAGTACAAGAACATACCTGTTTCTATGGGAATGGATCTGGGGGAAGTGACTGGGATTCCATTATATGGATATGCCTGCTGTTCTGTGAGAACTGTGACTTTGTGGACACACCTGTTTTTCCTAATCAGCATATGTGAAAAAGTTAGGATATTTAATGGGGGAGAGGGGGATGAGTGGCTAGTGGCTAGGAACAGTGGGCCTGCTGTTCATTGGGGCCTATGATGAAGTTAGGATTTCAGGGCTGGGGGCAGCTTTATTAGGATTCCATCAAAGGTGTTTAAGGAAAAATAAGTATAGTAATGAACTGTTGGTGGAATAATAAATAGTTTGAAACTATGTACAAAAGTTTATTAAACTGCATTCTCTTTGATTCAACAATCACACAACTGGTTTTGTATCTAAAAGAGATCAAAGTAAAATAAAAAGGCCTCTATGTATATAAATATTTACAGTAGCCCTTTTCCAGCAGAAAAGGATTAAAAATTGAGGGAATGTACATCAATTGGGGATAGGTATACAATCTGTGGCAAATAATTGCAATGGGGTAAAGTGGGAAATGAAGAGGGGAGTGTTTTAAAAAAAATAAAACAAAGCAAAATATAAGAAGCCCTACATGAGGAGAAGCAGAGTAAAGAGAAATAAACCAGAATATCAATCTACACAATGCCAACAACACTGCAATGATGATGAACTGTGAAAGTAGCTTGGATTCTCTGATGAATACATGATCCAATACAATTCCAAGAAAATCATCATGAAAAAAAATGCTATCCATCTCAGGAAAGAGAACTCTGAACTTTTATGAAAAGTGTAATGTAATTTTTTTCACTTTCTTTCTTTTTTGAATATGGCTAACATAGAAATAAGTTTTACATGGTTTCATATGTATACATGATATATTGATTGCTTTTGGTATGAATAGTTTGAATAGGAATGAGACAATTAGAAACTCAAAATTTAAAAAAAAATTTAAAAAAAGATGTTTAAAATAAATCAATAAGAGTATCAAAAAAAACTTTATCTGGTCTTGATGATCCCTTCTTAGGAACTATTGATGATTTGGCCAATTTCTAAGATAGGTTTTGAGTATTTTATTTTCTGTTAATGGGGAAAGTTTATATTCTTGTAAATATTAATTGATCTCACTTAGATTGTCAGGTTCACTGACATAAAATTGGACAAAATTATTTCTAAGAATTGTTTTAATTTCATCTTCATTGGTGATGCATTTACTCTTTTCATTGCTCATTGTGGAAATTTGGTTTTCTTTTTTATGAAATTAACCAATGATTTATTTGTATATTTTTTCATAAAACCAGTACTTTGTTGTTTTTTTTTTTACTTCAATTATTTTTTACTTTAAATTTTATTGATCTTTCCTTTGGTTTTCAAGTTTTATATTTTGGTGTTTAATTGAGTATTTTAATGTGTTCTTTTTCCACTCTTTTTTGCATGCCTAATTTATTGATCTGTTCCTTTCCTAATTTATTGATATATGTATGTAGAAATATGAATTTTACCCTCTGTACTGTTTTTGCAGTATGCCAATATTTTTTCTATATTGTCTAATTATCGTCATTCTCTTTAATGTAATTATTTATTGTTTCTAGGGTTTGTTTTTTAACCCACTCCTTCCTTTGGATTAGATTATTTCATTTCCTATGGAATTTTCATCTATGTTTCTATGGTCATTTATTGAATATATATTTTACATCACTATCATTTGAAAATGAAGCATTTAGTATTTATTTATTTTTTGCTTTTTGGAAAGGGAGAAGTCAGGACAATTTGGGTTAAGTGATTTGCCCAAGGTCACATGGCTAATAATTTTCATGTGACTGAGGTCGGATTTGAATTCAGGTCCTCCACTCTCCATGGCTGGTGCTCTATTCACTGAACCACCTAGCCACCCCAACATTTAATATTTCTGCATTTGTACATTTCATTGGGAGATTTTTATGCCATAATATGTGGTAAGGCTTTCTGATGGTGTCACATACAGTTGAGAAAAATGTACACACATTTCTTTACCCATTAAGTTTTTTTCCAAATCTTTATCATATCTAACTTTTCTAAGATCTCATTCATCTCCTTGACTTCATTTTTATTTTTGTGGTGAAAATTATGTAGCACTCAAAATGGAAAGTTGAGATCCTCCACTAGTATAGCTTTGGTGCCTACTTCATCCTATAATTTATTTAATTGTTCCTTTAAGATTTTGGATAGGGTGTGGAGCCAAGATGGTGTAAGGGTTATAGGATTTAAAGATCTTCCATGCCCCATTGGACTTGCAGATGTAGCAGGAAGGGGCAGAGCAAGAGGAAGCAGAAGCCCAGCTAGAGAACCTGAGGTGGCTAGCAGTGGCAGTGAGGGCGGCAGCAGCAGCAGAGGCAGCGGCAGCAGAAAGGAGAACCCCTTTGTGAGCCAGCCAGAATTTCTGCTGAGGACTCCTGCTGAGGACTGCCAGGTTCAGCTGCTGGGAGCACGCTCCCTGGATGCAGGGTGGTTGCTGTGAGTGGGGAGAGGACCTTTGCCTGAGGTAGCCTCTTCTGTTTTAAAGGCATGAGTATGTGGGTACTTTCTACTTTATCTACCTTTGCCAATTTCATAACTATTCTGATGGCTTTGACTTTCTGGTTTTGGGACACAGTCTTTTGATATTTTAATAAATGCTCCAGCTTTATCACCCATATAGAAAGCCTGATATATTTTTTGATTGATAACTACATCAGCATATTTGTAATTTCCATATGCATTGTGAATATTGCATTGCTGATATAGATGGTGGAGTAGAAGCACAAGCTCCTGCTTCCACCTTCCCCAATCCATGTAAAAAGGGGACTCTAAACAAACTTTGGAGCTGCAGAACACACAAATTGATACAGAGAAGCTAACCTCCCACTGAGAACAGCCCAGCAGGCCAGCAGGAATCCAGCATAGCTCTCTGGGAGCCAAGCCCAGCCACACACCTAGGCTTTAGCCCCAGGGTGGTTCTGACCATCCCCAGCCGGAGGGACTCCAGATGAGCAGCAGCTTTGGCCATTTCCAGATTTATCAACACATAGATGCGAAGGACAAAGTGAGAGGTCAGTGCAGTCTGGACTTTGGGACCAGTAAGTAGGAGTGCATGGCTTTTACCTCCAATGCGAGAAGCCACTGAGACTCTGGCACAGACAGCCAGTGCCACGTGGCAGCTTCAGGTCCTGTCCTGCAGAGTTTAGAGGGACAAAGCACCAGTCTGAGGGGTAAGCACTCTTGCATTAACATGCTTAGATCTGGATTGCAGTCTAGGGTGAAGGTCCTGGGGTTTTTGTCCAGCTTGCCAGAGCATGTGTATACCTCAGATAGGGTACCCATCTAATACCTCCCGAAACTGAGAAAACCCCAGCATTTGGGACTAAAGCTCCCCTGTCTGGTGGCAGAGTACTACTGTGGTAAAAAGTCCAAAAGGCAAGTAATTCAGTGACAAAATGAGCAGGCAAAGGAATCAAAACACACAGAAGATTGCAACATTACACTCTCATTTGGGGGACATAAAGGAGCAAAGCATGGAACAGGAGGAAAACAGTGAAGTCATAACTCCTGCACCAAAACCTTCAAAGGAAAATACAAATTGGTTACAGGCCATAGAGGACCTTAAGAAGCAGATAAGAGAAGTGGAGGAAAAAATGGGAAGAGAAATGAGAACAATGCAAGAAAATTATGAAATGAGAGTCAAACAGACTGACTGAAGAAAATAATACCTTAAAATACAGACTGACTCAAACAGCAAAGGAGGCTCAAAAAGTCAATGAGGAGAAGAATTTCTTAAAAAGCCAAATTTGCCAGATGGAAAAAGAATCTCAAAAGCTCAATGAGGAGAAACATTACATCAGAATTAGATTGGAGCAAATGGAAGCTAATGACTTTATTTTAAATCAGGATGCTATTAAACAGATCTGAACAAATGAAAGAATAGAAGGCAATGGGAAATATCTCATGGGAAAAACCACTGACCTAGAAAATAGATCCAGTAGAGATAATCTAAAGATTATTGCACTACATGAAAGCCATGACCAAAGTAAAAACCTAGAAATCATCCTCTAGGAAGTTCTCAAAGAAAACTGCCCTGATGTTCTAGTACCAGAGGGCAAAATACAGGTTGAAAGAATTCACTGATCACCTCCTGAAAAAGATCCCAAAAAGAAAACTCTTAGGAATATTATAGCCAGGTTCTGGAATTCCCAGATTAAGGAGAGAATATTACAAGCAGCCAGGAAGAAACAATTTGAATATTGTGTAAACACAATCAGGATAACCCAGGATCTGGCAGCTTCTACACTGAGGGATCGAAGGGCTTTTAATGTGATATTCCAGAGGTCAAAGGAGATGGGATGAAAACCAAGAGTCACATACCCAGCAAAATTGAGTATCATGTTTCAGGGGAAAGTATGGTCATTCAGTGGAATAGAGGACTTTCATGCATTCTTGCTGAAAAAAACCTGAGTTGAAAAAAAAATTGACATTCAGATACAAGAAGCAAGAGAAGCATAAGAAGGTAAACAGGGAAAAGAAATCATAAGGAACTTATCAAAGTTGAACCATTAACATTCTAACATGGAAAAACAATAATTGTAACTTATGAACCTTTTCTCAGTAGTTGAAGGGATTAGAAATATATATATATATACATATACACATAGATATATACATATATATACACATATATATCTATATATGAAGGTATATGCGCATATGAACTCATATGTGAATGTGTGTATATATGTTTACAGGTATACATAGATAGAGGGCACATGACCAATTTAACAGGAAGGGATGATACTTAATAGGTGAAATTAAGGGTGAGAGGATTATAATGAGAGGAGATGGGGAGCTACAGATTGGGTGAACTATCTCATACCAAAGAGGCAAGGGCAAATGGTTACAATGGAGGGGAAGAATAGGAGGGCAAAAGGGAATTGGTCAACCTTATTCTCATTGAATCTGGCTTGAGGAACGAGTGAAATACACGCTAAATAGGTTATGTCACCCTCCAGGATAGTAGGTGGGTAAGGGGATGAGAGGGGGGATGATGGAAGGAGGGCAGGCTGGGGGGAAGGGAATTTGGAAGCACTCACTTTTGAAAAGAAATGGGATCAAAGTACAGAATAGAACAAGTGGGATGTGGGATAGGAGGGAGGGAAATATAGTAAGTCTCTTACAATATATCTACTACGTTGTTTTTTTGCATTAGCCACACATGTACAACCTATACTGATCTGCTTATCTTCCCAGTAAGGGTGGGTGACAAGGAAGGAAGGTAATGAATCTGGAATTGAAATTTTTAAAATAAAATATTCAATATATATATATATGTACATATATATGTGTGTGTATATACTATTATTAATACCATCTTACATGTAATTGGGAAATAAGATATACATGCACTGAGGCATAGAGATCCATTGGAAAAATCAAAAGGGTTATGGGATAAAATATAGGAGAGAGTAGGTTGGAGGAGGGGTATCCTGTGGGACTGCTATTTTGATGTGGTGTGTAGGGTAAAAATGGGGAGAAATTTTGTAATTCAAATTCTGGTGGAAACGAATGATGTAAATCAGAAGTTAATAAAGCATTAAAATAAAAAGACATTTAAAACCCTTCCAAAAAAAAAAGAATTTGTATGTCAGGGGTGGCTATTTGGCACAGTGAATAATAGATAACTGGCCCTGTAGTTAGGAGGACCTGAGTTCAAATCCAGACTCAGACACTTAACAAAAAACCTATCCGTGTGACCTTGGGCAAGTTGCTTAACCCCAATTGCCCTCAAAAAAAAAAAAAAACATTTGTATGCCATTCCAGGAGGCAAGGTGGTAGCATAGGCAGTAAATTGTTGTAACTCTCCCATATTCACCTTCAAACAATGATAAAATATTTTCCCAGAACAAGTCCAGGAAGAGCTGAAACACTGGAAACATGGGGATGGAGTCATCTTTTGGCCTGAGAAGTTTGGATAATCTCCAAGAAAGGTACATCTCACTCAGGTTAAAGGAGAACACAGTACAAAGCATGAAGTGTCCCCACAAGCATCTGCAAACCAAGCACAACACACCAATGGAAGATGCTGAGGCCCAGTGCAGTAGACTATGTAAGCATCAATTCCAGTAGCTCCATGTTCCTTAGTATATCCAGGGGAACCAGCAAGAACCCGTCTCTGCAAAGCACCACATGGTACAGCACAGAAGTAGTGGTGTGAGGATGCCTCTGTCTGAGTGTACTGGTTCTAGGAGAGAGGAGATAACTGAAGGAAGACCTGAAGCCAGAAGAACCATCTCCCATAGCCCCAGGGTTATAATATATATTTATCTTAGTGAACAGGCAAAGGAGAAAAAAGTCAACCATATAAAGTTATTATGGGAATAGGGAAGAAGGGTTCATCTTCAGAGTCGCATGCCGAAGCAAAACAAAGCAAAACTTCTCCTACCCTAGAGAACAATGTCAAATGGCCACGTGACCCAAAAGAATTCATAGAATTTATAAAAGACTTTAAAAATGAAATGAGAATGGCCACAGATTTTTAAAAATGAGAAAAAAACAACAACAAAAATCCCAAACAAGAAGATTACGTAGGATAGTCCGCCAAGTGGAAAAGGAAATTTGTAATGTTAAGGAAAAAATGATTCCTTGAAAATTAGAGTTGGGCAAGAGGAAGCCAGCAAAGTTTTGAGACCAAATATGAAGAATGAAAAAAACATAAAGAGAATGTGAAACGTCTTACATGAATACTGCTGATACTGAGAACAGATCAAAAACAGAAAACATCAATAATCAGTCTACCTCAATACTATGATAAAAAATAATCTTGACACAGCAACAGAATAAAGAATTAAAGAAAATTACACTGAAGAACAAGAAAGGAGAATAAAAATAAAATATATCTGACCAATCACCACCTGAAAGAGATCCTACAAGGAAAACTTACAGGAATATCATACAAAAATTCTGAAAACCCCAGATCAAGAAGAAAATATTATGTGCAACAAGAAAAAATTCAAATATGGTCGAGTGAGAATTAGAATCACACAAGACCTAGCAGTGGCTATAGTAAAAGGTCTGGGAAAACTATATATCAAAGAGTCAAGAACTGGGGTTCCAACAAAAAAAAATAATATCTAGCAAAGTTAAGCATAATTCTTAATTAAAAAAGGAAGACATTCAACAAATGGTCAACAAATTTACTGAAAAAACCTCAACCCAATAGATTTGATATATAATATTCAAGATATATATAAGAAAAATATCAGAGACTAATTACAAAGGACTCAGTAAGGACACACTTTACTCTTTATACAAAGAAATGTAAACTGTATATCTAAGACTGTAATTAGTAATTGGGCAGTTAGAAAGAAAGATCAGGGTAGAATTGAGTATGGGATGTGATTCTAAATGTAATTTATGTGTGATTCTAAAATATTATACTGCACTTAATTGTACCTTCTTGGTGGTGAGAGTTAACTCATGGGGGCAGAGGAGAACAAAGTAAAAATGCACAGCAAAGAACAAAAGAAAACTTATAAGGGAGCAAAAAATGGACAGCTTTAAACATAATGTGTAATATTTATTATATAGGCTTCCTAAAAATGTAAATTTATTACTACATATTTTGAATCCTCTCTTACACATTGCTGCACATATCACAATGCTTTCTCCCCCTTTTTTGTATTTAGGTTATAATATGTTTCTTTTTATCTTTTATTATTGTGCATTTAAGTTAAAAATAAATTAGTAAAACAAATAAACCCTGAAATCAAAAAAGAAAATGAACACTGTAGCCAGATTTCAGAACTATCAGATAAAGGAAAAAAATTAAGTATTACAAGTAGCCAGGAAATATATATATTTCAAATATTGGAGAGTTACAATCAGGATCATACCCAAAATTGGAGGATCTGAGGTAATGTAACATTATATTCTGGAGGGCAAAGGAGATAATACTAAAACCAATAACCACTTACCCAGTGGAATTAAGCTTAATAATCAAGGGGAAAAATTATAATTCAAAAGAATAGAAGGATTTTGATCTCTCATAAGAACCAGAACTAAACCAAAAGATCGGCCTCTAATATCAAGGCCAAAAATAAGTATAAACACATAAAAAGGGAAATGAAAACAAAAGGGTTTCAAATAAAGTAAGCTTTTTAGATGCCTACATGGGAAGATGATATTTGTAACTCTTAAAAATTATCTTCCTAACAGTACAGCCAAAAGGAATATATGTAGACAAAGGGAAGGGGCATAAGGTGAATTTGAGGGAATGGCATAAAACAAAGAAAAGCAAAACCTAAGGGATAGGAAACAGGAGAACAATGGGTGCAGAAAGAGGAGCAAGGTAGATGGGTAGAGCCAAGATGGTAGAGTAAGAGCAGAGGCTTGTTTGAGTTATACCCCAAACACCTCCAAATACCTGCAAAAGTGACTCTAATTCTTGAGCTACAGAACCCAAAAAATGATGGAGTAAACACATATCTACCCCCAAGACATTCTGAAAGGGCAACAGGGCCAAGCTTTGAGCAGACCACAGTCTGATGTGGGATGTGCTGGCACAGACAGGGTTGGAGCAGGCCTCATGGGACTGAATAACTGGCAGCTGGGAAGGGTTCCCGTTTTTCCAAACCACAAAGCCCAAAGATATCATATGTCAGTGGGAAAACTCTTTAGGACTTGGGTGAAAGAGGACTGGGGTCTGGCTGGGATCTGACCCCAAACCAGGAGCAGTGGAGGTGGTATTGGTGGCAGCAGTGGCAGCAGCAGCAATAACAGCTGTGGATGCTTCCTGAGCTCTGGTTCCACAGACAGTGAAGGATCATGTGGCTGATACAAAACCCCTGAAGCCTGAGATAGCAGACCCACACCCAGTGGAAACAGAGTCTTGCCTTGACAAAGACTTAGAAAATCAAGTATTTGACTGGCAACCAAATTTGTAAACAGCATAAAAAGTTAGACTGTAGAATCTTACTTTGTTGACAAAGAAGATCAAAACATACAAGCAGAAGAAGACAAAATAGTCAAAGATCTTGCATCAAAATGAAGATAATGGTAGAATGTGACAAATAATCTCACTTGAAGAGGATAAAAAGACCTATTTTAGCAGAAGAAAAGATGGGGGAGAGATGCGAATTGCTTGAACCTTATTCTCCTCAGTATTGGCTCTAAGAGGTAGTAACATATAAAATAAGCTGAATATCATAATTTATCTTACGTCACAGGGAAGTAGGAGATGAGAAGATAAAGTAAAGGTGGATGGTGGAGATTGATAGAAGTGAGGGTAGACCAGGGGAAATCATAGACAGATGCAAAACACTGGTCAGGTGGGAAAGGGTCAAAAGAGTGACAGGACAAAGGAAAGGAAGAATAGGATGTAGATAAATACACAGGGGGTAAACATAATTAAATATGAATGGGACTAACTCTCCCATAAAACAAAAGGAGATAGTGGAGTGGATCAAAAACCAGTATCCCACAATATGTTGTTTACAAGAAACATATTTGAAGCAGAGAGACACACAAAGAAAAAGTAAGGGGCTGAAGCAGAATCTTTTATGAATCAACTAAAGTTAAAAAAAAAAAAAAACAGGGGTAGCAATCCTGACCTTAGACAAAGTAAAACAAAATAGACCTAATTGAAAGAGATAAGGGAGCAAACTGAATCTTGCCAAAAGACACTGATGCAATCAAATTAGAAGAGAAACTCTACCTATCAGATCTGTGGGGAGGGTAAAAATTCAAAATAAAACAAGAGATAGGGAGCTTTAAAAAATTTGGAATAGATAAATTTAATGTTATTAAATAGAAAAGCTTTTGTACAAACAAAGCCAATGCCGCCAAAATAAGGAAAGGAAAGCAGAAAGCCAAGAAACAATCTTAATAGCAAATGTATCTGATTAAGACTTCATTTCTCAAATATATAGAGAATTGAGTAAAATTTATGAGAATACAAGCCATTCCCCAATTACCAAAGTCAAAGTATATAAACAGGCAGTTTTCAGATGAAGAAGTCAAAGATATCTATAAGCATATGAAGAAGTGCTCAGAATAACTTAGAGATACAAACTAAAACAGCTCTGCAATACCACCTTACAACAAATAAGATTGACTAATTTGACAGAAAAAAAGTTAAATAATTTTGGCAGAGGATGAAAAATTAGGACACTAATGCCCTGCTGTTGGAATTGAGAACTGATACAACCATTCTGTAGAGGAATTTGGAAATATGTTAAAAAATAAAAAAAAACCTGTGCATACCCATTAATCCTATAATACCACTGCTAGGCCTGTGTCTCAAAAATATTACAAAAAGGGGGAAAGGATCTACATGTGCAAAAGTATTTATAACAACCTTATTGGGAGAATGACAAAACAAACTGGTATATGAATATAATGGGATACTATTGAACAATTAGAAATGATGAACAGGCATGTTTCAGAAAAAAACCTGGAAAGATTTGTACAAACTGAGTCAAAGTGAAATGATGAGAACCTGTAAAAGGCTGTACACAAAAAGAGCAGCATCTTGTGATCACCAGTTATTAATGACTCATCTTTTCTCCGTAACACAATCATCCAAGACAAGCACAAAGGAAAATGCGATTCATATCCAGATTAATAATTAATGGACTCTGGATGAAAGTAAAAGGATAATTTTCCACTTACTTTATTCTTCCTCATGTCCTCCCCCCATTGTGATCTATTGCTTCTTGCACAACTGCAATAGATATGGAACTATGTTTTGCATGATACCATTTGTATAAACTATATAAACTGCTTCTCATTTTAACAAAAGGGGAGAGGAGGGAGAAAAACTTTGAACTCGAAACCTTTTTATGGGCTCTTTCTTTTTTTAAAAGTTTTGTTTAGAGTTTTCAACATTCATTTCCCAAACATTTTGAGTTACAGATTTTCTTCCCAAGTCTCCCCTACCTTCCCCAACCCCAAGACAGCAAGCATACTGGATATGCATCCCCCCAATCTGCCCTCTCTTACATCCCCCCAATTCCTCCCACTTACTTTATTATAGGGCAAGATGGATTTCTATACCTCATGGCCTCTATGTCTTACTTCCTATTTGCATGTAAAAAACATTTGTTTTTAAAATTTGATTTCAGGATTCTCTCTCTTCTCCCCTCCACACCCATCCCCACTGAAAAGACAATCAATTCAATATAGGTTACAAATGTGTAGTAATAAAAAATATTTCCATATTAGTCCTATTATGAAAGACTAATTTTATTTCACTCCATCATACCTCACCCCATATTTATTGTTTTCCATTTCACTCTCTACCTTTTCAAAACTATTTGCTTCTCACTACCCTCTCCCCAAATTTTCACTCCCTTACATCATGCTCACTCTTATCCCCTAGGGTAAGATACCCAATTAAGTGTGTATGATTTTCACTCCTTAAACCAAATCCAATGTGGGTAAGGTTGACTCATTCCCTTAGGCCTTCCTGTTCTTCCCGTACATTGTAACAGCCTTCTCCTGACACCTTTATTTGAGATAATCCATCACATTCTTTCTCTCCCCCTCTCCTCCCAATATATTCCTCTCTAAACCCTTAATTTTATTTTTTTATATCATCTCTTCGCATTCAACTCATCCTGTGCCCACTATGCATGCATGTACACACAAATATACATACACATACCTATTTTTACATATATGTATACAAATATATTCATATATAATCCTTTCAACCATTGTGATACTGCAAAAAGTCTCATGAATTACAAATAATATCTTTCTGTGTAGGAATGTAAATAGTTCAATTTTAATAAGTTCCTTATCATTCATTCTCCTGTTTACCTTTTCATTCTTCTCTTCATTCTTGTATTTGAAAGTAAAATTTTCTTTTCAACTCTGTTTTTTTTTTTACCTAAAGGATGCTTGAAAGTGGTCTGTTTCATTGAATGACCATATTTTCACTTGAAAAAAAATTTTTGACAAAAAAGTTTCTTATAAAGTCACTAGCTTCCATTTGCTCTGATCTAATTTTGAAGGAATTATATTGTTCAGTGATTTTTTAAATTCCTTTTCCATCTAGGAAATTTGACTTTTTAAGACATTCTTCTCCTCATTAGCATTTTGGACCTCTCTTGCCATGTGAGTTAATCTATTTTTAAGGTGTTATTTTCTTAATTCAGGCATTTACTTATTTTCCATGATTTTCTTGCACCATTCTCATTTCTTTTCCTAATTTTTCCTCTACTTCTCTTTCTTGATTTTCAAAATCCTTCTTGAGCTCCTCGATAGTCTGAGCAGTTCGTATTTTTCTTGGAAGCTTTTGTTGTAGCAGTTTTTACTTTGTTTTCTTTTTCTGGTTTTATGTTATTATCCTCTTTGTCACTATAAAATAATTCTATAATGTGGTCATGCTTCCTCTTTTTGCTCATCTTCCCAGCCAATTACTGGACGTTTGAGATAGTAGAAGAGTAGAATTCTACTTTCGAGTTGAGTGTGCTGTGTCCCAAATTGCTGGGGTTTTAGGCAGCTGTTCTCAGAGCTTCTTCCAGGCACCTGACTCAGAACTGTGAAGATGACTTCCTCTTCATAACCTTAACAATCTTTGCCACACCAGCACTAGCGATCCCAGCGCCAGCACCCAAGACTTCAACACATATCCAAGCAGGGCATAGCAATAGAATCCTGCCTCAGTGCCTGCAAAGAGATTCATGCAATTGCCCTCTGTATATTCTCTTGGTCCCCCTACCATCTGTAGGCCTGGATGTGGAAGCAGTCACAGTGGCAACAGTTGCAGCTGCCACCACACCTGCAGTCCTGGGGCATGGGCAAGACATTGCTCTTCTCTCACCCAGGATCAACAGACTTCCTCACTGACCTTTTACTTTCTCTTTAGTCATTTATGGGTTTAGAAGTCTGGAAACTGCCACAGTGAAGGTGATTCACTCTCCCAAATGTTAGCTCTGGCCCAGTCTGTGCCATGAGTCTGGACCAGTGCAACTCATATGGGACTGTGATTTCCTCCTAGCTCAGTGTGATAGAACCTTCCAGAAGGCCTACCAGAATGCCTTCAGTGGGATATTTATTTTCTGTCACTTTATGTGTTCTATAGTACAAAAATTTGTTTATAATCATATTTTACAGGTATTGGAGGTGGTTGGAGTGAGACCTCAAGCGAGTTCCTGCTTTTATTCCATCACTTTGGCTCTTGAACTCAAAATCTTGTAAAAATGAATGCCAAAAATTTTCTTGATATGTAATTATTTGAAAAAATCAAATACTATTTAAAGAAAAATGTGAATGTTATGTATTTTGTGCATTTATATTTAATATTGATATGACATCATTTTGTATGTTTTCTTTTATTAAACTCTAGTTTTCCTGTTTATATCTTTTGATTTTGTTTATTTTTTTGCTTTCTTTAATATCACTATTTTTACATATGCCTTTTTTTAACTTCAGCTAATTCTGAAATAGATTCTCCTCCAAGCCCTTTTTTCAACTCGGTGTGTGTTTCTTCTAAATAACATATCATTGAATTCTATTTTTTAATCTACTTTGCTATCATGGTAGCTTTTATGGGTGAGGTTAATCCATTCACATTCATAGTTACAAATAATAATTGTGCATTTTCCTCCACACTACTTTCTTCTGTTTGTCCTTTTCTCTCTCTTATCCTCCTATCCCTCTTGTGATGTCTATTTTGTTTCTGAGCAGTAACTTCTTCTATATATCCTCCATTTTACCATCCCACTTTTCTTTGATCCATTGAAATTGCTATTAGTCACTGCTCCATGGGACCACTGATCCTTTGGAACCAGAAATTATATTCTTCCTCCATGTCCCTGGTTCATTGGGACTGGAACTGTTACTTTTCTTCAGGGTCTACAATCTTTTGTTACTAAATATGTTCCTTTATAGCAATGCTTCTGCTCCTTCTTGACTGAAAGTGATATTCTCCACCCTTGAATTATGACCCAGAAGTGAGTATAAGCAATGAAGTTGCAAAACATTTTCTCCTCGAGCCTGTCACTCTGTCTTTACTTTCAGTGATCCTCTTTGCTTTTGAACTGTGACACAGAATGGGTACAGGGAATGGAGATGCTGCACAGTGTCTAGTTTTACTTTCAGTGTTACCACAGGGGTGTCTTTTAAATACTTTTGAGCAGGTCTCAAGTTCATTTACTGTCTTTGACTTAAAGATTCCTTAAGCTGCTGCTGCTGCTTGTGCTGCCATAACCTGGTCCGATCACAAGTGTTTCATCCACTGCTGTGTCATAGATCTTTCTTTCCAACCTCCTAAGTTGCCTTAGGCTGAAAGATTTCTTTCTGATGTTTTGTTTGCTCTCCTGCTCTAAACTTCAATTTGAGGCATACTTTTAAGTTTTTTGGAGGGGAATGTGGGGAGATCAAAGTTAATTTTTTCCTCTACTCTGATGTCTTGATTTTGTTCTAGAAGTCTCTCATGCAATCTTGTGAGACATAATGAAGCTATTCCTCTGGTCAAACATTTCAAAATGTGTCCTTTGCCCATATGTAGGTCATTACTTGATATTCATTCTTCCAAAAAAACCACATTCTATAAATATATTTCAGTAATAATAAAATACATTGCTAACTAGATAGCTTTAAAAACGAATATGACAATAAATATATTTTGATCATCTGGCAGACACTTCTTTAACAGGATTTACAATATCTCCCCCCATCCCCACCGCATGGTTTCAAACTATTCCCAATTCAATGGACCATAAGAAAATATCCTCCTATAACTTTATTTAGTCATATAAAATTTCACTAGGAGTTAAAGTCTTTAGTTGTGCCAGGGTGAAAAAGTTTATCTTCTTTCCCTATGTATCTCTTTATTTCTCCTTTTCTCTCTCCACCCCTTCCTCTCTAACTCCCCTTTTCCTTTCCTCCCTTACTTCCTTCTTTCATGTTTTACTTCCTTCTATTTTTCTTCTTTCCTTCCTTCCTTTCTTTTTCATTGCTTTTTAAAATATTTTTGTCTTGGACTCTGAATAGATGGATTGATTTAAACAATGAAACTTCTGTGTATGCATATACACATATATATGAACACCCACAAACTCACCTGTGTATATATTAATTGATGTATATATTGCATGAAGTGACTTTGTTTTCTTCAATGGTAAGTCAGCAAAAGTAATATGTGCCCTACTTGATGTATATGATTTTTTAGAGATAAATACTATGTAAGTGGCATAAATGTGAGCTGTTGTTTGGGACCTGGTACAGAAAATGTATTCCTTTTGTCACTTTGGGGTAATGCATTGACCAGTACTGTTAGAAATAGAGGAGAAAAAGAGAATATAAATCTCTAATATAACCCATAAAAGTGTTATAATGTATAACTGACAAAATAGAATGTTCTGATATTAGTATTTCTTTAAATCACATCTTTTAGAAGCCTGGCTTTAACTACAGTTGCATTGTTTGGACTCAAACATAACTAATAGACCTTCAAGTCAAGTCAGGCAGGAAACAATGCATGTTTAAAATGATACAGATAATTTTAAATGATGGCTTTATCATAATAATAATTCTTTCTACCCCCAGTTTTTCTTCCAAATTGGCCTAATTGCTGATCTTACACACAGCATTCCATCACTGAATTTACTCTCTCCCTTTGCACAGGCTATTCTCCCTGTCTGAAATAGAATCCCTCCTCACAAGAGGGAAAGGATAACAATAGAGAGAAAAGGACGAACAGAAGAAAATAGTGTGGAGGGAAATGCACTATTAGTGTTTGTAACTATGAATGTGAATGGGTTAACCTCACCCACGAAACCTCATAGAGTCCTTACCTTCCTTCTAAGCTTAGCTCCGTTGAAACCATCTACAGTAGACCTTTCTTGATCCCTCCAACTGCTAATGGTTCACTTCCCCTGTCTCCTGAAATTACATTATGTTTATTTTTTTATTATTTCAAACTTTCTATTATACTTTCCTCCAATTATAGAATATAAACTTTTTTATGGGCAAGAACTGTTTGCATTCATGATTTTGCATCCCCAATGGCTAGGGCAATTTGCAGTATGACAAAATGAAAATTAAAAAAATAAAGAAATAAAAGTACACCTGAGATAACTATCCCTATTGTTCCATTTTTAATTAATTCCTCAAAATGCTTACCAATGGTAAAGAAATAAACCTTTACTTCTATCTCATCATGGAGGAAGTATGTATTTTAGTAAATATAGGTGATATATTTGACTTATCAACCTTGTGTGTGACATAAACATTTTAATGACTGCCCTTAAAAATCCTATTTCTAAGAGATTAGAGTGAAATAAGAAAACCTCAGGTCATTTCAGTTTCAGGTAAGAGTTATGGTAGAAGTTATACCTGATCATGTGTAATAGGTTGCTTTAACTGAACAAGGAAAATACTCTTGGAATTGTCATTTATTTGATTTTCTTGCTGTCTTTGATATAAAAGACTTAGCATAAGGAGAATTTGGTATTTGAATTTCAACATAATTCCCATTATTCAGAGTTGCCTCAACCCATGCTACCTAAGATGGTTATTGCTGTGTTGAATGAGAAGGTAGAGAGGTGTATTGCTTCATCCAAATACTATTATTTTAAACTATTCCCAGTGTTGTCCTGGAGCCATTTCTAACCTGCTTATTCCAGCTTTATTATTATTATTATTATTTGCTTTTTTGGAGAGGGGAGGGCAGGGCAGTTGGGTTTAAGTGTTTTGCCCAAGGTTACATGACAAATAAGTGTTAAACATCTGAGGCTGTATTTGAACTCAGGTCCTCCTGACTCCAGGGCCAGTGCTCTATTCACTGTGCCACCTAGCCACCAAGCTCCAGTTTATTATTAAAGTTCGTTGAGAGTATTTGTGCCTCAGAATTTGTTAATCTCCAAATCAGGGTTTGAGTTATTATTTTGCTAATTGTCTAGAGATAATAAATTGTTAATAATGCAGATTGATTTAAAAGAACATATTTTTTTTTCCAGAGAGTTCAGTTGTGAAACGTTTATCAACAGACCCTTCTATTGATCTACAAATATTACTTGAGTTCAGCAAAAATGTTGTAAAGTATCAAAGAATGATGTCATCACAAGACAGATGTCCCGGTGTTTGTAGTTTGACAACAACAGCTTTCATCACTTTAAGGTTTGCAAAGTATTTTAATCTATTGCTTTATTTGAGCTTCACAACACACCTGATTGTATCCTAAGTTGTTTTTTTCTTGTAATTTATAGTTGTCATGTTACTTATCGCTTTGCTTTCCAAAACCTGAATCACTGAACTAGGGTTAGCCAAGGAGAAAAAATATTCATAATTTATTTTTTTATATTCTGTGAAAGCAGTGAAGTATCCCTACTGTATTTTTCTCATCCTGTGAGCAAATTTTTAAATTACATGTATACAGCATCTTTATTTGGAGCCATATTAAGTATTAAGTATGTTTCTTTCAATTATGTGTGTATTGTTACATATTTAAATAAAACTTAACAAAAAATTCTTTTTGCAATGAGCCTACTAAATCCTCTTCTTGGAAACCTTCTGATGACTTAAAGTACCTTTTTTTTTTTTTAAACTGGTGTGAGTTGGGTCATTCCTGTTCTCTATAATGGACTGATTATTAATGTCTGGGAATCTAGTAAAGCAAGAAATAAGCAAACGTTACATTATAGCAAATTACATTTCTTTGCCAAGAAATAAGCAAAAGTTACATTATAGCAAAAGACAGAGAGAAATAAGGCATAGAAAAGAGAGAGGTAGAGACAGAGATTTATAAAACAGTATCCTTGTTGTTTTAGAAATATTAAACAAAACTCAATAGTTCGCACTGAAGCATGGGCAACTCTAAAGGTCACTAGAATTGCTTCTAAAAAAAGTCTTCTAGAACTTGAGCTCTATGGCCTCTGAAAGTCAAAACCCATAGTTCAAAGAATAACTCAAAGCTTTGTGTCGTTGCTGGTTTATTCCAGTTTATAGCACAGACTCTTTGGTTAAGTACTAGCAAGCCATTTGCAGAAAAGCGACAAAGCTACTTTGTCATAAACAGCAGGGGGAGATTGAAGGCGTTAGGGATAAAAGCCATTTGGGGGATAGGAGGAAACATTACAGAGCCACAGATGCTAGGGATTGCTTTGTTGAGCCTGAACCATGTTCTTTATGTTTCTTCTTTAGTATCTCAAAGAGAGAACAGGAGACCAGCTAAGAAGAGGTCCTCTTACAAATCCACCCATTTTACTTAAATAAATTTTAAGTTGTTTTTCATGTATTCGATACTGTTCATCACATTTTTATATAGTTTTATATTAATTATTGACTGTCATTCCTTTTTTTCATGGTTTCATAAAATTGTAGAATAGCAATTTTCAAAGAAAACGTGTAACAAAAAAAGCAAAATAATGAGGATCAGCTATGCCAATAAGTTTTTTTTTTGCTAAAAATCATAGAAAATTGAAACCTTATTGCAATTCTTGAGTGTGTAATTTTTGCATTCCCAGTCTGTGTGATTTGCCGCTATTTGCAGTGCCATTTGTCTATAAAGCTAAGCACAAGTGATCATATTTGCTTTCACAAAGACTCATGAAAGGAAAATATATTCATAAAATCCTACACGGGGTTCAATATACAGAGTAAGTTCCTCCAACTAAATATAAGATAGTAATTCTATCACTCAACAAACTAGTGATAAACCATATAAAATGAAGCTGGGATATTTTTAATTGTCTGCAGAATGAGTAAACTAAATTAATTCCTTAATGGATTAGCAATGCATTCAGTCTTGTAGTCACATATATGAAGGAAATAGGAGTTCATATTGTTACATGATAATATTTTGGGAATCTTCAACTGCCTCAATATTAGAGAAAGGAGCAGTCTCCTTTTGCACACAAATTTAATCCCCCTACATATGAGGATTCCATTACAACTGAGATAACTCTTCCAAATGTGTTGGGAATCTTCACAAAACTTCTACTTGCTCTTAGTTCACAGTCATTTGTATTTTCTTCCAGATAGTAGGGTGGCAGAAATAATACCATTTTCAACATTTGGAGGGATATGAATATACATAAATCATTTAATATTTCTAATTCCTGGTTTTCTCATCTATATAATGGGAATGTTAATTATGAGAAAACCAAGAAAGTGCTTGTATAATATAAATACTTATACATTGCTAATTATGAGCTTTAGAAATAATAATATTATTATTTATATAACATAATATCACATCAGAAATAATGATAGTAATAATTTTAGTAAAAGAAATGGTTCTGAAGTGAATTTTCCAGACCACCATTTTCAATGCCCAATTTCTAATTATATCTGTATATTTTAATATAAAATGTAATGTAGAATGTAACATTTATTTTCTTATATGTGCATGATTTCCCACTTATATCTTTCTGTTGTTGTATCTATATATCATTTATATATATATATGTACACTTGCTGAATTTTCTGGATTATTAAAATAACATAATTATTTTCAATAATTATATCATTTTATTTTATGTAATTACCACTGCTTCAGTAGGTTATTTGGGATAATTCTAATTATGCAAATATGATTCCAGCCCACCTTTAGTGGAAAATCTCTAATCATAGACTATGTAACATATTAGATTAAGATACAGAAGGAATATGTGTCCAACCAATTTCTTTTACAAATGAGAAAAATGCGGGCCAAAAAGATAAATTATTTTCCCAAGATCTTACAGGTGCTGTATGTCAAAATTGGGACTTGGACTCTAAAGTCAGCTGTCTTTGTACTACACTGTTCGATGAATCAAAGACTTAACTGTTTTTTAATTTAGAGAGAATAACAATAGAAGTAATACAGCAAAATATATATGCAACAGTACCAATATGAATCACCTCCAGTCTCCTGTCTACACAGACATATACAGAAACACACACTCACACACAGAATCCTGCAGAAAATGGAATATAGGTTCTAGTGGATGAATAATCAATCATTCTTTTGACCTATTGGTTAAAGCTGAGAACCTTAAACATTAAGTGCAAACACTTTTATAAATATTTATAGATTTTTCTAGTGCTACAAGTTGTAAATGGTGTGTGTTTGTGTGTGTGTAATTGTTTTATGTTTAGAGTAGTTGGGGCGGGTATGTTTAGCTTTTTGTAAGTGATGCATTTTGCAACATATATAGACATCTCAATCTCAACATTCCATAATCATCTCAAACTCAAAATGTCTGAAACAGAATTAGCCTTCCTTCCAAAAGACCTTCCCTCTTATGAATTTCATGTATTTCATAGAGGGACATTACTATCTTCCTATTCAATAAATATTTTAACCATAGCTTCATCATTGACTCTTAACTTTTCCTCTCTCCAGCACATCCTATCATTAACAAATATTGTTTTTACATTTATAATATGCCTCCTATACATCCCCTTTTCGCAACTCAAAGAACAACTGCTCTGGTGCAGGCCTTCTTCACCTCTTGAAGGTTGCAATAGCATTCTATTATTCCCCATTGCCTAATCTTCTTCACCATTTTAATCAATCCTCAACTCAGCTGCAAATATAATTTTTTCATGGTGTAAGTATGAGAATTTAATATTGTCTGCATGCAAAAAATTCTGATGCCTGACTAACAATTTGGCATTTAAAGGTCTTCATAATCTATGCCTTTCCTATAATTTTTTCCCCACATTTTACTCTCTTCAATCAATTCAATTTAAAAAGCTATAAGATCTATACTTTTGTAGATTTGTTCATAACACAATCTATCTCCCATCTCTGTGCCTATGCACTGACTCTCTCCCATGCCTCTACCTTCTCACTGGTGATTCACAACTACTTTCAAGATTTGCCTGAAACCTTAAATTTTGGAAGGCTCTTGCCATTCCCTCAGATCCTAGGACCTTCATTTCAATTTTTTTTTCTTTTTTATAATAAGTTTTGCAGGGTAGGTGACTGTTGATTTTAATCCTAGTTCTTTTGAGTGCTGGAATACCATATTCCAAGTCCTTTGATCCCTTAATTTAGAAGCTGCTAAATCTTTTGTTATCCTGATTGTATTTGCATAATGCTCAAATTGTTTCTTCCTGGCAGCTTGTAATATTTTCTCCTTGACCTAGGAGCTTTGGAATTTTGCTATGATATTCTTAGGAATTTTCTTTTTGAGATCTTTTTCAAGAGGTGATTGGTGAATTCTTTCAATTTTTCTTTTGCCCTCTACTTCTACAATATCAGGGCAATTTTCCCGGAGAATTTCTTGAAGGATGATCTCTAGGCTCTTTCTTTGATTATGGCTTTCAGGTATTACAATAATTTTAAAATGATCACTCCTCAATCTCTTTTCCAGATCAGTGGTTTTTCCAAAGAGATATTTCACATTGCCTTCTATTTTTTTATTTGTTTGGATCTGTTTTATAGTATATTGATTTCTCATAATGTCAGTAGTTTCCATTTGATCCAATCTAATTTTGAAGAAATTATTCTCCTCAGTTAATTTTTGAAATTCTTTTTCCATCTGTGCAATTCAACTTTTTAAGGCATTCTTCTCCTCATTAGCTTTTTGGGGCTCTTTTGCCATTTGAGTTAGTCTATTTTTAAAGTCTTATTTTCTTCAGTATTTTTTGGATCTCCTTCGGCAAGCTGTTGACTCACTTTTTATGATATTCTTGCATCATTCTCATTTCTCTTCCTAATTTTTTCCTACACTTCTCTTACTTGATTTTCAAAATCCTCCTTGATCTCCTTCATAATCTGTAAACAGTTCATATTTTTCTACTAAGCTTTTGATGCAGGAGTTTTGACTTCATTGGCCTTGGGTTCCATATTTTGATCATTTTTGCCTAAAAAAAGGATTATATGGTCTGATTTTGCTTCCTCTGCTTGCTCATCTTCTCAGCCAATTACTTGACTTTTGATATCTTTGCCATGGTAGAACTGTGCTTCCAGAGTGGATCAAGCTATGACACAATTTACTGGGGGGTTTTCAAATGTTGCCAGAAGTCTAAGGAGGGTGGCCTTTCTAGAGACAACCAAAGCTCTGGCACACTGTCACACACGCCAGCATCATCACCCAAGACAACTATCCAGAACAAAGCAGGTCAAAGTAAGAGTGATCACCCTCTGAATGGTAGCTTGGTCCACCTAAAATCTGCAAGCCAGGAGCTCCAGAGACAGCCATGCAGCAGCAACTGCATCCACCACACCGCTAATTCTTGCCATGGAAGTAAGTCCCCCCAGTGCTTTTCCATCACATGGTTCCAACGGAGTTCTTAACTGACCTTTTACTTTCTCTTTGTTGTTTATGGATTGAGAAATCTGGAAACTACCACTCTTCCTGCTGATTCACTCTCCTGAAATCTGCTGCAACCAATCTAGGCCACTGGTCAGGGCTGCCCCAGGGCCAGAATCACAGGGCTCATGCAGGACTGTGCTTGGTCTCATCTTGGTGTGATAGACCCTTCCTGTTGGCCTGCTAGGCTGCCTTCTGTGAAAGATTTGTTTCTCTGTGTCACTTTGTGGGTTCTGTAGCTCTTAATTATTTTTTTTCAGAGTCATATTTTAAAGGTACTGGAGGTTGTTGTAGTCAGAGATCAGAGGAGTGCCTGTTTTTACTCTGCCATCTTAGCCCTACCCTACAATCTTCACTTCTAAGATTGTCATTCAAATCTTCTTCAGTTGTGTCTGACTCTTCATGACCCCAGTTGGTGTTTTCTTGGGAAAGATAGTGGAGTGCTTAATTATTTTCTTAATCAGCTCATTTTATGTATGTTGGACTGAGACAAATGGGTTTAAGTGACTAGCCCAAGGTCACACAGCTAGTAAATATCTGAGGCCATATTTTAACTCAGGAAGATGTGTTTCCTGATCCCAAATCAAGTGCTCTATGTGTTGTGGCACCTAGCTGTCCACCTTGATGACTGCCTTCTACCTACTCTGGCTATTTCATATGTTTACATATTGTGTTGGCTCCCTTATTTGAATGTGAACTATAATGGATGAAGTTTTCTTTTACCTTGTTTGGTATCCCACGTATTTAGAGGTGTAATTGGCACATAGGAAGCATTTAATATATGTTTGTTGATTGACTAACTGAGAGTGAAAGCTGGTTTTCATTTGAGATATGGCTTGTAAAATGTTTATAGTAATTAAAGTGGTATGGTGAAGGCTTTCATACCTACTATAGGAGTCTGAGAGAATATTGATCCTTTGCTTAAAAATGTCCTGGCTATCATTCCTTTATTTTGTGGTAATCTCCTAGAATTTCTACTTTACAATGCCAATAATAAGTTAGACTTAAGAAGGTTGTTATTATTGCTCTGATTTTAGAAAAATATCCTTATTGTTATTCTGTTTGATGGATTTTAAATGGAAACAATTCTGGGAAAAGGAACTATTCTATTATTATTCATTTATGTTTATTGTTCTACAAGGATTGCACAGTTGGATAAAATAATTACTTTTTGGAATTGAAAGAGTATTAAAATGTAAGGGTAGGCTTACATAAAAAGAAGGCTTCCTGTCGATATTAAGTGAAGGCATCCTCATTACAACTCCAGAAGACTAAATGATGGAGAAAATAAGTACTTCATCTCCTTCCCATTTGATTTTGATTTCAACTGAAATTACACCCCCACATTTCACCCAACTTGGAGATTTTTTGTTCTTAATGTTGCTGCTATATATTTTCCATTTTTAATTTCTTATTTCATTTAATTATTCTTTTTTAAATTTTTTAAAACTGTTTTACTTTTGGTTTACAACATTCAGATGCACAATTTTTTGAGTTCCAAATTTTCTCCCCTTCACTCTCCCTCTCCCCTCCCCCACCATGGCAACATGTAATCACATATCAGTTCTACATATCCCTTCACATTAAGTAGTCAAGATGTAAAGAAGAATTATAAGCTATGAAATGAAAAAGAAAGAGGAAGCAAAACAAAACACAAAAGAGATAGCAAGTAGTCTCCTTTGATCTGCATTCAGATTCAGTGATTCTTTGTCTGGATGGGGACAGCTTTTTCCATCATGAGACTTTTGGAGTTGTCATAACCTCTTATTACTAGAAGACCCTGGTCTATCAAAGCTAGTCATAACAGATACAATGTTCTCCTGCTTCTCCTCCCCTCAGTCACCTTATAAGTCTTCATTAGTTCATATAAATCTCTCCACATCATTATGAAGTCCACCTGCTCTTCATTTCTTATAGCACAATAGTATTCCATTATATTCATCAACCACAACTTGATTAGCCATTCCCCAATTAATGGACATCCCCTCCTGTAATGGCAAGCACAGAAGTCCTTCGCACCTTGTTTCAGCTATTGAATTAACACCTTGATTCAGTCTGTTAAGATACAGTATATGTGAACTCCACAACTTGTGAACCCTAGAACTTGTGAACTCCTGGGAAGGAAATAATGGCTATGTAAGAGAGCCCCAGGGCTAGAGGCAGCAGAAGCTGCAAAGAGACTCTTGTGGTGGCAGAGTCAAAAAGGAGAAAACTTGTGGTATCCTGGCACTCTGTCTGCTCTGTCTGTGCTGATGTTTGTTTATGTTACTTTCTACAGAAACTGTGGTACCTTACGGGAAGCCCTGAAATAGAGACTTCTTGTTGTCTGTTTACATAAATCCTGGAGGAGGGTTTGGGAGGTACTGGGATTTGACTGATGATTTGTGCTGACCTCTTGGACCTTGTTTGTGGATCTGTGTTGATTTCTATATTGATGATTTGTGTTGAGATCTCAGACTTTTTGGTGTGTCTGAGTTGATTTCACATGCAGATAGTGAATTGATGATTGGTGCCAGCAATGAGGATGAATATTATTATGTCTCTGTTAAGCTTTGTCTTCCCAGAAACAGTAAATGTGAAGAACTTAATGTGGATGGGATACAGTGGAATTGAATATGGAATTGGAAGTTTCTGTAAGAACAAAGACAATGTAACAAAGATTAGGAGGGAAGTGGAAAATTGGGAAAGAATTTTTACAAAAAGTGTTTCTGATAAAGGTCTCATTCCTAAAATATACAGAGAATTGAGTCAAATATATAAGAATATAAGACTTTCCCCAATTGATAAATGGCCAAAGGATATGAACAGGCAGTTTTCAGAGGAAGGAATATATATCTATAAACATATGAAAAGATGCTCTAAATCACCATTAATTAGAAAAATGCAAATCAAATCAACTCTGAGGTACCATGTCTAACCAGTCAGATTGGAACAGATGACACAACAGGAAAATGACAAATGCTGGAGAGGATATGGACAAATTGGAATAATAATTCATTATAGGTGGAGTTGTAAACTGATTCAACTATTCTGGAGAGCAATCTGGAAGTATGCCCTGAGGGCTATAAATAATTTCATACCCTTTGACCAGCAATACCATTTCTAGGCTTATATCCCAAAGATATCATAGAAATAGGAGTAAGACCCATATGCACAAAATCATTTGTAGCACCTCTGTTTGTGGTGGCAAATAATTAGAAATTAAGGGCATGTCCATCAATTGGGTAACAGCTAAAGAAGTTGTAGTATATGAATGTAATGGAATACTATTGTGCTATAAGAAATGAGGAGCAGATGGACTTCATATTTACCTGCAGAGGTTTATATGAAATGATGCTGAGTGAGAAGCAGAACTATAAGTAATCTGTACACAATTTCCCACACAAGGTATGTGTGATGACCAACTTTGATAGACTGGACTCTTCTCAGCAATGCAGGTTATAAGAAAACTCTAAGACTCATGATGGAAAGAGATGTGTACATTCAGAGAAAGAACTAGAGATAACAGATTTTGAATTCAGATTGAAGCAAACTTCCTGCTCTCTTTCTTTTACTTGTTTGGTTTTGTTTCCTCTTTCCCATTGTTCATTCCATCCATTACAATCCTTCTTTATAACCTCATTAATGTCTAATGTGGAAGAATTTGCAGATCCCATACTTGATTGCGTACCACAATTGTGGGGACGGGGAGGGAGGAGAAAGAGGTGGAGAAAATTTGAAATTCAAAGGATTGTGGAAATTAATCTAGTAAACTAAACCTAAAGAAACAAATTATTAAAGACAAAAAAATATGGAAAGGGAACTGGACGAAATACTGAACAAGCAGCTGGACAATTAGCTGGACAAGTAACTGGGAGCTGCCTGCCTTTGAATCCAGGTAACAACTTGAGCTGGGACCATGGAAGAGCAACCATGGAAATTGAGAGCCAGCCTCCAGTCAAGCTAAAAGAAGTCTTTACTTGGATACTGTGTACTGAGATTATGATTTACTGTGACATAGAGGTGGAAGACCTGTGTATTTTTCGATACCCCTTAAGAGGTTACTGAGTAATGACTGATGACTGAATAGTGATTGATGCATGAATCATGACTGATTTGTAACTTAGTCTGTTCCATGAGTGGAGAACTTTGACTATTTTATTTTGTGACCCTTAAGGAGGGATGATTGAATTACTAAATGATTGCAATTTGTTGAAAACTATTGTTATCACTTTGGTAAAAACTATGTGGCCATTTTAGTAATAAGTCATTGTGAATGCTGTATTTTGATTTTCTTTGATAAATTGGAACATTTGAATGTTTTGCTCTGATTTGTTACTGAATAAATAGAGTGTTCACCATATTGTGTAATCAGAACCTTAAAAGATGTTCACAGTAGCAATTCTCTGGAAAGCTGCTAGTGCTTGGCTTTACAACTTGATACCCAATTCTTTGATACCACAAAAGGAACTGCTATAAATATTTTTGTATATACAGGTCCTCCTCTCAGTTGTATGATCTCTTTGGCATACACCCCTGGCAGTGGAACTGCTGAGTCAAAGGATATGTGCATTTATATAGCCCTTTGGGTATACTTCTAAATTGCTCTCCTGAATGTCTGCATCAGTTGACAACTCCAGCAAGATTTGTGTATTAGTTTTCCAATTTTCCCACATCTTCTCTGGCATTTATCATTTTCCTATTTTGTTATGTTAGCCAATCTGGCTGGTGAGATGTGGCATCTCAGTTGTTTTGATATGCATTTCTCTAATCAATACTGATTTAGAGCATTTTTTCAGACAAATATGGATATTTTTAATTTATTCCTCTGAAAACTACTTGTTCATATCTTTTGACAATTTATCAACTGAGGAATGATTTTTATTCTTAAAATATTTACTCAGTACTCTGTATATTTTAGAAATTACACCTTTATCAGAGACACTGGCTTTAAAAATTATTTCTCAACTTTCTCTCTCCCTTCTAACCTTGGTTACACTTTGTTTATACAAAAAAAACTTTTAAATTTAATTTTTTTAATTTAGTGCAATCAACATTATTCTTTTTGGATTTGTAATATTCTCTATCTCTTTTTTGGTTATAAATTCTTCCCTTCTCCATAAATCTGAAAGGTAAACTATCCCTTGCTCTACTGCTTATAGTATCAGCCTTTAACTTTAAATGAACTGTCTTTTCCTTGCTGTTGGACTTCATTAAAAATATGTAGGAATGCTGAGGATTTATGTGGGTTTATTATATATCCTGTTAAAGTTATTATTTCAAGTACTTTTTTTACTTGATTCTCTAAATATATCATCACATCATCTGAAAAGAGTAATAACTTAGTCTCTGCATTACTTATTCTATTTCCTTCACTTTTTTTTCTTCTCATTTCTATAACTAACATTTCTAGTATGAAATTAAATAACAGGGGTGAAAATGGACATCCGTTTTTCACCCCTGTTCTTTTTGGAAATGCTTCTAGTTTATCCCTATTACGTATTATACTTTTTGATGGTTTTAGGTAGATGCTATTTATCATATTAAGGAGACTCCATTTATCCCTAAACTTTCTAACATTTTAATAGGAATGGGTTTTGTGTCTTGTCAAAAGGTTTTTATTTATCTACTGAAATTATTATATGGTTTCTATTACTGTTCTTGATATAATTGAATATGCTGATAATTTGCCTAATACTGAACCTTCCTTTCACTACTGGAATAAATCCTATCTGATAAAAGTTTATTATTCTCATGATAAATTGATATAATCTTTTTGCTAATATTTTATTTAAGATTTATGCATCTATATTCATTAGGGGAATTATTCTATAGCTTTCTCTGTTTTGACTCCTCCTGATATAGTACCAGCCCCACATTTTCATGACAAAAATTTTGTAGGACTCCTTCTTTATCAGTTTTCACAAATAGTCTATTAAGTACTGGAATTTATTGTTCTTTAAATCTTTTATAGAAGTCACTTGTACATCTGTAAAGCCAAGAACAAGAGGCTTTCCAGGGGATTGCTGCTGTGAACAGCTTTAAGGTTCTGATCACATTGTATAGTGAACTCTCTATTTATTCAGCATTAAATTAAAGCAAAACATTCACAGAAACCAAAGTACTGCATTGTCAATGTTATGAAACTTATCACTAAATTAGCCATATATTTTCACCAAAGTGGCCACATAGTTTTAAACCAAAGATATCATTGAGTAAGCACTTAATTCAATCATGCTTAAGGAGCAAGCCTCCTTAAGGGACACAAAATACAAAGGTCAAAGGTAAACACCCCTAGGTCACATTGCTTAATTTCTCAGTCAAAAAGTCTTCTTTCTTCTTTATTGGAGATAAGTTTCCAAAAATCCTTAACTCAATTATCCTTAAGGAACAAGTCTCCTTAATGGACACAAAGTACAAAGGTCAAAGTTCTCCACCCCTATATCACATTGAAGGATGATCTTATCAGTCAGCACAAAGTACCCAAGGAGATGTCTTTTCATCTTGACTTGAGACTGGCTCCCAAATTCCATGGTTCATCTTCCATGGGTCCAACTCCTGTCTGAATTTCCCAATCCTCACTTGGATTCACAGGTAGCCAGCTCTCAGATCCTTGTCCAGCTCCTCATCCAGTTCTTCCAGCTCCCCAGTTAGTTCCATACTTAAGCTCAGTGTCCAGTCTACTTCAAATCCTTCACAGTCCTGTTTATGGAAAGACATAGCTTAACAGAGCCAAAACAACATTCATAAACATTGCTGGCATCATCATCAATTCACTATCTACCCATGAAATCAACTCAGTCCTAGCAACAAGGTCCAAGAGGTCAACACAAATAATCAATATAGAGATGATCATAGATCCACAAACTAAGTTTGAGAAACCAACACAAATCATTGGTAAAGTCCCAGGACCTCCAAAACCCTCCTTCAGGACTTCTGTAAACAGACAACCAGAAAATCCTACATCAGGGCTTCCAGTAAGGTCCCAGGGCTTCTGTACATATATTACAAACAAAAATCAACACAGGTAGAACAGATAATCAGAGGACTGGGATACCACAAGTTTTCTCCTTCTCTATTCTCACACCACAAAAGTTCCCTTCTCAGTTGTACTCTCTCGTTGGCTGGCCTTCTCCTTATATATGGTCATTAGCTCCTCCCTCTTTTGCCCAATGTGGGATTCACAAGTTCCATTTCTTAACAAAGACTTGATGTAATCATGGTCAAGGCTCAAAATGAACTAAAAATGGTGCTAAATTATTAAATAGCTGAAACAAGTTGCTAAGTACTTCTTCCCTTGCCATTACAACATCTGGTACTTCAGATTTTTTTCCCCAGAGAATTCATTGATGGCTTGTTCAATTACTTTTTCTAAGATTGTGTTATTTAGCTGTTTTACTTCCTAATCTGTTAATCCAAGCAATTTATCTTTTTTCTAAATATGTATTCATTTCACTACAATTGTGAAATTTATGGTCATATAATTGGGCAAAATATTTCCTAATTATTGTTTTTATTTCCTCCTCATTGGAGGTAAATTCACCCTTTTTATTTTTGATACTGGTGATTTGATTTTCTTCTTTCTTTCTTTTAAACATATTGACTGAGGGTTTGCCAATCTTATTGCTTTTTTTATAAAACTGACAATTAATTTTTAGTTCAGTAATTTTCTTAATTTCAATTTTATTAAGTTCTCATTTGTTTTTCAGTATTTCTAATGGAGTATTTAATTGGGAATATTCAATGTGTTTTTTCCTAGCTTTTGCAGTTGTATGCCAAATTCTTTATCTACTTTTTCTCTATTTTATTCATGTAAGTATTCAAAGATATAAAACATCCCCTGAGAACCAATTTCAATGCATCACATAAGTAGTGATATGTTGTTTCATTATTGTCATTCTCTTGAAGTAACTGATTTGTTTCTATGAATTTTTGTTTAATCCACTCATTCTTTAAGATAAGATTATGTACTTTCCAATTAGTTTTTGATCTCACTTTCCATGACCCTTTATTACATATCATTTTTATTGCATCATTACCTGAAAAAAATGAATTTAATATTTCTGCTTTAGTGCACTGGATTGTGAGGTTTTTATGTTTTAGTACATGGTCAAATTTTTTTTTTTTTAAGCAATCGGGGTTAAGTAACTTGCTCAAGGTTACACGGCCAGTTATTTCTGGGTGTAGTGCTGAGTGTCTGAGCCCGGGATTCGATCTCCAGGTTGTCCCAACACTGGAGCCGGTGCTGTTACTCGCTGAGCCACCTGGCCACCCCTAAGCAATTGGGGTTAAGTAACTTGCTCAAGGTTATACGGCCAGGTGTTTCTGGGTGGGTGCTAAGTGTCTGAGCCCGGGATTCGATCTCCAGGTCTATCTCAACACTGGAGCCGGTGCTCTTACTCGCTGTGCTACCTGGCCACCCCTACATGGTCAATTTTTATGTATGTGCCACGTATCCCTGAGAAATACGTATATTCCATTTTTATCTCCACTCATTTTCTGCAGACATCTGTCATTTCTACCTAAATATCTCTAAAATTCTAATCACTCCTTTACTTCTTTCTTGTTTATATTGAGGTTAGATTTATCAAGTTCAGAGAGGAGGAAGTTGAGGTCACACACTAGTATATAGTTTTGCTATCTATTTCTTCGTCTAATTCCCTTAACTTCTCCTCTAAGAATTTGACTTGCTATACCACTTCATGCATATATATTTTGTCATATTACTTCATTGTCATTGGTGCCTTTTAGCAGAATATAATTTTCTTCCTTACATCTTCTAATTTGATCTATTTTTGCTTTTGCTTATTCTTAGATTAGGTTTGCTACCCTTGCTATTTGTTTTTACTTTAGTTGAAGCATAATATATTCTACTCCAGGCTTTCACTTTTACTCTGTTTGTATCCCCTGTTTCAAATGTGTTTTATTATAAATACAATATGTAGGCTTATGGGTTATAAACCACTCTGCTATTCACCTGCATTTTACTGGAGAATTCATCCTATTCTCATTTACAGTTATGATTACTATCTCTGTTTTTATCTCCATCCTATCTTGCCACCCCATTTATTCTTTTATTTCTCTCTTCTTCCTGCCTCTCCTCAAAAAGTTTGGCTTTTGATCATTACCTCCCTCAATATCCCCTCCCTGTCAGCCCCACTCCCTTTTCCCACTCTTTTCCCTTGCTACTTCTTCCCTTACCCCCCTTTCTTTCCTCTTTCTCCTCCCAATGCCTACAGCAATGCTATATTTCTATATTTAACAAAGTATGTTATTCCCCTCTTGAGCCAAATCTGATGAGAGTAACTCTCAAACAATGTTCTTTTCCCGCTCTTCTTTACTTCTACCAAAATAGGTTTTTACATCGCTTCACATTAAATTCCTATTCGTAACTGAGTGTGTTATACTCTTCTCGAACAAAAATCCATGAGAGTAAGGCTCATACACTGCTCATCTCCCTTCCTTCTTTACCTCTACTATAACATGCTTTTGTGCCTCTTCATATGATGTAATTTACTCTTTTCTGACTCCTCCTTTTCTTCTTTTTCTATCACAATTCCTTTGCACACCTTAAATAGTTTTCTTTTTCATCATGACATTGGTTAATTTATACTTGCACTATCTAACTATGTATGTCCCTTGTAAGTGTCATAATAATTATGCAATTATCAATATTAACAGGTATCATCCTCCCATAGAGGAATGTAAACAGTTTGCTCTTATTAAATAACACGTTGTTTTGTGTGTGTGCGTGTGGTTATTTTTCCCCTTTTGATACTCTTTTTTATTGACTAATATTATGTCTTGGAAACCATGAGCAATAGTTTGGTTTTGTTTTAATCATTCTCTAGCTCCTCTACTCTATATTTGTTGATTTGTTCAATATTATGAGGTCAAATTTATGGAGGATTTATTGTCTGTCAGTTTGCGAAATATAGAAAACTTCTGATGAATCATTTTAAATACCATAACATATTAAATCTCCATTACTAATTTTGGCACACTAACATGTTTTGTTGTACTAGATTTGACATATTACTACTGCATCCACATTGATCTATAAGTCTTGGTCCTTTAAATATAACCTTTCCATATTTTCTGGTGGTGATAACTTAGTCCCACATTACCACCACAAACTACCTCATTTTCCATAAACAAACTCACATGACTCATAAATTTATCTGCTTCTGCTTTTTTCCCCAATATACTATTGCTTGAGTTTATGAGAATATAGTCTATGGAGAAGATATGCTTCAGGTTTGGGATCTAAAACATTTAATAAGCCCCAAATTGATATTAACCACTTCCAGATATATTCAAAATATGAAATGGCATTCACCTGTGTTGTGTCTATCAATAGTCTTCTTACTTTCTTGTAATGATTGTCTTCATCTCGTTCCAACTATTCTAGGATGATGGACCAATATTTTGTCAATGTGATATAAGTATTTGTTGGACAACTTTCCAAATGTGATTCATCTTTTCTTTTTTCTTTATTCCAAAAGATCATATGAATGCAATGTTTTAATAATAGTTTATTGCTTTAAATGTGCTATTTCAATTCATTTTTATTTCTGATTGCAAATAAAAAGTGGTTGAAATCACTTCTACTCTTGCTGATACACATACACACATGTGTATATAATATGTGAACATATTTTGGCTACTTCACTCTAAAAAATGTATCTCATAAAACTACATAAATATTCATTAAACCAATTCTTCAAGTGTACAAACACCTAGAAAGCTATTGAATGAACTTGAATGATGATATGTAAGAAACATCTTGCATTTGGGTAAATGATGATGATATTAGAAAAAATGAACTGTTGTAACAAAACGTGATAAAGATATTGAGACCTGGCAGTGGAGTAGGAATAGTGACAAAATCAAGAGCTGTGCTAGAAAGGATGGAGAGAATGAGAATCAAAACAAAACGAAAGTAGACTGAGTTGAGACAGAAAAAATAGAGAGACCAAGGCAATCTCTTGTATCAAAGGACATCTCAAAACAAACAAAAGGTTGTCTGAAAAAACATCTAAAAGACATGATGCTTGAGCATCATAGTAATATTTGTGGCAATTCCACAAAGTTTAAAGAGAAGCCCCAAGAGAATGTTTTATTCTTTATTTTTTTCCAACTTCTACTCCGAGTGTTGGTTCTTTGCTCAGACATTTCCGGTAACCCAAATTTTGCCTCCAACATAAAAAAAGGTCAGTTGAGGAATTTAATGCCAAGCAAAGGCAACTTCCCAAAGGTTCAAAATACCAGCATAGCACTTCTCCATTTTATTCAGTGACAAATTAAAAGAGAGAAAATCAAAATACAGCACAATTCAAAATACAGCATTCACCAAGTGTAATTGAACCAGGTACTACTTCACCCATGGACAAAGCATTCATTTAGTACTCACAAAGTCCCTCTTCCAAGAACTAGTCCACCCCTGGGAAGTACAGTCATTTAGTTAATCATACAGACCCTCTTCTCAAATGGAGATTAGTTTCCAATCATAAACAAAGTAATTCACTTGTTCAGTCACAGAGCCCCACCAAAAAAGTAAAAGTTCCCTATCCCTGGATCACAGCTGAATAGGCTATCTACCCCAGAGTTACAACAAACTTAAGATATTTTTACTGCATTTAATACCTAAAGAGAAGTCTTTTCTTCATCTTGACCCCAGGCAATTTCTCAGCAGTCTCTGTTCCTGGGGATACAAAGCTTAGCAAGGCCAAAAGATGCATTGCCAGTGTCCTCATTAATTCATTTTCTTTCTGCAAAACACTCCCAGGACCCCTGAAAACATCAGCAAGAACCTCTTCCAGGATTTCTGTAAACATACAACAAGAAAATCCTTCTTCAGGGATTCTGAACCAACAGCAAGTTCACTGCCCTTTACCAGTGGATGAAATTCACTCTCTGTCTGCAGAACAGTCTCAAGAGTTCTGAACCAACAGCAAGGTTACAGGACCTCTGCAACAAAAGCACTGTCCTTTACCAACAGAAAAACCTGGCAAAACAACATCAAAACAAAGTACTGGCATCATAGCCATGTCTCCTCAGTTCTTGGCAGTTCCAGGTGGCAGCTTTCAAAAGTCCTGGGCATCTCAAACTGTCCCTCAGCAATCCTCTGCATCCCTCTGCCTCCATGATGCTTCTCCCAAAAAATTCTTCTGTTTCTCCCTCTCTGCTTGTGCCTCTCTAAATCCATGTCACCAGATCCTCCCAGTTCAGTCCTCTCTTTTCATGTCAACAAGTCCATCCCACAAGTGGGATTCACAAGCTCTGGGTTTTAACACTCAACCGAGCCAATACAAGGGATCTTTAAATTCCATTACTATTACAATGAAGAGAAAAAAAGTGAAGATAAAGAATTAAATCTCAACTTAAATATTATGAATTTCCTTGACTATAGCTTTGGAATTATTTTGATGGCATTATTAAATTTTCATTTAATATATACATTCTAGAACAAAAGAGAATGGAATCATATATAGGTTCACTATGTTGACTCTTTGTTCATAGGGTAATCAATGTGGTGGTGCTGTACAAGTAGAACTTCTCAACAATTTCTGCCATACTCTTTTTGAAAGTGTTATTATCTCTTCTGTTTTGTTTGGAGAAGACTAATGTATTTGTAGGAATCATTTTTTTTTCACTTATTTAATGTGATATTGATTCATGCTTAAAGCATATTTCCTTCATGCATATTAAAATATTATTTTTGGTAAGACCAAATGACATTTTGACATAATTGAGTAAAGATTCCCCAAGCTGAAAGACTTATTAAATTTATATTTTTAATGTGCTTGATGTCGTATGTCAACTATCTACTATCTCTCTCAAGAATGTCTGTCTGTGTATCAAATATTTACTCATTTGGATATTTGTTTTTTTTTCCTTCAATAGAACATAAGTTTCACGGGTGGCCAGGTGGCACAGTGAGTAAGAGCTCCGGCACCAGTGTCGGGAGACCAGGGATTGGTTCCTGCCTCAAATACTTGGTACCCACACAAAATAACTTGCAGTGTAACTGTGAGCAAGTTTCTTAACCCCAATTGCTTTAAAAAAAAATAGAACATAAGTTTCCTGAGGGAAAGGATTCTCCTTTTGTCTTCCAAATTTCTTTGCCTAGCACATTTCCTGATAAGTAGCAATCATTTAGCAAATGCTTCTTGATTGATTGATTCATATTTTCCCAACTGCTTTTTTCCAGTGATTTTAGTAAGCATTTGATATCCTCCTTTTTTTAGATACTTCAGGTCCAGAGGAATCCAGGTCTTCTGACCCTAAAAATCTGTGCACTTTCTACCACCCTAGTGAAGCTGCTCTTTTCATGTTTGTTTTTTTAATTGTCATTTACACTTTACCACATGACATATCCAGTATTTTTTCTACTGCCAGGGATGAATAAAAATAGGTTTTTGTGTTGTTTTATAGAAATCTCAATAGATTTTCCCATTAGAGTTAATGTAACTTTCTGAACAAAATAGCTGTGCTGCAATTTTTACTAATGAAAATAAGGCTAAAATTTTGAAACTAGATGAGATTGATAATATAATCATCCTCAAATGACATCTAATTCTACTCAATTAAAAAATCTTTCTAATATTTACCATGTATTACATTGATGAGTTCATGTTAATTTCTGTTTTGCAAAAAATGAACAAAAAATATAATCATAAGCAACCTAACTAAATAATATATCTAAGAATGAAGTGAAACTATTTTTTTTTATTTACAGGTGTGTGATGTCATATTTATTGGGACCCACTGATGTATAAGAATGATTATTACTGTTTGAACCTAGTCAAAACATGTTTGTAGTTGTATATATTGTTTGTATATATTGAATGAAACATATGCTATGTTTGCTTTAAAATATATCTTCAATAGGTTTTATCTTTTATACAAGGATTTGAAAAGGAAAATAATCAGTAATGAAACATTCAAATATGCTAATTAACTTTAGAGTAGTTACAATAATATTTTGATGTTAAAATCTTCAACTATCCAAAATTTTGTGCATAAATATATCACAAATGACTAAATATACGTCTGTAGCCTTTATTAACATTTCATATTATCATATTAATATCTCTACTTTTGAAATTGTTTGAGACAAAGCAATAAAAATTTTATAAATATTTCTGTTAATTGTATTGTTATGGTAATCATTACTAGAACACATTATTCTGACATTCCCAATACAGCAAATGAATAGTGTAAAATGGCACTGAAAAGTCTAGTTTACCTCAATTCCTCATCTAACAATAGCAAATGAATTGAGAAACATCTATCCTCTGGATTTTCTGACATATATATTTAATGTTTTCTATTTATTATTGTAGCAGGAGTTGCATTTCTAATTGTGTCTGGAAGTTTTGGCTATCTCTTTGCATAGCTTTTAAGGAAATAAAAAATTCCAGAACTTTTCTCTTTTTTAAAAATTAATTCTTAGTAGGATTAATTAAAGGACACACTCTAAATTTCTGGAAAGATTACATTCTAGAGCTTAAAGTGATACTTAAAAAAAACTTTTCTGCACATGTATATTTAGTTACTTATTTGGTTATTAAATAGTTATTATGTAATAAAGCTATTAGCCAGGAGATTTTCAAATATATGCTTATCAACCTGACTTTTAAAGCCAGCCCCAATATCAACGCCAATTTTCTTGTCATACTTCATTTTAGTCCCCTTAACACATGCTCTCCATTTCAATCAAATTATTCTACCAGCTATTGTGAATACACAAAACATTCCCATGTGAAACAATCAATTTCTTACCTCTGTGCCTTTGACCAGCTGTTCTCCCATATCTGAATATCCTTCTTTCCTTCTTTTAAATCACACCTCAGGACAATTTTCCTACAGAAATCTTGGTTTTTGTTTTTGTTTTTTATATCTCCAGTTGTTAGAATATTCTCCCTCTTGACATTTCTTTGTATTTTATGGTATTTTCTTGTACATGTATGTGTATTTATTTTTTAATCTCCCTGGTACCTACATGTGAGCTCCATAACTTCAGAAAAATAGGAAACATATAAATTAAATTGAAATGAACTTATTGAAAATTCAGTTAGCAGTATTTTAATGCATAAATAATTATGCTTTGTAACTATCCCTTTTTAGATCAAATTGTATTTTAAGTGTTGAAAAGGAACCTATTATAATAGAACTCTCTTCATCTTCAATCTTTTTTTTTTTTCACAGTATTAATTTGCTTAGCAAATCATTCCCCCCAAGGAAAATGAAAGGTAGACTTGAAATCAAATTGCCTTTGGATAACCACTGATTAAAGATTATCTGGTTGGGGCAGCCAGGTAGCACAGCGAGTAAGAGTACCGCCTCCAGTGTACAGAAGACCTGTAGATAAAATCCCGGGCTCATACACTTGGCACCCACCCAGATACACCTGGCCATGTAACCTTGAGCAAGTTACTTAACCCCAATTGCTTAGGGGTGGCCAGGTGGCTCAGAGAGTAAGAGCACCGGCTCCAGTGTTGGGACAACCTGGAGATCGAATCCCGGGCTCAGACACTCAGCACCACACCCAGAAATAACTGGCCGTGTAACCTTGAGCAAGTTACTTAACCCCAATTGCTTAAAAAAAATAAAGATTATCTGGTTGCTAAATAATGGAGCCCCTTTCTAAAAAAATAAAATAAAATACTTAATTTGGCATTTCATTAAACCTCAAGAATGGACAAAATGTATGTTTATTACATTGCAAAAAAAATTCTAATTGCTCAAAGGTTCTTACTGTAAAGCTCTTTCTGAAAATGAAGCTTTAGGTATAATTGAAAATAAGTTTATTAAGGCTTATGAAGACATACAAATTAGTAGTGGGAGTTTTCTTTCTAAAACTACTTAAAGATTTCTTCCAAGTTTCAACTTATAAATTTGAATTAACATTTTCATCACCACTGTGGTGGTTTAATTGGGTGCTGGAAAAGTCAAAATTGCAGAGAACTGCAAAATGTGAGAATTAGATAATTGCATTCAACTGCAAAAATGCTTTATGGAAATGAGCTTTTATGTCTCCTAGATTTTAAGGGGGTTTCAGGTGTTTTTCCTTTGGAAAAATAAATCCTAGGATAAACAACTGTCAATTCAATTCAACAATGATCTATTAATAATATATGATGTGCCAAGAACTGTGCTAAGCATTGGGGCTGCAAAGGGGGTAAAAAAAAAAAAAAAAACTATTCTTTGTGTTACAGTGAATGGAGACAAAATATATACCACTGGTGTTAAACTCAAAAAGAAACTGAGACTTCTAAATGGAAAATCTAGATCCCTGCCACTCACATATAAACATAGCTTAAGCAGTAATATTATTTGTTTTCATATATTTATCTTCTTAAATCTTACCCAATTACATTATAATACGGTTCTGGCTGCATTTAGCATTGTGGGCGATGTGAATGTATGGATGTTTTTTTTTTATATCTATGTTATCTGTGGGAGGATAAGTGACAGAGAAATAGAGAGACTGAGAGAGAAACAAAGAATGACAGTGACAAAGTGACAGTGGTAGAAAGGGAGAGAGACACAGAAAGACATATAGACACAGAGAGAATAACTCAGGAAATGGGGGGGATCATTAGCAGCTGAGGAGTTTCAGGCACTTCCTGTAGAAGGTGATACCAGAATTGTGCTTTCACTGAAGCGAGGAATTCTCCATAAAAGAGGTGAGAATGCTTAATGTAATCACCATAAGGTGGGTGGTGGAGTGTAAAGGCAAAGTCACAGTTATCTGCAATTTACAGAATAACTTAACTGTCTAATGCCCTGAGGGGTTAAATTATTTCCTCTTGATAACACAGTAAGCATGCATCAGAAGCAAGAATTAAATTAATATAATTCTAATTTTAAGAAGGGGTCTTCTCTTCATTTTGGTGTGTTTACTCTCAATAAAATGGCTTGATTTTTAAACAAATAGACACATATAATGTCACATTCCTATGTTAGATTTAATGAAACTTGAAAAAATTAAAGAAAACATTTGTAAATAAATCAACAAGCATTTCAATCTCAGAGTGTAGTCACTGGCAATGAAAATGATTAAGAAGGGTTTCCTGCTGAAGGTGGGATCTGAGCTGAGTCTTGAAGAAAGATAGTAAAGGAGAGCAAAGTGAGGAGGAGGAGCACTCAAGAATCAAGGACAGAGATAGAAGCACGACCTTGCCATGGCTCCTCCAGCTTCCACCCTCCCCAATCCATGTAAAAAAGGGACTCTAAACAAACTGTGGAGCTGCAGAACCCACAAAATGACACAGAGAAGCTAACCTCCCACTGAGGACAGCCCTGCAGGGCAGCAGGAATCCAGCACAGCTCTTTGGTAGCCCAGAGCAGCCCCACACCAAGGCTTTAGCCCCAGGGCAGGCCTTACCAGCCAAGGCCAGAGGGACTCCATATAAGCAGCAGCTGTGGCCTTTTCCAGATTTATCAACACATAGATGTGAAGGACAAAGTGAGAGGTCAGTGCAGTCTGGACTTTGGGACCAGTAAGTGGGAGTGCATGGCTTTTACCCCTGGGGTGAGAAGCCACTGAGATGCTGGCACAGACAGCCAGTGTCATGTGGCAGCTTCAGCTCCTGGCCTGCAGAGTGTAGGGGGACCAAGCACCAGTCTTAGGGGTAATCACTCTTGCTTAAACCTGCTTGGATATGGATTTAAGTCTAGGTTGGAGGTTCTGGATTGTGTTTCCAGCTTTCCAGAGCATGTGGAGACCTCAGAGAGGCCAGCCATCAAATACCTCTGTCAGTTGAGAAAACCCCAGCTTTTGGTATTCAAGCTCCCCTGTCTGGGGGCAGAGTCCTGCTGTGGCAAAAAGCCCAAAAGTCAAGTAATTGAGTGGCAAAATGAGCAGGCAAAGGAAACAAAGCAGACAGAAGATTCCAACATTACACTCATATTTTGGGCACAAGAAGGAGCAAAGCATGGAACAGGAGGAAGACAGTGAAGTCAGAACTCCTGCACCAAAAGCTTCAAAGGAAAATAAGAACTGGTTACAGGCCATAGAGGACTTTAAGAAGCAGATAAGAGAAGTGGAGGAAAACTTGGGAAGAAAAATGTGAACACTGCAATAAAGTTATGAAATGAGAGTCAACAGCCTGATTGAGGAAAATCACATGTTAAAAAACAGACTGACTCAATTGGCAATAGAGGCTGAAAAAGGCACTGAGGAGAGGAATGCCTTTGAAAGCATTATTTGCCAGAGTGAAAAAGAATATCAAAAGCAAAATGAGTAGAATTGTTCCCTTGGATTTAGATGGGACCAAAGGGAAGCTAGTGGCTTTAAGAGAAATCAATGTTATGTTAAGCAGATCCAAACAAATGAAAAATAAAAGGCAATTTGAAATATCTCATGGGGAAAAAAAAAGAAACACTGACCTGGAAGATACATCCAGAAGAAATAATTTAAAAGTTATTGGACTACCTGAAAGCCATGATCAGGGAAAGAACCTAGAAATTATCCTCCAAGAAATTCTCAAGGAAAATTGCCCTGATATTTTAGAACAAGAAGAAAAAATAGAGGTTGAAAGAATCCATCAACTACCTCCTGAAAAATACCACTAAAAGAAAACTCCTAAGAATATTATAGCTATGTTCCAGAATTCCCACATCAAGGAGATAATATTTCAAGCAGCCAGGAAGAAACAATTTGAATATTGTGGAAACTCAATTAGGATAATACGGGATCTGTCAACTTCTACACTGAGGGATCGAAGGCCTGGAATAGGATATTGTGGAGGGCAGAGAAGCTGGTATTAAAACCAAGAATCACCTACCCCGGGAAACTGAGTATAATCTTTAGGGGAAAATACGTCATTCAGTGGAATAGAGGACATTCAAGCATTCTTAATGAAAAACCAGAGTTGAATAGAAAATTTGACATCCAGATACGAAAAGCAAGAGAAGCTGGAGAAGGTATACAGAAAAAGAAATTATAAGCCACTGATCAAATTTGAACTATTAACATTCCTACATGGAAAAAAAAAACAATAATTGTAATTGATGAAGCTTTTCTCAGTATGAAAATATTTAAAGGGAATATATATATATATATGTTTAACCAATTAACCAATTTAACAGGAAGGGATGATACTTAAAAGGTGAAATTAAGAGGTGAGAGAGGAATATAATGAGAGGAGATGGAGAGAGACAGAATGGGGTAAAATATATTATAAAGAAGAAGCAAGGGAAAGGGGTTACAATGGAGGGGAAGAATAAGAAGACAAATGGGAATGCATCAACCTTATTCTCACTGAATTTGGCTCAGGGAGGGAATGAAATACATACAAAATATGGCATCTCACCCTACAGAAGAGTAGGGGGAAGGGGAGGAGACGGGATGAAGGAAGGGAGGGCAGGCTGGGGGGGGGGAAGTTGGAAACACTCACTTTTGAAAAGGGACAGGATCAAAGTAGAGAATAAAAGAAGTGGTTGTTGGGATAGGAGGGAGGGAAATATAGTCATTCTTTTACAATATAACTACTATGTTCATGTTTTGCTTTTGCTACACATGTAAAACCTATACTGAACTGCTTATCTTCCCAGTAAGGGTGGGTGACAAGGGAGGAAGGGATTGAATCTGGAATTCAAAGTTTTAAAATTAAATGTTTAAAATTATATGTACATATGTACTATTACTAATACTATCTTACATGTAATTGGTAAAAGAAGATATACAGTCACTGGGCATAGAGATCCACCATGCCCTACTGGAAAAGTCTAAGGTGGTATGGGAGTAGATTTCAGAGAGAGTAGATGGGAGGAAGGGATATCCTGTGGGACTGCTATTCTGGGGTTGGTGGGTAAGGGAAAAATGAGGAGAAAATTTGTTACTCAAAATCTAGCAGAAATTAATTATGTAAATGAGAAGTTAACAAAGCATTTGAAAAAATGAAAGAAAAAGACAACAATATTCATTCCATTATTATAGGACTTGGTTATACCAACAAGATTTATAGCTCTATAGTGTTTAATGGGAATACTTACCTTTCGCTGAAATGTCATTCTAAGCTATTAAACTCTTACAGAACTCTCCATTATTGACAGAATAAAGGCCTATCATACAAATGAAATAATAGGATCACAGACTTGTAGCTGGAATAGCCCTTAAAGGTCACTGAGGAAAACTCACTTATTTTATTGACAAGAAATTGTAGGCCAAGCTAGGTAATTGATTTCTCCAAGGTCACATGGGTAGTAAACACTTTTTATACTATGCCTTTATAGGAACTGGGATATTAAAATACTTGAGAATGTATCAATATGCATGCTGAAGTCTTCAAATGTAAAGGTAGAGAGGATGTACACTTGACATACAATTATTTACTAATAAACAATTTAATGTTTAATACAGATTTTTCCAACATCATAGATAATTATCAAAAGATATGACAGCCATCATATTTGAGGCCTGTAGTATGCAAAACTCTGAGTGGTGAAAATGTAATGGGGAAATATTTTTAAAATAAACAAAAATGATATATAACACAATGTTAATTTGTTGTTTTCAATGTCAATATATGACCCCAAGAATCCTTTGGTACTTGAATTTGATGATAATGATTTTATCTAATTTTTATGAACGTTACATGCAATATACATAGCACAATACAAAGTGCCACTTGGAAACCTGTTCAAATGACCATTTCTTAAACAAGTAATTAGGAAACATATTACATAATACATTTTTTAAATACTTAAAAAGGACCCCCTCTATGTTATCACCAGCAGAGAGTTATTCACCTTTCACTTAAGAATTCTAATTATGGTTGACCTACTTCTCCTTTATGGAAATTCTATTACCATTTTGAATTGTTAAGCACTTTTAAAAATATTAAATTTAAATTTGCTTCTTTTCAACATTTCAACATTTCTCCTTATTCCGATTTCTAGGGCAAAGATTGCTATAATTTCCTACTGCCTCCCATCATCCTCAAATTTCTCTTTTCTCCACCACTTTTGACTCATTCCCATATGGTGTGAATTTTAGCTCCATCACACTCATACAGTGTCAATAGTACCATGTACTACCATGAGCAGCTCTTTATTCTATATTAATAGAAGCAAGTTAATGTTATTCTACACAAAATCCTGATTATGTGATCAAGGTTGCAATTAGTTTTAATACTTAAAAAATTAGGGTGTAAGGGTGTTGCAGTGAATAGAGCACCAGTCCTAGCTGCCAGAACCTGAAGCCTCAAAACGCAAAGCCAATAACCAGTCCAAAAAAAAAATAGAAAAAAACATAAAATGCATCATTGAAAAAAAAATGACCTGGAAAATAGGTCTAGGAGAGATAATTTAAGAATTATTTTCTACCTGCAGGCCATGATGAAAAAAGTGTTTGGAAAACACTTTTCAAGATATGATCAAGGAAAACTCCCCTGAGGTACTAGAACCAGAGAGAAAAATAGTTACTGAAATAATCTACTGATCACCTTCTGAAAGACATGCCAAATTCAAAATGCCAAGTAAAATTATAGCCAAATTCCAGAATTATAAGATCAAGAAGACAATATTGCAAGCATCCAGAAAGAAATAATTCAAATAACATGGAACCACAGTCAGGATAGTGCAGGATCTTTCGGCATCTACACTAAAAGATCAGAAGACTTTGAATATGATATTGCATAAGGCAATAGAGCTTGGATTACTATCAAGGATTAACAAGGAGATAAATATTCAATGAAATAGGGGACTTCCAGACATTCCTGATGAAAAGAACAAATCTCAACAAAAAATTTGATCTTCAAATACAAAGTTCAAGACAGCCATCAAAAAGGTAAACAGAAAAGGAAAGGGGTGGGGAGGGACACATGTTATTCAAAATGTGGGAAATGTTTTCATCCCTAAACATAAGATGATACTTGTAACTCTTAAGAATTGCATCTTCAATGACATTTTAAAAAAAGATATACTTAGACAGAGGGTCTGAGTATAAATTCACTCATGTGATAATAAAAAAAAATCTAATTAAGGGGTGAAATAGATTATAATGGGAGAAAAGGAAAGGACGAGGCAGAAAAGGGTAAATTATATCATATGAATAGGTAGAGAAATATATTACAGTATAAGGAAAGAAGGGAGGGAGGTTAGCATTTTTAGAACTTTACTATCAAAGGAGGATTTGTTCCAAAGAGGGAAAAAAAAATCCTTACTGTTCGGTAAACAAAATTAGCTTGCTCTACTGGCAGTAGGATGGGAAAGGGAAAGAAAGGGGACATAGAGTTTAAATGAGAGGGAAGAAGTACCAAGGGAAAAGGGAAAGAAAAGTAAAGGGGACTGATAGAAGGGAGGGCAGATTGAGGGATGCAGTAGTCAAAAGCAAAACACTTTTGAGGAGGCTAAGCGAGAAGGGTGAAATAAAAACCTAAACAGAGGGGTAAATAGAATGGAGAGAAAAACAGATAATAATCATAACTGTGAATGTGGATGGGATGAACTCACCTAAAAAACAAAAGCAGAACACAGAATGGATTAAAACCATAATCCTACAATATGCTGCCTACAAGAAACACATATGAAACAGGGGGACACACAAGGGATAAAGGTAATAGGCTGGAGCAGAATATGTTACATCTCCACTGAAGTAAAAAAAAAAAGCAGAGGTAACAATCCTAATCTCAGACAAAGGAAAAATAAAAATACATCTAATTAAAAGTGAAAAGGGAAGAAACCATATCCTGCTAAAAGGCAATGGAGTAATATCATTACTAACCATATGTTCACCAAGTGGTATATCTTCCACATTCTTGGAGAATAATTTAAGTGAGTTACAGGAAGAAAAAGGTGGCAAAATTATTCTAGGGGGGATCTCAACCTCCCCCTCTCTCAACTAGATAAAGCTAACCACAAAATAATGAAGAAATTAAGGAGGTAAATAGAATTTTAGAAAAGTTAGATACGGTAGCCTTCTGGAGAAAACTGAATGGCGATAGAAAGAAAGAAATCTTTTCCAGTGGTACATGGCACCTAAACAAAAATTGACCATGTACTAGTGCATAAAACCTCACAATCCAATGAAGAAAGACAGAAACAGGAAATTCATCCTTTTCAGATAATAATGTAATAAATATTTCATGTAATAAAGGGTCATGGGAAGATAGACTAAAAATCAATTGGAAAATAACAGAAGAGGAAGTAAAATAATTAACTCCATTTCAGAAAAAAAAATTAACAAAACATTAATGAATTCCCTGGGAAAAAAATTCCAGGGCCCAATGGATTTATGAGCAAATTCTATCACTCCTTTAAAGAAAAATAACTTTCCATACAATATAGACTATTTGGGGAAATAAGCAAAGGAGTCCTACCAAATTATTATATATTTTTAAACAAATCATTATTTTTTAGTTTTCAAAATTCACCTCCATAATACTTTGAGTACCAAATTTTCTCCTTTCTCTCCCCTCCACCCAAGCCAAAATTTGGTATGTTCTGACTTCTCTATTTCCCAACCTGCCTCTCTTCTATCCCACCCCTCCCTTCCTCCCTTGGCACCTACCCTTACTGGGAAGATAAGCCATTCAATGTAGTTTGTGCATGCAGAGCTTTGCAAGACATTTCCAGAGAAGATATATTGTAAAGAATGACTATATTTCCCCTCCTCCAATACCACCACCCACTTTTCTATTCTCTACTTTAATCCTGTCCCTTTTCAAAACTGGGTGCTTCAAACTTCCCTCTCCCCCAGCCTGCCCTTCCTTCCATCTTCCCCCATCTCAGCACCTTCTTATGTAGGGTGAGATAGTGTATTTACTGTGTCATTCACTCCCTAAGCCAAATTCAGTGAGAATAAAGTTGACTCCCTTTTGATTTCCTGGTATTCCCTTCCATTTCAATCATTTCCCCTTACGTACTTCTATGTGAAATAGTTTACCCCAATACATCTCTCTCCATCTCCTGTCATTACATTCCACTCTCACTTCTAAATTTCTCATTTTAAATAAAATCCCTTCCCATTAAACTGGCCCTGTGCCTTTTATCTATACCAGTACACATGTATACACACATTCACTAATATATTCATATGCCCACATACTCTCCTATATAGACATATAAATATGTGTATTTGCATTTCTATTCCCTTCAATTATTACAAAATTATTACCCTTATTACAAAAATATGAATTTCCCTATTAACAGAAGAGGAAGGGGAGGGAGATGGAGAAAATTTAAAACTTGTGGAGGTGAAG
>NW_027185791.1:24496987-24502027 GCF_028583685.1 Petaurus breviceps papuanus | reverse complement strand
AGGAAGGGGAGGGAGATGGAGAAAATTTAAAACTTGTGGAGGTGAAGGTTGAAAACTAAAAATAATTATTTTTTTAAAAGCAGGTAAGAGGTAATACATTTTTTAAATAAAAAAATATGATAAATGTAATTAACATTTTGTTGGAAAGTGATGACAAGTAATCACTGCCATTAAGATATGGATTCTAGGTGCAGACAGGTAGCACAGCGAGTAAGAGCACCGGCTCCAGTGTCAGGATGACCTGGGGATCGAATCTAGCATCCACCCAGAAACACCTGGCCGTGTAACCTTGAGCAAGTTACTTAACCCCAATTGCTTAGGGGCAGCCAGGTTGCTCAGCAAGTAAGATCACCGGCTTCAGTGTTGGGATGACCTGGGTATCCAATCCTGGCTCAGATAATCAGCACCACACCCAAGAATAACTGGCCATGTAACCTTGAGCAAGTTACTTAACCCTGATTACTTAAAAAAAATAGAGAGAGAGATGGATTCTCTTACAAGGCATGATTATTTTATTGGGACATGGGATTTAGTTTTTTGTTTACCATAGTGTCCTGGCAAAAACAAACAAGAAAATAACTATTTTAAAATAAACACCAACATAGTTCCCAAGCAGTGATTAGAATAAGAATAATGAGTTTGATACTTAAAGAGTTTGTTAGAATTCTAACTTTTCCTAATGATATATTTTTAACAGAAAGTATTATTATCTGAGAATTTCTGAGATTTCCTCTTTTTTTCTTTTTTTCCTGGTACATTATGTTTCTGATGTATTTTTCCCCACACAATTTAACTTCAGCTTAACATCTCCTTCTTGCAGAATTTTGTACTTTTATTTTGTTTTTAAGAGTGAATGAACAGAATATTGAGACTTGACAGACAATTTTTATTTTTAAGGGGCTTTGTGTGAAGCCCAGAAATGAGTTAACAAAACTCCTCTCCCAAAACATATTTGGAAAGTTTAAGACAACTCCTCTCTTAAAGCTTATTTGGAAAGTTAAATTCTATGAAGAATGTTCTGTGAGAGACTTGTACAGTTAGCTCACATATTTGGAAAATACATGAAGGGAACTGAGAAGCCTTAAATTTTTTTCATGTGAAGACTTGAAAAATTTATTGACATGGAAACATAAATTAATGAGAAATTTTAATAATCATACCGTGATATTGGTCTTCATGAGTTTAAAATATGAGACTGAGATAGGAAAGAAAGCTGATGTTTTTTTTTAATAGATTGTTATGCTGACTTAAATAAATGATTTAATAATACATTTTAAAAATTAATTTATGAGGACATATCAGTACATAGCCTTTCCCCTAGCTGCCCTTGAATCCAGTGTAAGAATTAGTAGCTGAGGGGTAAAAGGTAGATTTGCTTATTCTTAAGACCACCTTCCAATCATGCACAAGGATTATTTTAGATAAAGTTTAACCAAATCTTTGGTTTCAAATTGGCTCTCATCATTATTCAATGTTATAATATCAAATCCAGTTTACAACAATTAAAAGTTTTTCACCATCATGATTCATGCTTCACTGTCAGTAGAATGAATTGATTTAGCATATTCCCTATAGACCTATTTCATCTCCTAATGATATTCTCTCATAAAGTACACAACTCTCACCAATGTTGGTGGTACTCTGGAGTGAGAGAGGGTCCAAACATTAAAAGTCACTTTATATGATTGATAAAACCAAATTAAATGAAAATTATTTGTTTTTTTTTTAAAAAAAGCAGAATACATCTTTATTAAATTACACATTTCACTACCAAACAATTCTCCAATAAATGAATTACTGAAATATAATCATCTTGAGAAAAAAAAAATTAAGAAATGGTTTCAGTTTTTAAAGGAAGATATATACTTCCCAAAACTATGTTACTTTTATTAAAAAAATAAATTTGCAGACAAAAGTCATTGAGGCGCATGATATTTAAGTTTCAGGTCTAGGCTTTTGTATATAACTGATATTAAAATTCTTTTTAAAAGTATAGCACACTTTAGGGTATTTTGGTTTTTAGAGGCACAAAAGTTTCTGCACTACTGGGCTTATGTTTTGGGTGAAATTTCCCTCAAAAACTTATGAAATTATATGTACTTCCTCTAAAATTATATGCCAACAATAATTAATTATGGCTCTTTGAAAACAATAAAATTAATACCTTTCCTTATAATTCCATTCTTTATGTCCTAATATAGAAAAGGTAGAATTAATTTAATATGTCTTCTTTTTTGTAATTTTGCATTTCATACTTTTTTTCTTAATTTTAAGTCCATTTAAACCTAAAACTTGATGGCATTAAAGTAAGCAAATAACTCATGAAGTTCCTTTGTCTAATAAGTCAGGACTCAAAGCTTGGTTTCTTTAATAATACTCAGTGACTCTATATGTCTTTCTTCATAGAGTGCATTCTAGAAATTGCATTCTACTCTAATGAAGTATTTTGTTATTCTAACTAATTATAAAGGCAAGCACAAGCTGCTTTCCAGAGGACTGCTGCTGTGAACAGCTTCAAGGTTCTAATTTCACAGTATAGTGAACACTCCATTTATGCACTAACAAATTAAAGCAAAGCATTCATAGAAATCAAAGTACAGCATTCACAATGTTATAACTTCACAATTTTTCACGAAAATTGTCACATAGTTTTCATCAAAGTGGTCAAATAATTAAAAAAAAAAGATAACATTCCTTTAATAACACAATCATTTAGGAAATCCTTATTTCAGTCATCCTCAAAGAGGAAAGCCTCCTTAATTGACACAAACTGCAAAGGTCAAAGTTCTCCACCCCAGTTCCCACTGTCTTAATATCTTCAATCAAAAAAGTTCTCTTTCTTCTTAATTGTATAAGTCCTTATCTCAATCATCTAAATATAAGGGTCAGAGTTCTTCACCCCTAGTTTGTAGTATGTCATGATTTTCTCAGTTTACATTAAATACTCAAGAAGAAGTCTTTTCATTTACACTGAAGGTGGCTATCAGCTTCCATTGTCCCAGCTCCTGCCCAAATATATCCAACTGTCACCTGTGTGCAAAGGCAAACCACACTTAGTTCCTTGTCCAGCTTCTTGTGCAGTTTCTGTTCCATATCAAAGCTCACAGTGTCTAGTCCACCTCAAGTCCTTCACAGTTTCTGTTCCTGGCAAGACAAACTTAAAAAATCCATAATAGCATTCATTCACATAGCTGGTACCCTCATCAATTCACTTTCTGTCTGTGAAATCAATATAGACCCAACAACAAGGTCTGAGTAATCAAAACAAATCATCATGATAGGCCCTGGATCTCTGAAACAATCATTAAGACCCTCCTATAGGATTTCTGTATACATACAGCAGGAAAATCATCTTTTAGGGCTTCTGAAACAGCAGCAAGGTCACAGGGCTTCTGTAACAACAGCACCATCCTCTATAAGCAGATGAATTTGACAAAGTACCATCAAAACAAAGTACCAGAACCACAGCCATGCCTCCCAATTCTCCTCTCTTCTCATTTCTCAGTTCTTTTCTATTCTCAGTTCAGTCCTCAGTTCTCAGTTCTCTTCTCTCTCTCCAGCAGTAGTAGCACAGCCTTCTAGAAGTTTGGACCTCTGTCAGCTTGTGCTTTTCTTATATATGGTATTAGCTCCTCCATCGTCTACACCTTCCTGTTATGTCAACAAGTCCATAACACTGTGGGATTCACAAGTTCTGGGGCTTAATACTTGACAAAATCATGAACTTGGAACAAGGTGCTAAGTACCTGTTTGATTGTAAATACAAGAGGAAGGGAAGATCTTCAAATTACCATTACCATTACACTAAACCATGATTGGATTCTGAAAAGTTAAGCAGGACTGGTAGTAGCACAATTATTACACAACATTTTTCTACAAATATCTCACATATCTTCTTGAAATGAGGAAGCAGAGCCAGGATGCCAAAGAAAAGTCAGGGAGTAACCTGAGTTCTTGCTCAGACCCTTCCAAATACCTTTAATGCCAAAAACAAATTCTAGAGCTGTAGAAACCACAAAGGGATGCAGTGAAATAACTTTCTATCCCAAGGTAACTTAAAAGATTGGCAGACAAGGTCAGCTGCACCAAGTACAGTAGTGTGAATTTCAGTGCAGCCTGTGCCAGATCAGACCAGGCAGCAGCAAACCATGAGCAGGCCTGGTGGGAAAAATGAATCAGTGATGGCAGTCTTAATTTCTGCACCCCTGAAGCCAAAGATGATAAGGGGATCAAACAACTGATCAGAAAGTGATTATAGATGTCCATTTGCTAGCACTTAGGCCAGTGCTCTGTAGCATTTCCAGTACATGTATCTGGGTCTCACTCCCAGAGAGAGGAGGAGCACTAACACTATCACACCAGAGCTTTCAGCTTCAGCCCAACTGGGACCCTATTCACAGATCAGGGTGGAAAAGAATACCTGTGGTTGCTCCCAGACTAGTGCCCACTATAGAAGAGGAGTAAACAGATCCCTCCCTAGGTCATACCACCTTGGAATAAGCCAAAATTGCATTGGAAAACAATGGCACAAAAACCTGAAGCTTTAAATAGTGCCCCATCCACTCTGGAAAAAGAGCCCCACATTAGCAGTGAGTTAAACGTTAAGAAATCAATTGTAACACACACGTGCACACACACATATACACACATACAGGTGTATGTGTATATACTATTGGTATCTTTGTATCTATTTATCTATCTATCAATCTATCTTTAAATTGACCCCAGACCATGAAAGAGCTAAAAAAGCATTTGAAAAATCAAGTAAAAGAGTTGGAGTTAAAATTAGACAGAGAAATGCAGAAAAATAATGAAAAAAAGTGTAAACAGCTTGGTAAAGAAAGCACAAAAAATACTCAAGAAAACCACATCTTAAAAAACAGAATAGTCCAAATGGCAAAATCGATATTGAAGAATCCACCACCAAGGTCTTGAAATCTCCAAGGAATATTATAGCTGAATTCCAGACCTTCCAGCTGAAGGAGAAAATAGGAGGAGAAGAAGAAGAAGAAGAAGAAGAAGAAGAAGAAGAAGAAGAAG
>NW_027185791.1:24460505-24496887 GCF_028583685.1 Petaurus breviceps papuanus | reverse complement strand
AGAAGAAGAAGAAGAAGAAGAAGAAGAAGGAGAAGGAGAAGGAGAAGAAGAAGGAGAAGAAGGAGAAGAAGATGGAGAAGAAGAAGAAGAAGGAGAAGAAGAAGTCAAGCTAAGACAAAATGTAACACTTTCTACATTAAAGGATCACAGGTTTTAGAAAATAATATTCAGGAGACCAAAAAGAATTAGGATTACAACCAAGAATTATCTGCCAGCAAGATTGAATACAATCTTTCAGGGGGGGAAATGGATATTCAATGTAGAGGGGAATTTTAAGTATTCCTGATGAAAAGATCAGAGCTGAATAGAAAATCTGACTTACAAGTACAAGAATTGAAAAGAAACACACAGATAAAAAAGAAAATATCATAAGGGATTCAATAAGGCTAAACTGTTTAAATTCCTACAAGGAAAATATTATACTTATAAGTGGCAAAATTTTTCTCATTATTTGGGTAGTTATAAGGAATATGCACAGGAAGGGGGCACAGCTGTGAGTTGAATATGATGCGATGATTAAAAAAAATCTAAGGTGTGAGAAAGAAGATTGCACTGGGGAAGGAGAAATGGAATGGAAAACTAGGATAAATTATGTGATATAAAAGAAACTCAAAAATGAAGGGGAAGATGAGGGAAGAAGGATGTGAGGAATGTATAATCCTTAGTCTCATTGAAATGGGTTCAATAAGGAATAACATATACTCTCAGTTGGGGTTAGATTCTGTCTTATTCTACAGGAAAGCAGAAAGTGAAAGGAATAAAGAGAGTTGTAATGGAAGGGAGGGGAGATTGGGCAAGTAAAACACTTTTGAGAATGAACAGATTGAAAGGAGAGAGAGAGTGGATTCACAGGAGAGGGATAGGATGGAGGGAATATATAGTTTATAATTATTGCTGGGAAAAATACAGCAAGTTTCTCTAATAAATACTTCATTTTTGAAGTACATACATAACTAAGGCAGATTTATAGAAATGAGAGGAATTCTTCAATTCATAGATCGTTGAAAGATATGAACAGGCATTTTTCAGACAAAGTAATCAATGCTATCTGCATTCATCTGAAAAAAATGTTTGAAAACACAATTGATCAGTGAAATACTAACTAAAATATTCCTGATTTACTACCCCATATATATTATATTGGGTAATTGACAGAAAAAGAAAATAACAAATGTTGGGGTGGAGGTGGGGAGTTTATGGGAAAGTTAAAACACTAATGCCCTGTTCCTGAAGTTGCAGACTGATAGAGAAATTTATAACTATGCCCAAAAGTTTATAAAAGCATTCATACCCTTTGACTAAGTAAAGCCAATAATAGGTCTGTTGATGAATGGATGAACAAATTGCATATCATTATGAGGGAATAGCACTGTGCTGTAAGAAATGACAAGTAGGGTGCTCCCCAAAAAATCTGGAAAGACTTCCTTGAACTAATGCAAATAAAAATGAACAGAACCAGAAATATATTTACAATGTAACAGCAATTCTGCGTGATGGTCTACTGTGAATAACTCAGCTATTCTCATGCATACAATGATCCAAGATAATTCTTTTGTTTTGTTTTTTTTTTTTGGAGGGCAATCAGGGTTAAGTAACTTTCCCAAGGTCACACGGCTACTTTTTGTGTTAAGTGTCCAAAGGTAGATTTGAATTCAGGTCCTCCTGATTCCAGGGCTGGTGTTCTATTCATTGTGACACCTAGAAGCCCTCTCCAATACAATTCTTTCTTTTTTTTAAAGCAATTGGGGTTAAGTAACTTACTCAAGTTTACACAGCCAGTTATTTCTGGGTGTGGTGCTAACTATCTGAGCCCAGATTCGATCCCCAGGTCATCCTGACACTGGGGCCGGTGCTCTTACTCGCTGAGCCACCTGGCAGCCCCTAAGCAATTGGGGTTAAGTTACTTGCTAAGGGTTACACAGCCAATTGTTTCTGGGTGTGTGCTAAGTGTCTGAGCCTTGATTCGATCCCCAGGTCATCGCAACACTGGGGTCGGTGCTCTTACTCACCTTACTACCTGGCCGCTCCTCCAATACTATTCTTAAGGGCTTATGATGAAAGTCCATATCCATAGAAAGAACTGGTAAAGCCTGAATGTAGATCAAAGATACATTTTTCATTACCTTTAAAAAAATCATTTCTGTATTCATTAAAGCATGATTCAAATGAAAATAATCCCTGGGAGGGGCAGAAACAAAATGGTGAATTAAAAGAGGGAACATGCTTGAGATCCCAACCCAACTACTTCCAATACCTGTTAAAAATGACTCTAAACACATTTTAGGGCTACAGAACCCCCAAAGTGTCAGAGAGAAACAAAACTCCCACTGAAGGCCACCTGCTAGGCCAACAGTAAGGGTCTATTGCCCTGAGCTGGGAGCAGCATGCAGTCCAGGATCCACAGGGGCCAGACCCAAGGGTGGCCCCAACCAATAGCACAGACTGGCCAGAGCAGACTTCAGGAGAATGAATCACTGGCAGCTGTGCTGGTTTCCAGTCTTCTCAAAATATAAATGACAAAGAGAAAGTAAAAGGTCTATAGGGAACCCTGATGATGCAGGGGGAAAGAAGAGCATGGTCTATCCCCTGCCCCAGGGTGAGAGGTAATGACAGCATGGTAGCTGCAGCTGCTACTGCATAGCAGCCTCTGGAGCTCCTGGCCTGCAGATCATCAATAGGACCAACCTACCATTGATAAGGTAATCACTTTTGTCCTGCTTGGATCTGAGTTGCAGTCTTGGGTGGTGGTCCTGGGGTAAGGAATGCTTGTGTGCCAGAGTTTGTGGTGGCTGTAGAGAGGGAACTCCCATCATAGCTCTGAAAACAGCTCTGACAATAACTGTGAAAACCACAGAAATTTGGGACACAGCTCTCTCCACCCTGGAAACAGAATTCTACCATGGCAAAGAGCTAAAAACTCAAGTAAGTGACCGGCAAGGTGAGCAAACAGAGGAAAGGCAATCAAAATATAGAATCTTTTTTGGGTGGGACAAAAAGGATCAAATCATGGAACAAGAAGAAGACAACAAAGTCAAAACACTGCATCGAAAGCTTCCAACAAAATATGAAATGGTCACAGGCCATGGAGGAGCTGAAGAAGGATTTTGGAAATCAAGAGAGGGGGAGGAAAAATTGGGAAGAGAAATGAGAGTGATGCAAGACTTGTAAACCCTGCCTTTTAGTTTTGTGAGCTGTCCTCAGCTGGACACATATTTTACTCTTTTTTTGTGGCTTCTGTAGCTCTAAAATTTGTTTAGAGTCATTTGTTATAGGTATTTGAGGTAATTGGGGATGACCCCAAGTAAGTTCCTGCTTTTACTCCACCATCTTGGCTCTGGCCCTAATTCCATTTTCTTAAACTTTCTTTTTTTTTAATTTCTTGTACCTTCTTTGCAAAGAAAATAATGCCATGAAAGAAGAATGATCTTTATCAGTGGTCTATATCAGTTGCAGACAACTAGAAACCCTCTTTTCTTTTTCTCACCCCGAAATGGGACAAGAGGTTCAAAATCTAACTTAGAGAAAATACCTCCCTGAAAAATGAAATCTGAACATATAAAAAAAGAGCTTCAAAAACTAACAGAGAAAAATAATTCACTAAAAATTAAAATCAGTGAAGTAGAAGCTGATGACTCTATGAGCCACCAAGAATCAGTCAAACAAAACATAAAGATTGAAAAATTACAAGAAAATGTAAAATATCTCATTGAAAAGCAAAACAACCGACCTGGAGATCAGAGCCACGAGAGCTAATCTAAGAACTATTGGTCTCCTGGAAAGCAATGATGAAAATGAAAACAAATAAACAAACAAACAACTTGGAATATATCCTCCATGAAATTATCAAAGAAACCTGTCCTCAGGTCCTAGAATTAGAGGATAAAATAGTTATTGAACAAATTCATCTGACATGTCCTGAAAGAGATCCCAATTATATTCCAAGAAATGTTGTAGCCAATATCCAGAATTATCAGTTCAATGAGAAAATACTGTAAGCAGGAAGAAAGAAACAATTCAAATATCATGAAAGTATAGTCAGGATCACACAGGAGCTAGCTGCTTCTACAATAAAAAAATGGAGGGATAGGAATATGGTATTGTGTAAGGAAAAAGAGCTTGGACTGCAACCAAGTATCAACTATACAACAAAAGTGGACATAATCTTTCAGGAAAGGTGATGGCCATTCAATGAAATAAGGGACTTCCAGAAATTACTGATGAAAAATCCAGAGCTCAATGGAATATTGGATCTACAAATACAAGACTAAAGAGAGACATGAAAAGGTAAACAGGGAAAGCACACACACAATATGTGATTCAATAAGTGCAAACTGTCTACATCCCTATATGGCAAGCTGATACATCTCAATATTGAGAACTGAATAATTATCACAAAATTTAAAAGGTATATACATAGATAGAGGGTGTGGGTACAAATTAACTTATCTGATGATAAAAAAAAACTTATTAAGGGTTTCAAAGAGAATATAAGGGGAGAAAAGCTAAGAAGGAGTCAGAAAAGGGTAAATTATGCCACACAAAGAGGCATAGAAACATATTATAGTAGAGGGAAAGTAGGAAGGGAGAAGAACATTATATGAACTTTACTCTCATGTGTTTAGTTTCAAGGAGGGATTAACATAATCAGTTAATTTTAGGATGATTCTAATACAAAAAGGCACAAAACCTCTTTTATAGTAGAAGGGAAGGAGGGAGGGAGGGAGCACTGTATGAAATTTACTCTCATCAGTTTGGTTTCAAGGAGGGAATAAAATATTTTCTTTAGTAAAATAAAAAATCTTTTGTGCCCTACAGGCAATAGGAGGGGAAAGGGGGAAAAGGGAGGAAGGTTAGAAGGAAGGGAAGAAGTAGTAAGGGGGAAAGGTAGGTAAAGAGAAGAGGGTGCATAGGAAGGGAATACTAAGGGATGTGGTGGTCAAAAGGAAATCTTTTTAGGAGGGGAAGGGAGAAATCAAAAATAAAACCATCAATGGGAGGGAATAGGATGGAGGGAAAGCCAGAGATAGTAATCAAAACTGTGAATATGAAGGGGATGAATTCTTCCATAAAATGGAGGTAGATCGCAGAATGGATTAAAAAGCAAAATTTACTATATGTTGCCTTCAAGACACACATTTGAAACAGGGGGATAGACTCAGGGTATAGGTAATAGGCTGGAGCAGAATACATTATGCTTAAGCAAAAGTAAAAAAAAGGCAGGGGTAGCAATCTTTATCTCAGATGAAGAAAAAGCAAAAAATTAATCTAATTCAAAGAGATAAGGAAGGAAACTATATCTTGTCAAAAGGTACCACCAAAATGAAACAATATCATTAATAAAAATATATGCACCAAGTCTTATAGCAGCCAGATTCCTACAGGAGAAGTTAAGGTTATTACAGGAAGAATTAAATAGCAAAACAATACTAATCTCCCCTTCTCTGAATTTGATTAATCCAACCTCAAAAGAAATAAGAAAGAAGTTAAGGAGGTGAATTGAATTTTAGAGAGGGTAGATATGACAGAGATGTGGAAACAATTGAATGGGGATAAAAAGGAATATAGCTTCTGCTCAGCAGTACACATCACATACACAGACACAAAAAATGACCATGTACAAGGGCAGAAAAACCTCATAATTAAGTGTAGAAAGGCAGGAATATTAAATGCATCCTCAGATCATCCTGCAATAAAAATTATATGTAATAAATGTCCATGGAAAGATAGACTAAAAACTAATTGGAAATTAAAGGATTTAATCCTGAAGAATTAGTGGGTCAAACAAGAAATTATAGTAACTATTAGTAACTTTATTCAAGAAATGGCAATTATGAGACAACATACCAAAACTTGTGAGATGTAACAAAAGTAGTTCTTAGGGGAAGTTGTATATCTCCGAATGCATACATGAATAAAATAGAGAAAAATGGAGGTGAATAAATTGGGCATACAACTGAAAAAGTTAGAAAAAGAATAAAGTGAAATCCCCAATTAAATACTGAATTTAAAATAATGAAAACCAAAGGAGAGATTAACAAAATTGAAATTAAGAAAACTATTGAATTAACAAATAAAATTAAGAGGTGGTTTTATGAAAAAACCAACAAAATTGATAGACCTTTAGTCTATCAAAAAAAAAAAAAGAAAACCAAATTAGTATTATCAAAAATGGAAAGGGTGAATCTACCGCCAATGAAGAGGAAATTAAGACAATAACAGGAATTAATTTGCCCAACTGTATGCAAATACATTTGACAATTTTTAGTGAAATTGATGAATATTTTAAAATACATATATATATATATAAATTGCTATATTAATTGAAAAGGAAGTCAATTACTTTCATAATCCCATCACAGGAAAAAAAAAACTAATTGAATAACCCATCAATGAACTCCTTACCAAAAAATCTCCAGGGCCAAATGGATTTCTAGTGAATTCTATCAAACATTAAAGAAATATTTATTCCAATACTTTACAAATATTTGGAAAATTTGGTGAAGAAAAAGTCCTACCAAATTCTGTTTTATGACACAAATATGGTACTGATTCCTACTTTGGGAAGAGCCAAAACAGAGAAAGTACTGACCAATGCCCCTCATGAATATAGATGCCAAAATTTTAAATAAAATGTTAACAAAAAGACTACACTTGCACTTTGACAAGGAAGGATTTATTCCAGCAATGCAAGGATGGATAAATATTAGGAAAATGATTAGTATAATTGATCATATCTACAACAAAACTAGTAGAAATTATATGATTATTTCAATAGATCCAGAAAAACTTTTGACACAGTACAACTCCCTTTCCTATTAAAAACACTAGAAAGTATAGGAATAAATGGAGTATTCCTTAAAATAATAAGAAGCATCTATCTAAAACCATCAAAAAGCATTATATGTAATAGGGATAAACTAGAAGCATTTCCAATAAGATCAGGACTGAGACAAGTATGTCCAGTGTCACTCTTCTTATTCAATTTGGTACTAGAAATGTTAGCAGTACTAATAAGAGAAGAAAACGAAATTTAAGGAATCAAATTAGGTGAAGAAGAGAATAAGCTATAACACTTTGCAGATGATATGATCATATACTTAGAGAATCGAGTAAAAAAAACTAGTGGAGATAATAAATCAATTTGGCAAAGTGACAGGATGTAAAATAAACTGACATAAATCCATGACATTCCTATGCATTTCTAACAAAATCCAAAAGCAAGAGATAGAAAGATAAATTCCATTTAAAGTTACTGTAGACATTATAAAATATTTGGGAATCTGCCTGCCAAAACATCTCAGAAACTATATGAACACAATTAAAAACCACTTTTCGTAAAAATAAAGTCAGATCTAATTAAGTGAGAAAACAGCAGTTGCTTGTGGTTAGGTCTAGCTAATATAATAAAAATGACAATTTTACCGAAACTAAATTGCATATTTAGTGCCATAGTAATCAATCTACCAAAAATGATTTCATAGAGTTAGAAAAATATAGTAATATTGAATTTATAAGAACAAATGGTCCAGAACATCAGGGGAATTAATGAAAAGAAATGCTGGGGAAGTTTGCCTAGATTAGGTACACAAGACACAGCAGTCAATGACTAGAGTAATCTATTGTGTGATAAAACCAAAGACCCCAGTTTTGGGGATAAAAACTCACTATTTGGCAAAAACCTGCCGGGAAAACTAGAATATAGTATGGCAGAACCTGGGCATAGAACAATATCTTACACCGTATACCAAAATCTAGTCAAATGGGTATACTATCTAGGTAGAAAAACAGATACTACAAGCAATCCGGGAGAGCAATGAATAGTTTACCTGTCAGATTTATGTGGAAGGGAAGATTGTATGACCAAACAATAGTTAGATAGCATTATGAAATTCAAAAATGAATAATTTTGATTACATTAAATTGAAAATTTTTTGTACAAATACAGCCAATATAACCAAGATTAAGAGGGAAGTGGAAAATTGGGAATTATTTACAACTAGTGTCTGTGATGAAGGCCTCATTTCTAAAATATACAGAGAAATGAGTCAAATCTATAAGAATACATGCCATTCCCCAATTGATAGTGAAACGATATGAACTGGCAGTTTTCAGAAAAAGAAATTAAAGATATCTATAAGCATATGAAGAAATGCTCTAAATCACTATTGATTAGATAAATGCAACTCAAACAGATCTGAGGTACCACTTCTCACTGGTTACATTGGCTAACATGACAAAACAGGAAAATGATAAATGCTGGAGAGGATGTGGAACAATTGGAACTCTAATGCATCGCTGTTCGAGTTGTGAATTGATTCTACCATTCTGGAGAGCAATTTGGAACTACTCCAAAAGGGCTGTAAAAACACGCATACCACTTGACTCAGCAATACCACTTCTAGGGCTGTATCTCTAATAGGTCATAGAAGTGAGAGAAAGACCCATATATATATATATATATATATATACAAATATTAAGAGCAGCTCTTTCTTGTGGCAAAGAATTGGAAATCAAGGGTATTCTCATCAATTGGGGAATGGCAAAACAAGTTGTGATATATGAATATAATGGAATACTACTGTGCTATAAGAAATGATGAGCAGGTGGACTTCATAATAACCTGGAGAGACTTATATAAACTGATGTTGAGTGAGAAGAGCAGAACCAGGAGAAATCTGTACACAATTACAGACACGATGTATGTATGACAACTAACTTTGCTAGACTGGGCTCCTCTCAGCAGGGCAAGGTTATAAGGCAAGTCCAAAAGACTCATGATGGAGAGAGACATCCATAAATAAGGAAGTACAGAGTCTGAATGCAGATTGAAGCAAACTGCTTGCTCTCTCTCTCTCTCTCTCTCTCTCTCTCTCTCTCTCTCTCTTTCTTGTTTTGATTTGTTTCCTCTTCCTCGTTGTTCACCACACTGGTTATCATCCTACTTTACAATCTGACTGCTACTGAATGTGAAGGCATTTGTAGATCTTATATTTGATTGAATGGAGCCATGGGGGAGGGAATGGGGAGAAATTTTGAAAGTCAAGGAACTGTGGAACTGAATGTTGCAAGCTAAAAGTAAATAAAGAAATGAAACATTAAAAAATTATACATCTACATGCAAATAGGCAATATAGGGGAGGAAAAAAAGGAAATTTTTAATGGAAAGAAGACAGTATTAAGGGCAATCAGGAAAGGTTTCCTATAGAAAGTGGGATTTTAACCATAACTTGAGGAAACCCAGGGAAACAGGATTTCAGAGATGAGGCAGGAAAGTACTTCAGACATGTGTTAAGGTCATTTAAAAGGCTCAGCAATGTGAGATGGATTATCTTGTTCAAACAAGTATTTCAGTGTCACTACATCACAGAGTACATTGGAGAGATGGGTAGCATGTAAAAAGACTGGAAAGGAAGGGATGATGACAAGTTATAGATGACTTTTATATCAAACATATGGTTTTATGTTTAATGCTAAAGGATCTTTTGAAGTTTTGGAATAACTGAATGATATGATCATATGTGTGATTGACAGAAAGACCAACCGACAAGCTTTTCTCCTCATCCAGGCATGAGGACATGAGTGTCTGAACCAAAATAGTGCCAGTACCAGAGAAGACAAGTAGATATGTATGACAGATGTTGCAAAGGTAAAATTGATACCTTCAATATTGTTTTGACAATGACTTTGAGTGACTAAGTCATTTTGACTATTAGAAATTCATGAATTAAGAATAAAAGGCCTATGAAGAAAAATGCTGTCTGCATCTATGGAAATGACTGATAAATAGAAGTATGTATAGAATAATTAAGCACAACACACACATTTGTGTTTCATAATATCCATCTCTAGAGCAGGGGGAAGGGGAGAAAAAAGGAAAAACAAATTTGTATAATAACTTTTTTGTACATTTGGAGGGAACAATAAGTTTTATATAGTAGGTATGCAATTTCATGTGCATTTTTATTGTGTTATGGAAATGCTTGTTTTGTTTCATGAATTGAAAATAAGGGGAAAAAAGAAATATGGAAACAGAAGCTCAGAGAGAAGCCTGAGAGACTATTATTTCTTTCCATTTTTTTAATAAATAATATTTAGTAAACATAAAGGGCCAGAGCTAAATGAAGAGGTAAAGTATTATAATTTTAGCAAGTAATGAGGAACTATGCTATACCATTTTATTTCTAATTGATACTACAATAAAAATAAATGGGAAAATGATAAATTCAAGTAAAAAGGAATGGTGACACAAATATACATGTCAGAGTATTAGTATTAAAGCACTATTCAATGAAGAAGGCATATTCCTCTGACAACAGTAAATAAATGAGGTGTTACTAAGTTGAGCTTTTTGTTTCACTTGAATTCAAATCAAATTCCATTTATTGTTATGTAATTTTATGCACTAGGGACACAAAAAAAAATTAAACTTTTCTCTCAAAAATATCACTTTCTAGTACTAAATAAAAACAACACGTGTACAAAATTAAAATTGAACATAATATAATTAAAAATAATTGCTGGTGTTAGGGCTCTGTTGGGACCCAATTGAGGAAAGACCATAAAACATAATTAAAAGTACAAGGCATTACTTAAACTCTGTGAAAGGTGGAAAGGTGGACATGGTAACCTGCTAAAATCAGAGTTCAGAAATGGAGTCATAACTCAGACATGACCTGGTAATAACCGTAACATGAAGATAGTGACCAGTACATCAACAATACACGGTCATGTGTGTGATTATTTACCCAAGAGCCCTAGCTTAATGATCAAGCTTAGAAATGAGATCATTACTGTAAAGAAAACCCAAAATATCCACCAATCAGTAGATATGTACTTTATATATCCACCTCCCTTTGTTAGATTTTGATAATTACTAATGTGCTTTCCTGGGGAATTTCGGGGGATCCTACCTGTAGTCTGCCCCAGACTGATGACTATCAAACTCATGGCAGAGATTCATTATATATCTCCAAAGTTTTTTTTAATGCTTTATTAACTTCTGATTTATATCATTCGTTTCTGCCAGATTTTGAGTTACAAATAATCTCCCCGTTTTTCCACTACCCACCACCCCAGAATAGCAGTCCCACAGGATATCCCCACCTCCAATCTGCTCTCTCCCATATTTTCTCCCATACCCCTTTCTACTTTTCCAGTGGATCTCTATGCCCAAGTGCCTGTACATCTTATTTCCCAATTACATGTAAAATAGTATTAATAATAGTATACACACACACACACATATATATGTATATATGAATATTTTATTTTAAAACGTTCAATTTCACATTCATTCCCTTCCTTCCTTGTCACCCACGCTTACTGGGAAGATAAGCAGTTCAGTATAGGTTGTACATGGGTGGCTAATACAAAACAATAATATAGTAGATATATTGTAAAAGACTGACTATATTTCTCTCCCTCCTATCCAATCTCCCACTTATTCTATTCTCTACTTTGATCCTGTTTATTTTCAAAAGTGAGTGTGTCCAACTTCCCTCCCCCCCAGCCTAATCTCCCTTCTATTATCCCCTCTCTTATACCCTTCCCCCCTATTCTCCTGGGGGGTGACATACCCTATTTAGTGTGTATTTCACTCCCTCCTCAAGCCAAATTCAATGAGAATAAGGTTGACCCATTCCCTTTTGCCTTTATGTTCTTCTGTTCCATTGTAACCATTTTCCCTTGACTCTTCTGTATGAGATAATTTACCCCAATCTGTCTCTCCCCAACTTCTCTCATTATATTCCTCTGACTTCTTAATTTTACCTTTTAAGTATCATTTCTTCCTGTTAAATTAGTCCTGTGCACTCTATCTATATATACCTGTAAACATGTATACACATATTCACATATGTATTCATATGCCCATATACCCTCATATATAGACAAATATATATATGATATATAATATATAATAAATATATATTTCTAATATATATTATATTATATATAATAAATATATATATATTTCTAATCCCTTCAACTGCTGAGAAAAGTTTCATAAGTTACATTTTTTTTCCATGTAGGAATGTTAATACTTCAACTTTGATAAGTTCCTTATGATTCCTTTTCCCTTTTTACCTTCTCATGCTTCTTGTAGCTGAATGTACAATTTTCTATTCAACTCTGTTTTTTTCAGCAAGAATGCATGAAAGTCCTCTATTCCACTGAATGACCATATTTTCCCCTGAAACAGGATACTCAGTTTTGCTGGGTAGGTGACTTGGTTTTCATCACATCTCCTTTGACCTCTGGAATATCACATTAAAAGCCCTTTGATCCCTCATTGTAGAAGCTGCCTGATCCTGGGTTATCCTGATTGTGGTTCCACAATATTCAAATTGTTTCTTCCTGGCTACTTGTAATATTCTCTTCTTATTCTGGGAATTCTGGAACCTGGCTATAATATTCCTAGGACTTTTCTTTTTGGGATCTTTTTCAGGAGGTGATCAGTGGATTCTTCAACCTCTATTTTGCCCTCTGGTTATAAACATCAGGGCAGTTTTATTTGAGAACTTCCTGAAGGATGATTTCTAGGTTCTTACTTTGGTAATGGCTTTCAGGTAGTCCAATAAATTTTAAATTATCTCTCCTGGATCTATTTTCCATGTCAGTGATTTTTCTCATGAGATATTTCACATTGCCTTTTATTCTTCCATTTGTTTGGATCTCTTTAACAGCATCTTGATTTCTCATAAAGTCATTAGCTTCCATTTGCTCCAATGTAATTCTGAAGAAATGATTCTCTTCATTGAGTTTTTGAGATTCTTTTTCCATCTGGCAAATTCGGCTTTTTAAGACATTCTTCTCCTCATTGCCTTTTTGGGCCTCCTTTGCCATTTGAGTCAGTCTGTTTTTTAAGGTATTATTTTCCTCAGTCAGGCTGTTGACTCTCATTTCATAATTTTCTTGCATTGTTCTCATTTCTCTTCTCAATTTTTCCTCCACTTCTCTTATCTGCTTCTTAAGGTTCTCTATGGCCTGTAACCAGCTTGTATTTTTCTTTGATGCTTTTGGTGCAGGAGTTCTGACTTCACTGTTTTCCTCTTGTTCCATGCTTTTCTCCTTTTTGTCCCCAAAAGAGGAGTGAATTGTTGGAATCTTCTGTCTCCTTTGTTTCCTTTGCCTGCTCTTTGCCACTCAATTACTTGACTTATGGGCTTTTTGCCACAGTAGGACTCTGCCACCAGACAGGGGAGCTTTCGTCCCAAACACTGGGGTTTTCTCAGCTTCTGGAGATATTAGATGGGTGCCCTCTCTGAGGTTTTCACATGCTCTGTCAAGCTGAGCACACACCCAGGGACCTCCACCCCAGACTGCAATCCAGATCCAAGCAGGTTAAAGCAAGAGCGATTACCCCTCAGTCTGGTACTTGGTCCCCCTACACTGTGCAGGCCAGGAGCTCAAGCCGCCATGTGGCACTGGCTGGCTGTGCGGGCATCTCAGCCGCTTTTTGCTGGGGGGGTAAAAGCCATGCACTCCCACTTACTGGTCCCAAAGTCCAAACTGCACTGACATCTCACTTTGTCCTTTGTGTCTATGTGTTGATATATCTGGAAATGGCCACAGCTACTGCTGATCTGGAGTCCCTCTGGCCCGGGGCTGGTCAGGACTGCCCTGGGGCTAAAGCCTAGGCGTGGGGCTTGCCTTGGCTCCCAGAGCACTGTGCTGGATTCCTGCCGGCCTGCAGGGCTGACCTCAGTAGAACATTAGCTTCTGTGTGTCATTTTGTGGGTTCTGCAGCCCCAAGTTTGTTTAAAGTTCCCTTTTTACATGGATTGGGGAGGGTGGAAGCCGGAGCTGTGGGAAGGTCATGCTTCTACTCCACCATCTTGGCTCTGCTTTTGACCTTGGCCTTTTTTCATAAATAATAAATTGATTAAAATGTTATCTATAATCAATCTGGAGCTCCGTGACCTCTTCCCTTGGTATTGAATTTGCCCCAGTGTTTGGAAGGGAGATATAGAGTTTACTAGATGGGGGAATTCTGGACCCCCTAGGCACCAACATGTGAGAAATAAGAAAAGGTCTTATGCAATTGTTGACACGAGTTGAGTTATGAAGTGAGTTGAGGTTTAGAAAATGTGCTAAGAGCAAATTTCAGACCTGAAAGATATCCTATGCAAAAGTGAACAAGTAGGAGATAAAAGGTTCTATATGTAAAATAGCAAATAGTTCAGTTTATCTGGAAAGTGAATAGCCTATTTTTGACAGACCAGTGTGGTATAGTAGAAAGATCAATGAATTTGTAAATAAAAATCTGGATTCCAATCACACCCTTGCTACTTACTATGTGATTTGAGATGTTACCTAATCTCCAGTAGTCTCTTGTTCCCTATGCTCAAAGTAAGCAGTATTGACTAGATTATTTCTAAGGCCCTTTGCAGCTCTATATCTAATATCATATCACTTAACCCCTAAAATAATAAACAAAAACTTTTGTTATAATTGTGTGTCTTAGCAACAAACTAGGTTTCAAATCACACACATAAACACTCCTAGGCCCATTAGGTCACTTTGTTAATGTAGAGAGGTGCAAGTCATATGATGAGGGCCAAAAAAAAAAAAAAAAACACATGAAACATTTTTTTCTTTCTCTGCATTGTAAGAGCACTTTTATCTTACCACTTTAATCTACGTGAACTCCATGTCCCTTCTTTAAATTGCATTTTCAATATTAGGGTGTCAATATTCAGTGTCTGATGATGCCATTTAAAGTTTGCCATCTATATCTGTTTTTCCCTATGAAGCAGTAAATCACTGGGGCAGCATTTTTAATGCCTAATGATACCAATTATATTGTCTCTGTCTCTTTCCTGTTAGAATAATGGCAGGTTTCCATGACTAACAATGCCAATTGTATATTGTCTCTCCAATTACATTTTATAGTTTGTGGATACAAAAGCAAAATTATTTGTGCTTTTATTTTGTTGGGGAAGGGGATCGCTTTTGTTGTGGTACAGTTAAACAAATTTTTATCATGACTTAGATCAATATACAGAGTAAAGCTCCTTTTATAAATATTTAGAACTCCTTTTTTTCCCTCTAAAATTTACTCAAATAATTGATCCCCTTATTTAATCTCCTGGGTCTTTTTTTAAAGGGGGTGGGTGCTGAAACATAAAAAAGAAAGGAGAAATATAACATTAACTTCATTAGAATATATATATTCAGAATGAATAGTGATGGATGAATTTTGCATTTGGTGTAGTTAAAAAAAATAAAACATTTACAGTTAACAAAATTGCACCAGAAACCATATGGAAATATGATTATGAAATTAAAGGTTGGATTTTTTCATTTTTATCTTATTTCCTTCCTTCGTTCCTTCCTTCCTTCCTTCCTTCGTTCCTTCCTTCCTTCCTTCCTTCCTTCCTTCCTTCCTTCCTTCCTTTCTGTAACTTCCTTTCATGCAATGTTCCTATCTTTCTTTTTTGGTTTTGCGATATTTGTTTTTGCTATCCTATAGATATTAAGCTTAACAAATTTAACATTGTTTATTTGTGATTCCTTCTCCACTTCTATATATTTTAAAAATGCTTTGTTAGTGTTCTTGTTTTATCGTCCTCACCAATCACTATTACACTTCCCCTACAATGGCAACCCCTAAATAAAAGCCCTATTATATAATGAAATAATATAATTAAGAAAATCAAATAAATAAATTTGTCCACCCTTGAGATTGCATATCTTGTTCTGTAGTTCTTGATAATCAACTGTATTTTAAAAGGTGGAAAATATTTCTTCATCAGTCTTAAAATCAGGATTACTTGAAACTTTGGCAGAGTCCTGAGATATCTCAGAGGGTATTTATTTTGGTTGTTCTTTTTTTCTCTCCACATTATTACAGTTTTTAGTATACACACACACACACACACAAGCATTTCTGGTTGTCCTGTTTTCAGTGTTTATCAATTAACATGTATTTTCATATTTCTCAAAATTCATAACATGACTTGTTCCACATATTACATACATTTATTTTAATATACCTTTATTTGCCCAGCTATTTACATATTGTTGAATGGCTATTTTGTTCATATTTCTTTTTTTCAATAAAATTACTATTGCCAATATTCTTGCATATAGTGGAACTTTTTATCTTTTCCTGACCTTTCTAGGGCACAAAAAGAAGTGTCACTGACTCAAAGGATGGGTAGATTTTAATAACATTTTTATCTACATAGTTTATTGTCATATATTTACTTTTTACTTACCTGTGACATGTTTATTTGTTGCATTTATCCATTTGATATTTATATGTTATTTGACTAAGATATCTGTCTAAAACTAATTTTGGTAGACTATTTTCTTATTTTTCGGAATGTTTAGCCAAAGAGTTAGTCCTTACCTCAGAGATTAGTTCCTTTGGGTTTATTGAACTCTATTGAACTATGTTCAATTGCTTCTTTTTTATGTAGTTTAATTTATTTTTCAACTTTTCCACTTTTGTTTTTTAATTATAAAGTTAATAAATACTAGCAAACATAAATGTCTTAACATACAAAGGAAATTTTTTTTGAAAGGATAGCATATGAAACCATAAATTTGTACTGCAACCTGTATCATGACACTCTTCTGTAATCTCTGTCCTGGGGAGGCTGAGGCTGGTGGATTACATATAGTTCTGGGAAAGAGGCATGCAGTGACATAAGCCAATAGGATGTCCACATTAAGTCTGACACCGCCATCAAGGGTGCTCAATCCACTGCAGTGAGGGGCCAATAGGTTGCCAAACTGGGAGCAAACTCAAAAAATTGAAAAAAAAATAAAGCATGTGAAAGCTCCCCTACTATCATTAAAGGGGTGAATCTCAATCATATAGGCAGACATAGTTTCAGATGAATGAACAAACAAAAATCCTCTAGTACGTAGAGTTTTAACAAGTATTAAATTTAACACAAAAGGACCAATATTGTCCTGACTGGCTGTGAGGGCTTCTGAATTTTTTTTTAATTCTCTTCAGTATATTTTTTTTCTTCACTAATATTCTTTTCTTCTCTTTTATCACTGTCCCTAGCCATTTCTAGCCACACCACAACTCACTCACTACCAAATAAATCACACACTTGTAATATATAACTATATAGAGAAAAATACAGTTTTACATTTGTCATGTCTTAAAAGTATGTCTCATTCTGCACTTCACATCCATCACCTTGTTACTAATGGAGTGGAGGCACATTTTATCATCAGACTTTTGTAGTTGTGATTGATCATTGTATTGATCAGAGTTCTTAATTATTTTAAATTTGTTTCTACTAATATTGCAGTTGCCATTATAAAATGTAATTTTCTCCTTCAGTTCATACAGCCATTTCCAAGTTGTTTTTCATATCCTTTGAATAAAGTTTTGGAGTCAACAATATTCCATTATATTGATAGACCACAATTTGTTCAATCCACAGTTGATCATTGCCTTCTTGGTTTCCAGTTCATTGCTATAATATCAAGTACTGTAATAAATATTTTTGTACATATGAGTTGTCTCCTCTTGCCTTTGATCTCTTTGTTAGTATATGCATGTAATATTTCTGGGTCTACTAATCTACAGAATTTGAAAACTTTGGGTTATAGTTTCAAACTGTTTTCCATAATATTTGTAGCAATTCCCAATTACCAAAAAAAGTGTATTACTGTTCCTGTTTCCCATAGTTTCTCTAACATTTGTCATTTTTCCTTTTTTGTAAACTTTGCCAATATGATGGATGAGAAAGAGAAAATCCAGAGTTGTTTTAAATTTCATTTCTCATAGTGTTAGTGAATTGGGCCACTTATGTGTAGTTATTACTAGTTTCAACTTGCTTTGAAAACTGTTTTCATCATATAATATCCTGAGAAATACTTTGGTATTTCATGTATTGGGGAATGGTTCTCATAATTATATATTTGTGTAAATTGTGTGTGTGTGTGTGTGTGTGTGTGTGTGTGTGTGTAGTTTTTTATCTTAAACCCCTATCAGGGAAAATTGCTGCTGCCAAAATTTTCCAAATATACAATTTACATTCTAATTCTAGCTCCAAAACTTGTGTATGTACAAAGATATATTTTATTTTATATAATGAAAATTGTGTCTTTAAATTTTTTGATACTATTCATTAAGTTGCCAAGAAATCTCTCTCAATATACAATTATAAAAAAGTTTCTACCCTTTCTCCTCTAATATGCTCATCATGTAGCCTTTCATATCTGTCTGTCTTCGTTTGTAACTCCTTGTGGCATATCATGTGAGATGCCAATATAAACTTTATTTCTTTCAGACTATTTCCAGAGAATTGTCACTGTCCCATTAGTCAGTTTCTTTGTGTTTATGATTATGCATAATTGCTTCTATAACTTACTTTTTTAACCTCTTCCAACGCTTATATTTTCTATTTTGGTTAAACCAATGCCACAGAGTTTGGTTACTCCTACTTTAGCTGTAGTTTGAGATCTGACATTAATAGACACTATTTTTCTTGCATTTTTATTTCTTTTATATTTAGTTTTAAAAGCAGTAAAATTTTATTTCCTTTCCCCTATCCACATTAAAGTAAAATTAATAATATTGTAAAAATTATGAACAGTCAAGTAAAAAATAACTCCAACACTGGCAATTACCAAAAAAGCCCAACAAATTTTCATTCTATATCTTATGTGTAGCAACATCTGTGACAGGAATTTGGCAATATTCTTTATTGTCCATCCTGTGTAATTGTGTCTGGTGATTGTGTTAACCATATTTCCTGAGTCTTTTAAGGATGTGTGTCCTACTATTTTGAAATTATAATAAGATTTCTGGTTCAGCTTTCCGTAATCTACATTAGTTAATACAAATTTCAGGTTTCTCTGAAACCAACCATTTCACCATTTCTTACATCACAATAATATTTCATTCAATTTAGAACTTGTTGTCATAGATAGCACAAGAAGTTGATCTGTAAGTAATTCATGGCAGCCTACAATGCATTTTTCCCCAACATTCTGTCAAACTGAATTTTTATGCAATCAGTGAAATTCTTTGGGCTTCTTGAACACACTAATCTGCTAGGTTTCCTTGTTTTCATATTTTGTGTCCTGAAACTTTTCCATTAATTAATCTTTCTATTAACAAGTACAAATATTGTGTAAAACATTATGATGTTAATGTAGTAATAATTCTCTAATTGTCTGTTACCTACTTAGTTTTCAGGGTTTTTTTTGACATAACCAAAAGAGTTATATAAATAATTTTGTGCATATGGTTTCTTTAACTCTTTCTTTCACCTGACTAGAATATAGTCCCTCTAGTGGTATTACTGAAGAAAAAGGAATGTGTGCTGTAGCAGCAAGCACCCCACCATGCCTAGGGTGGCTGCCAACACAGGTTCTTGGATCTGCTTTGATAAAGGAAAGCAACTCAAAATCGGTTAGCAAGCTTACTTTAATCAGTCAAACATTTACCTAGTTCAGGGGAAAAAGGTCAGCATCCCGAACTTCAGAGTATACAGACAGAATTATCAAGACAGAGAAACAGATCAAGTAGACAGTTTCCAAACTGTCCAACCATTACATCCATACCAAATCAACATCTGGTTTTTCAAAGCCGGAGGGGTCTCTACAATAGCTTCCCAGAGTCTCATTTGATCAAATCACAGAACACTTCTCAAAGTACACCCCAAAACAAAGCCTCAAATCAGGGTTAATATAGCCTTCTCCTGGCTCAGAGAATGTAACAACCTTCTGGACCCACTGGCCAATCAAAAAGTATCTACTGAAAACAAGCCTCCCACCCCAGGTTTCAGGTGCACTTTAGCCTAGGGGCAGGGAAGATCTTTAAATTTGCATTTCCATTACATGTGTACAGTTGAATGATTTTTTAAGTTGTTATGTAACAATTGTACAACCTTGTTTGCTAGAAAGAACCAATACAAAGTATAAGGTTCCTCTAAAAGTGTCCAAATGTATGTATTGAATGCATCCTCTACAAAATTTATCATTTTAATTTTGTCAACTTTTTCAGCAAAACCTCAAAACTGCTTTTATTTAGATTTGTGTAATTATTAAAGATATATTCAAAATGTGTGCACACACATGTGTATATATGCATTCAAATGTGAATGTGTATGCAAATGCAGATGTGTGCTTATGTGTGCATGTACACATATATCTACAAATATATTTGTCGTATTACTTACATTATAGGATTTGGCTATAGATAACTTGAATTTCTTTCTTTGTAAACTATCTGTTTTTCATGGTCCATAGAAGAAATATGAGAAGACAAGTCCCTTGTGTTTTCAGGGGTTCAAAATGTGAAACAGTTCCTATATATATATTTTTTGTTTTTATTCAATATATTAACCATTTGTACTTCATTGCTCTATTTATCTTTAAAACCTTTTTGTTTTTGTTTTATGGGCTGGATCTTTAGGAAAGGGGTGCTATCAATACTGGGGAAAAAGTAAATGATATAAAATCAAAAGTGAAGGAAATTTAAGGAAAAGAATGGAATAGAATTGTTCATATTTTTGTCTATCAATTGGGGGAAATTTAAGGAAAAGAATGGAATAGAATTGTTCATATTTTTGTCTATCAATTGGGGGAATGTCTTTTACTATTGTACATTAACAATTGTTCCTTACCTATAATGGAAATGAGACCTTTATTATAGAGACTTATTTTCCCCTCTGAATTTCTTTTCTGTTAATTTTAATTCCATTTGTGTTTACATGTAAATATGCATATGTGTGTGTGTATGTGTGTGTAGATGCAATCAAATTGTCTACTTCATCTTCTGGGATGACCACTAACCCTTATAGGTTTTAAAAACTTTCCCTTATCTACAGATTCAAATTTTATGTTCATTCTTGCTGCTCAAAGGTATTAATATCATCTTTACTATATTTTAAGCTGCCATGTACTCATTTGGTGAATTTTTGTTGTATAGAGTGTGAGGAATTGATCTGTATCTAATGTGGGCCAAATTCTATTCAAGTTTCCACAATATTTTTTGGTCATATAATGAGCATTTGTCCCAGAAGTGGGAACCTTTCAGGTTATTGAACACTAGACTACCAAGATTTTGTTGTTGTTGTTGTTGTTTCGTTTTTTTGTTTGTTTGTTTTTTGCTTTAGTATACTATGTATTTAGTCTGTTCCATGGGTCTACCTTTTTTTCTTTACCAAAACTATTTTAAATATTTAGTGTTTTGTAGTGTAAAATAAGATCTATACATTCTTAGCTATTGTTGAGTGAATAGCCAGACATGTATGTATATGTGTATGTACACATATATGCATACAAACACAAGAGTACACAATGAATAAAACACAAGAAAGTAAATGTATGCATACAGACATATGAATGTCTACATATGTGTATATAGAGGCTGATATCTAATATTCACATTAAACAACACAAACATGAAACCAAAAGCCCCACTGCTCAATTTACAGATGTTTAAAAGATATGAACAATCAATTCTAAAAAATATCAAATTATTAATAACCACATGAGAGAGTTTTCCATATAACTACTAATTAAGTAATAGAAGTAGAAACCATGTAGAAACTTTATCTTCTACCTGGTATTAAACTTGAATATTCAGTGTCATGGATATGCGTGAAAGTTGGGAACATTAACACGGTGGAGAAAAAATTGGTTGAACCATTCTGGTAATCAGTTTGTAGTTATGGTAAAAAATTGACAAAAATTCTACATTTAACCTAGTGATAGTAATGCAGTCATATATTGCAATTAGTATAGTGGTTCCACATATTTCCTAATATTTATCATAGCATTTTATTTTTGTAATAGCAAAGATCTTGAAACAATGTAAATGCCTATGTATTAAGAAACCTCTAGGGGCAGCTAGGTGGTGCAATGAATAGAACATTGACCCTGGAGTCAGGAGGACAAGAGTTCAAATCCAGCCTCAGTCACTTAACACTTAATCATGTCACTGTAGGCAAATCACTTAACCACAACTGCATTCTCTACCTCCCTCCAAAAAAACAAAAGAAAAAGAAAGAAACCTCTAAACAAAGTATGGTACTGTAATGGGAATGCAAATTTAAAGATCTTCCCTGCCCCTAGGCTAAAGTGCACCTGGAGCCTGGGCTGGGAGGCTTGTTTTCAGTAGATATTTTTTGATTGGCCAGTGGGTCCAGAAGGTTGTTACGTTTTCTGAGCCAGGAGAAGGCTATATAAGCCCTGATATGTAGCTTTGTTTTGGGGCTCACTTTGAGAAATGTTCTGTCATTTGATCAGATGAAACTCTGGGAATCCATTCTCCAGGGCCCCCCGACTTTGAAACCCAGATGTTGTTTGGTATGGATGTAATGGTTGGACAGTTTGGGAATCTGTTTACTTGATCTGTTTCTCTGTCTTAATAATTCTGTCTGTATACTCTGAAGTTCGGGGTGCTGACCTTTTCCCCTGAACTAGGTAAAAGATACATATTTGACTGATTAAAGGAAGCTTGTTAACCCATTTTCAATTGCTTTCCTTTAACAAAGCATATCTAAGAACCTGTGCTGGCAGCCACCCTGGGGACACCTGGGGTTCTTGCTGCAACAGATACAAGAATGTGATGTGATATTTTTTCCATATGATAGAATGAAAATGAAAAATGTAAGGAGTCATAGGGAAGTATATATAATATTCATTGAAATAATCAAAAACATGTTAAAAATGACTAATACAATGCAATGAATTAGTAACCACACAAATACACAAGATGGGCTGCTAACACAGATCCTTTGATCTACATTTCTAAAGGAAAGACAGCTTTAAAGGAGTCAATAATCCTACTTAAATTAAAGATAAGTAGAAAGAAGTGAGTATACAAGAAATAATTCAATATATAGGGCTCCAACTGTCTAAACAGAATAATACAACCACCTACATACATACATCAACAGACTGGGAGAGCACGAAATTCTTTGTAGTTGGGGATGATCTTTAAAAAAAATAAATACATAGAATAATGGATACTCAGAGTCCTATCCAGGGAATCAGAAGTTCCTCCTCAAGAGTAACCCCCAGAGCAAAATTACAGCCTCCCAGATTATATAACAAAGATTCGGCCCCTGATTGGCTCAGAAAGAGAAAGCACAAAACCTACATAGTTGTGAATTATCAAGGTTAAAAGAAGATTAATCCTTCAGATGTTTAGAATTTTACCTGATTCTGGGAAACAATTCCAAAGGGAAAATGACAAAAATCCCTTGCTTTCATTGACATGCAAAAAGATAGAATAATTATGAAAATGAGAACTTAATGCTATATAAATTTTAAGTCTGAATTTATCATTTGGGTATGGAAATGTATCTTACTCAACAGGGAAGTAATAGGGGAGTAGGATAAGCAAAGAAGGACTGATAAAAGATTAGGCGGATTTAGCAAGGCAGTGCTCAAAAAAAAATTCTTGAGGAGGAACAAAGTAAAAAAAGAGAAAAAAGAGACAAAAGAAAACAGAATGAAGGAAAATGCACAGTAATCATATCTACAAATGTCAATGGGATTACCTGAACTGTAATATTGAAGCAGATTAGCAGAATGAATGACAAAACAGAATGCAACAATAAGTTCTTTATAAGAGACACATTTGAAATAGAAAGATACACAGAGTTAAAATAAATAGTGGGAGCAGAAACTGTTATGCTTCAGCTGGTAGCAATCATGATCTCAGACAAAAGCAAAAATAAACTTAATTAAAAGAAAGAAACAAAGAAACTATTTTTCTAAAAGGTACCATAGACAGAAAGTAATATACTTTTTTTTTATATTAAGGCACTCTGATAAAGTCCTCATTCTCAAATGTGTAGGGAGCTGAGACAAATTTATTTGTAAAAGCTATTCTGCAATAAAAAGTGGTATTAGGATATGAACACTCAATTTTCAAAATAAGAAATTAAAGCTATCTACAATTTATGAAAAAATGCACTAAATTACTAGTGATTAGATAAAAGTTAATTTAAAAATTTCAAGGTATCACCTATGAACAGTGACAAATGCTGGAGGGGACATCAGAAGGTAGTTACCCTAGGTGGTGCAGTGAGTAAAGCACTGGCACTGTAGTTGGAAGGACCTGAGTTCGGTTCTGGCCTGAGACACTTAACACCCACACAAAAATACTAGTCGTGTAACCTTGCGCAAGTTACTTAACCCCAATTGCCCCCCAAAAGGCCACAAAAAAAGGTAGTTACGCTAATGAACTATTGGTAGAGTTGTAAACTGGTTCAACTACTTTGGGCAATAATTTGGAATTGTTCCCAAAGCACAATAGAACTGCATACTCTGATCCAAGAATATTACTGCTAGGTCTATATTCCAAAGAGATCAAAGAAAAATGAAAAGGGCCTATATGTACAAAAATATAGATAGAAAATACAGTGGCAAAGAATAGAAAATCGCGAGGATGCCCATCAATTGTGCTATGACTGAAAAAGATGTGGTATATGATTGTGATGGAAAATTGTTATGCCACAAAAAAAAGATTAGTATGATAGTTTTCTAAATATCTGGGAAGACATATATGAAATGAGGCTAAGTGATCAACACATTGATTAAAGACAATTCCAAAGGACTCATGATGAAAAAAAAAATGTGATCCACCTCCAGAGAGAAAACTCATGAACTCCAAGTGCAAATTGAAATATAATTTTCTCACTTTATTTTTCTTGTTTTTTGTTACATGGCTATTATTGAAACATATTTTGCATGAATTTGTATGTAGAATTGGTAATATTGCTTGCCTTCTTAGTAAGTATAGGATGAAAGAGAGGCCTAAAGTTTGAAGGTGCTAACAGGAGCAATTTATTTCACCTCCACACTTTAAAGATGAAGAAATATAGATGTGTGGATAAATTACTTCTAAAATTTTATACAGATATAATCAAAGCTAGGATTTGAATGCATGTCCTCTGAATATAGAATCTAGGCTCTTACTACTGTGCAATGTTGCCTCCATAAGGGCTGACTGGGTTTTGGAGTAAGGAATGACATACTGGGAAATGAAAGTCATATAAAAACAAAAGTCTTCAGTAAAGTTTCATTTAAGTAACATATAGTGTCAAACATCATCTTTTATTAAAAGTAAGAAAATTATTTTGAAGTTGAGAAGTATAAATAGTCCCATTTAAGTACAATTACTGAAATGAAATTGGTATCTCTCAGAATATCAGAATAGTTCTTTTGATTTCGGTTCTCATCTGTGTTGGTTTCAAGAATTCCAGGAGAAGAATAAAAACCTCAAGTTTTATTCAATGTTTATGAGTGTTGGACTAGTTAAGAAAAGAATGACTCATTTTTCTTTTCAGGCACCCTGGCAAACACATACCAGACTGAATAGTTTTATAAATTTATAGATGAAGAAATAAAAAATAAAATTAGAAATACTGGGAGAAGATAAAAATTTGTGAAAAAAAAAGAACTTGATGCTATATTTCTAATTCATGAAAAAAAATGACCAATTTTTAGGCAAGTCTGAATATCATACTTAAACAACATAAGTCAATCATTTTTAATGGAGACACATGGTTAAAATTACTGCTATTATTTCCCTTGTACTGTCTACCACCTAGTAAGGATGGTTGAGCAGGAAATACTCTGAACTGAATAATTTGATGAATCTATCCATGGAATTGATGAGATTACAGAACATGGATTTTTGTCAGAAGAGCATTGTAAATGGAATCATTTATGGTATAACCCCTTGTGGAGAGAACACTGTACAGTCCTCTAATGATTTCCCATTGAGTGGGATAGCCTCCAAGATGATTTGTGACTGAGAGTGCAGGGAAAGTGTTCTTGACAGAAGAGATTCCTAAAACTGATTAATGAAAGTGACCCTCCTTCTCCACTTTCTTTCTAACTCTTAGGCTTTGAGACCAGAATGAAGATGGGCAAGGGACTTCCTTTCATGATCACCCACTTAAATAAAGAAAAAAAGTCCATTTTTAAACGAAGTACACGGTGAGCTCCACATGTTTGCACATGGGTCATGACATTATTAAAGGATAGATCCCTGCACGCCTTTTTGTGCCTCACTGGCTCTTTTGTTGACCAAAGAAAAAACTAGTTTCTTTTTTTTTTTTTTGCTTTTTTTTTCTGGAGGGCAATTGGGGTTAAGCAAATTTCCCAAGGCAAGGGCACATGGCTTAAGTGTCTGAGGTTGGATTGGAACTCAGGTTCTCCTGACTCAAGGGTCAGTGCTCTATTCACTGCTCCACCTAGCTGCCCCAAGAAGCTAGTTTCTAAGAATGAACCTTCCCAAACTTCAGATTTCCCTCAGTTAATTTGGAATTCAAGGTTCATTACATTTTCTAAAGTTTTTCTCAAAAGCATAAACCTTGGAAAAGAGGATAATTCAAGAACTGAAGGACAAAAGTCATTCTAGAAGTCAGAAAGATATTTTGATTGCTAATTCTTCATGCTATTGCCTAGTGGCTAAAGTAATATAAGTCCAGTAAAAATTGAGAATGCTAGCACTCCCAAAGTTTCTGTAGATTCTAGGGAGAGTCACACGGATTTTATGAGTGCTTCATGTTTCTGTATTTATTAAAGATCTCTTGTGAAGTTTTTGTGTCTTGCTTAATTTATTTATTTTTTTTGTGGGTACAATAAAGACTGAACAATACCCTATAAAACGAATATACATTGAGTACCCCTGAGGAGTTTTTGATCTTTTTATTCTATAATTGTGAGCAAAAAAGGATTTTTTGCTGTTGTTCCATATTAAGTTTTACCTACTCAAGTGACTTTAAAACTCCCCTTTGATTGTATAAAGAGACTTTGTTTCGAAATAGGATACATTGTATTGCCCTTAATAGGCCTAAGTGAGTTTAAAGATCTTCCCTGCCCTTTAAGAGGCTGAATGTAATCACATGGGAGCCCAAGGTGGGAAAAGCTTGCAAAAAGGGTGGAACAGAGAGGAACAGATAAGATCACACACAGAACTTGAAACAGACAGAACTGAGAGGACACTTGTGATGTGAACATTCTGTCCATTGTTCTGTGTTGATTTCTCAGACAGAAAGCCCATCTATTGTTCTGCATCCATTTTTCAGACTGAAAGTGAATTGAAATGATATTACTGGTAATATGTGTAAATATTGTTGTAGCCCCTTTATGTTTTTTTTCCCCTAGAAACAGAAACTGTGAAGAACTTGTAGTGCAGCAGTCCCAGTGAGCTGAGATATGGAAGAGGAATGGAGAGCTGCCTACGTGTGAATCCATTGAATAGTTGGAAGCTGTTCCCCACCTTACCCCCCACCCCCCAAGGAGGAGCTGTGGGGTTTGGAAGCCAGCGTGGAATAAAGAGGAAAGAGGAGGTCACTTTGGATATTCCGTATTCACAAAGATATTTGTAATTTACTGTGACCTAGGGGTAGATGGTGTTTGTACTTTCTGCTACCCCTTAAGGATGATTGTCTTAAGGCTGTTTGGAAACCTCTAGCCAAGATGAAGGAGGACTTTACTTGGATACTCTGTATTGATGAGGGGATTGGAACTTATTGTGATATAGAAACATACTATGACCTAGGTGATTGCATTTTGTGCTACCCCTTAAAGATGTTAATAAGATATAATAAATTATATGTTTTGTTCAAGGCTAAGTGGCCACCTCTGTAATAACTTGTTATGTTGTGTTATCATGAATGTTATGCTTTAATTTCTTCAAAGTTATGCTTTATTTTAATTCTGAATAAATAGAGAATTCATTATACTATGTGATTAGACCCTTAAAGTTATCCATACCAGCAGTCCTCAGGAGAGCTTCTCATCATTGACTTCACATACCCATAAAATAAAAGAAACTGCTGTTGGGTCTTAGGGCCTAAAAGCTAGAAGTATTTGCACCATTTCTCAAAACAGTCCCTAGACCTTGAAAATTCATATGAATCTGAATAAAGTCCTGAAGCAACTTAGCACCTTAATTTTTGGTGTTAGAATCTTTTTTTCTTGAATTCTCTGACTCTTTCTCCCTTACACTATAGAATGCTTGGGGAGAATCAAATAAAACTCATATTTGGATCATATCTTTTAGTATCCATATAGAGGATGGAGAAGTACTCAATGCACAACATAGACCAGACTTTTATTTCTTTCGCACAAAATCAATTATTAAAACACAAACATTTCCCTAGTCTTTGGTACCTATGACTTATACATAAAATACATAATTATCTGCTATAATATTATTCCAGAAAACTGAATATTACAACATTAAATCTATGATTCCCTTAGTAAGACAGCTAAATATGAATTTCAATTTCACTTCAGCTCTGCACTGTTTGAACAACTTATTCAAAATTTATGTCTTCCAACAAGTTAGGGAAAGGCTTTCTCTCGGCCTCTGCTTGGTGATCATATAATCATACAAAAAGCCATATAGAAACTATGGGGCAATTCATACAGTATAAGATGTTAAACCAGAGGTACCAAGAAACACTCTATTTTTCAAATTCAAAAAGACTGTTTCTTTTCTTAGAAATACTCACATTAGAATCATTGTTTGATCATCTGCTTTCAGGGGGGACACATTCACAGGAAGGAGGAAAGGAAATAAGAAGGCCAAGACCCAAGATCAAGCTAACCCAGGTAGGACAGTTTTAGGTGTTTTGTGTCAGTATGTGTCATTTCTTTAAGAAAAAGAGGGTGGTTCTTCTCCACCAGATATTCCCCAAATCAAATGTGTTCCCTGCCACCTCTTCAGGAAAGAGGAAGAGGGATTGAGCGCCAGTGGACAATAATTCCTTTTAATTTCTTTTTAGTAGATTTTTTTTTTTTGTGTATGTGTCTCAGTCATCTATAACTACTGATGTAGTTTTGATATCCCTCTTCAGTCCCAACATGTGTGTTTAAGGAAAGTATCAAATAAAAGCTAACAAGAAAATTCTGACTGAAAATGTTGTTTATCAAGGTGTGTAAGGGGCTATGGCAAATATGGCATTAGCACCCTTTTAGAGTAAGTTTCAAGATTGAATCTGTTTTATGTAAGGCCAGACTTAAGGGAGGATCTGAACAATGGGTTATCTACATATTTACTTTAGTAGCATAGAGGTAGAAACTTTTCCCTGAATTATTTAAATTAGTGATGAAATAAGTTTCAAAGTTTCCTAAGTATTACTTTGGTTTATATTTTATCTAGGATCTTGCCCATGTTACCATGCACAAAGTAAATTTATCATTGTGTTTTAAATATAAGACCAAAGAAGAAAAAATTGGATGTAGCAATTTTTTAGTTTTATAAACTATTTATATTATTAATCAAATGATCTGCTTCAATATTTTGGTAAAAGAGATACAAGTATTATTAGCATATTGTGAAATTAAAAAAAAGCAAGCAGTAAATATTTGCAAGAGGATAGTATAAATATTGTGATTTCAGACATAATTAAAATAAATCACTTATCTGCCACACTAAAGAAACTATTACCCAACACTCAAAAACCCAAGTTATATTAAGTCAATTTACATTTTATCATTTAATAATATCTATTACACAACATATTTTCTATCATATCTTATTACATCAAATCAAATGATATGTCAAATCATACCATGTCATATTCTGTTTTAGCATGGATTAACACCTTAAAACTGAATTAAGATTTTGGGGATATCTTTCATGGTATACTGTGCTTTGTGAGAAGATGAAACTAGATGACATAATGCATGCCATTGCATGATGTGTCATGATGCAACATTATATGATATGATATGATTTTATTTATATTGTGTAATACTCTAGAAAATTCTCTTGGCATGGAGAAAGGGACTCCATTCATTCATTTTTTTTGTCATTCATTCATTTTGGTGGTTATATTTTAAGATGTAAAATTAGTACAAATAGAACCCAAAGGAAACCTAAAGTAAATTTCACCTCGTCCATTACAAGGGAATATGAATTCCTCAGAGTTTGATTGAAGAACAAGCCAATTATTCCATATATGGAGTATTTTATTTTTATATTTTGGGATCATTCACTAGCATTTATCTCCTATTGAATACAAGTTACAAGATGATATTAAATTTTATGAAAAAAAAAAAAGCTTTCAGAATAGTGACAAAAACTATTATTGTCCAGGAGAGACAGCAAAATGTGTTTAATAACACAGATAGCTTGCCCTGGTCTCTTCTTGAGTATTACAAAGCACAATATTCATATTCATAATATTGATGCAAAGAAATGTGATGAAATATAGCTAGATTTTATATACCACCAAAACTGACTAAAGGAACTATTTCATTTTGTTGATGGGAAGAAAAAAAAAATCTTTTTTTTTTTTTTTTTGCATATGGAAACTCCTTTTCTACCCTTTTTTCTTCTCTGAAAATTTAGAAAATCGAGGCGGCCAGGTAGCACAGTGAGTAAGAGCACCGGCTCCAGTGTCAGGATGACCTGGGGATCGAATCCCAGCCTCAGACACTTAGCACCCACCCAGAAACACCTGGCCTTGTACCTTGAGCAAGCTACTTAACCCCAATTGCTTAGGGGCAGCCACGTGGCTCAGCAAGTAAGAGCATCAGCTCCAGGGTCAGGATGACCTGGGGATCAAATCTGGGCTCAGATACTCAGCACCCAGAAATAACTGGCCATGTAACCTTGAGCAAGTTACTTAACCCCGATTGCTTTAAGAAAAAAAGAAAATTTAGAAAATGGCAGCCCAACTGATTTCAAATTTTCCCTTTCACAAAATATTTAGTGAACCACATTATTATTTGTCATATAATACAAACATTTTTATTTTTCCTCATTTTACTTTAATCTTAATTGTATTTCACAATATTATTTTTTTCCATTTTCTCAGGTAAATTGGAGAAAACCTCATTACCATTTCCATGCTAATAGATTAATTGATTGAAAGATAGCCAAATAGACAAAGCATTTATCAAGGGTTTACTATGTACTAAGTGATAGGTATACAAAATTAAAAAAAAAAAAAGAAAGATGAAAACAATGATCCTATCCCCCCTCAAGATGAAGGTGGGAGCAGAGTAAATGCTCAGATGGAGGGTTTTTTAAGGGAGTGGGGTGGGGGTGGGTAGAATCACAAAAAAGCTTGAGCAGAAGTAAAACATACCAGAGGGTGAGTCAGAACGGAAGTCAATATAGAAACTGGGACTTGTCATGGTATGACAGATCAGAAGAAAATTCTGTAGACATCCCATTGGTCTGATGTTAGAGTTATCTAAAGGAGCAGAACAACAGATGTGGAGGTTAAACATAGGGAAATATGTCTGGAGTGACCATTATAGCTGGGTCTTTATATGATAGTGCAATTCTAACAGGGATTACCTTTTCTTTTTGTTTTCTTTTGTGCTCCTTTCTTTTTTCCTCTTAATGTTTTTGCTAAAAACTTGTTAATCAATAAACCATGTATGTGTAGCCCATTCTCAAAGGGAATAGCAAACATTTGTTATGCTATTGAAATTAATATTTAATGGAATTTTATTTATACCCATTTTTGTGAAGCAAGACATATAGAAAAGAAAGACAGATAGTACATTGGAAACAAAAACCAGAATCACCTTGATATGATTAATATGGCATTTTGAGTTTCTTTTAATATTTAGGTTTTCCCTGTCATATGTATATATGCATATATACATACACACATATGTACATATTTATTGACATGTATGTGTATATAGACATATTTATTGAGATGTATTGTATATAGACATCTACATGTTTATTGACATGTCTGTCTATAAATTATCTCACTAATTCTAGTTGAGATAGCAAAGATATAGATTAATATACATATGTGTATGAAAAATATATGTTTACAAAGATGCATTATTGTATATTATATATTGTGATATATACAAGTACGTATACAAACAAATGTGGAGAGAGAGGATATGCATCATTTAACACTATATATATATATAGTGATAGAGTCATATCTATAAGAATGTAAATCATTCCCCAATTGATAAATGGTAAAAGGATATTAACAGGCAATTTTCAGAGGTAGAAATTAGATATCTATAAGGATAGGAAGAATATTCTAAATCACTATTGATTAGAAAAATGCCAATCAATACAACTCTGAGGTACCACATCTCACCAGTCACATTGGCTAAGATGACAAAACAGGAAAATGACAAATGCTGTATAGGATGTGGAAAAATAGGAACACTAATGCATTCTTGCTGGAGTTGTGAACTGATTCAACCATTCTGGAGAGCAATGTGGAACTATGCACAAAAAGCTACAAATATGTAAATCCCCTTTGACCCATTAATACCACTTCTAGGCTTCTATACCAAAGAGATCATAGAAGTGGGAAGAAGACCCATATGTACAAAAATATTTATTGCAGCTCTTTTTGTGGTGGAAAAGAATTACAAATTAAGGAAATGCCCATCAATTGGGGACTGGCTAAACAGTTTGTGGTATATGAATGCAATGGAATACTATTGTGCTATAAGAAATGAGTCTCAGGCAGACTTCATATTTACTTGGAGAGACTTAAACAAACTGATGTGGAGAGAGAAGAGAAGAACCAGGAGAAATTTGTACACAATTACAGACACAATATATATGCGATGACCAACGTTGATAGATTTTACTCTTCTCAGCAATGCAAGGTTATAAGGCAACTTTAAAAAACTTATGATGGAAGGAGATTTCTACATTCCGAGACAGAACTAGAGAGAAAAGAGTTTGAATGCAGACTGAAGCAAACTACCTTCTCTTTTTCTTTTTCTTGTTTGGTTTTGTTTCTTCTTTCCCATTGTTCATTACATCAGTTACAATCCTTCTGTACAACCTGAATACTGTTTAAAGAGAAAATATTTGCATATCTTATATTTGATTGCATGCCGCCATGGTGTAGCAGCAAGCACCCCAGTGTCCCCAGGGTGCCTGCTCACACAGGTTCTTGGACCTGCTTTGTTAAAGGAAAGCAACTCAAAATGGGTTAACAAGCTTACTTTAATCAGTCAGATATATATCGTTTACCTTGTTCAGGGGAAAAAGGTCAGCACCCCAAACTTCAAAATATACAGACAGAATTATCAAGACATTACCAGATCAAGTAGACAGCTTTCCAAACTGTCCAACCATTACATCCATACCCAGTCAACATCTGGGTTTCCACATCTGGGTTTTTCAAAGCCGGGGGACTCTCAACAATGGCTTCCCAGAATTCAGATCAAATCACAGAACACTTCTCAAAGTGAGTCCCAAAACAAAGCTACACATCAGGGCTTATATAGCCTTCTCCTGGCTCAGAGAATGTAACAACCTTATTGACCCACTGGCCAATCAAGAAGTATCTACTGAAAAACAAGCCTCCCTCCCCAGGCTTCAGGTGCATTTTAGCCTAGGGGCAGGGAAGATCTTTAAAATTTACATTCTTATTACACATGGGAGGGAGCTGGGAGGAGAAGGAGGGGAAGACAACTTGAAACTGAAAGGATTGTGCAACTGAATCTTGTAAACTAAAAGTAAAAAAACAAATTAATAAAGACAAAAAGTACTGTTTTTATATCCAACCAATGAAAATTTAAGAAAACCCCATATAAGTATGAGTTTGAACTATTTTTAAAAATACCACTAGATTCTGCAGTTTCTACAATCAGGAATACTGAGTGATTCAAATTTATATAAATACAGCAAGTTGAAATGCTTGCTTATTCAGATATACACACATATACTTACAGATATACATATCAGGTATAGAACTTATCTTTCATGCACATTTGTAAAGTATATAACATGAATACATGTGTATGTGTACACACAGATATATAGATATAAAGCTATAACAATCTTTCTCATTAAAATTGTACCTTTTTCTTTCTGCTTGATGATCCACTAAAGGCTGCTTTAATTAGGACATTTAATAGATGGAGCAAAATTCAGTTTGTAGTGATATAGTTTCATTCTAATTGCAGGGACTGATTTAAAGGATATTAATGGCACTAGACAGGGGATCAGGTTATGTCAAAGTAAAATGGGAAAAGTGATTGTGTGTGTGAAATGAATATCCACATAATAAGAAAACTTTTATTGACAATTTCTACTCCATATCCCTGCTCTGACACGTTATCTATTTGATATTGGATCAGTAACTTAAACTCTCTGGGTCTTCATTTCTTCCCCTTTAAAAGAAGAGGATTATACTAGTTAGGTAAGTAGGTCTCTATGATATCTTACAGCTTTAAGTCTATGAAACTAAGCCCCTTGATTTGAAGGTTGACTTCTCCCCTTCCTATTCTTTTGACTATTAGACAGTGAAGATAAGTCACAAAAGCAACATTTGTGGACAAGGCAATTTCTGAGATCCTCATTTTCCCCTTACCTCATTCTGTTGAAGAAAGTCCAGAGTTTCCAGGACTAATAATCCTGTGTACCTCTGTCTTTAATAGCCAGTTTTCATAGAAAGTGATGGAAAGTAGACTTTCATGGATGTAGGTAGATGGGAGGTTTGTGATGTCATCAACTTCTGGATTTCCTCCTCTACCACTTAAAGTGGCAGAAGAGGGACCAGAGAAGTCAGCATTTACTCTGGAGAGCAGGGATTGAGTTTTGCTACTGATTCATCTCGTGGAATATACTCCTAAAACTATATTACTTTCATGACCATGTCATCAAAGCTATTCTGTAACAATACTTGGATGTAGATGAAGGAGTACATTTCAATAGCTGAGTGTGGAATCAATGCTAATATCTTGAATTTCGGAATGACAATATTAATAATAAAAACAATTATATTATTATATAAGTACATTCACACAGCATCTACCATGTGCCAAGCACCATGTCAAACATTTTACAAATATCATCTCCTTTGATCTAACCATGACCTGAGAGGTATGTCCTATAATTATCCCATTTTATGATCAAGGAAAATCAGGCAAAACCATAATAAGTGTTTCGCCCAGAGTCAAATAACTAGTAAAGTCTGACACTGGATTTAATCTCTGATCTTCCTGACTCTGGGCCAAGCACTCTGTCCACTAAGCTTTATAATTACTCTTGTAGCATCTTGCTGTCCTAATACAGTAGTAAGTTGTCCAAATTTACAACTGGCCTCTCTCCCATTTTGATGAGTTGATGAATGGTTATCGATATTTTCACGGTGGCTTATAGGCTGTTGTAAGTTCTTTCAGTGTTTCTGTGCTTATGGTTTGCAGTGAGTACTTTGTGCCTTCTCCATTTTCTATTGGGTGAAATAAAGATTGTTTTATATTTTATATGTTTATATAGAGGCATGCTCAAGTGCTAGATGATTTGTACTTTTACTTAAACTGCCATAGCTACCTTTCAAAGAGATTGCTTTTTCTACATTCATCTGGTTTAAATAAAGGCTTTGGATGAGGTCCTTGTAATGTAGACTAAGTAGCACACTCTACTTGGCCTGATTTAAAATTTTTGACAAGATCATGCTTTAAATGCTGAGGTTTTTTTTCTCTCTCAATTCATCTCTGCATTTCTTATAAATACAAAATACAAAATAAGAGTTTGTCAATGTGTTAAAAAAGTTTCAGAGCCACATCTTTATAGAATAGCTAAGAAAGAAGTCAATATATCCACAAGGTTTACATTTCATAGACAACACAGAGATTGTCAAATGAAAACTCCAGCATAAAAAAGTCAATTACAACTTTTAAAAGGGCATTGTCTATTTATCCAGCAAAAATTGTGTGAGTCAGATAATATGAAAATGTCATTCTCGTATCAGTTGTAATAATTGCAGTATTTCTGTAAAGAGAGAAAATAGGGAAGAAAATGGAACCGACTTATTATCTGCCATACTGCCAATATGGTGTGAGAAAGAACAGAGCAGGGAGTCAAGGAACCTCCACATGTGAAAGACTAGTGCTGCTCAGTCAAACAAAAGATAAAAGAGAATTGGAGGATCGAACAGAAGGAGGCAAAGGAGTCAGAATAGTATAAAATACGATCGCTTCAAGAATTTTTAATGAAATAGCAGTTGTCCAGCAGGGCATAAAAGGCAAGAACTGTCCTTTAATAGTGCAAGCTGTTGAGGCCCACTTAGCTTGAGCAGTCCTTTCAGTATTTTCACCTCAGCAGTTTCCTGAATGGAATTGTATTTCAGTGCTGCACATAAGTGAATTCATTGCTATTGTATCTTTCACCTCAGAACTTCAGGAAAGTAGTGGATAAGTTTTCAATTACCTTCAAACAGTGGTAGTTTCCACCTCCCACAACCTGGAACCTTCCTAACTCTCTGGTGTTATCTCAAATTACTACCTTTCACATGTATTATACTTGGGTCTAATGGAACCACTCACACTTTCTTCCAACACAAACAGTCTCTGCCAACCTCTATGCTTTTGTTTTCTCAGTTCTCTATAATTAGAATATTTTATTTGGTGCCCAGTCTAGCAATGAATGATTACATGAAAACATGAATTGGCCGTCATTTA
>NW_027185791.1:24432111-24460495 GCF_028583685.1 Petaurus breviceps papuanus | reverse complement strand
TGATATTTAATGGGAAGTCACTAGATGCTAAGTGGAACAGGAAAGGCCTCAAGTAGAAGGGGACTTTGAAACTGAGTTTTTAAGGAAATTATGAATTCCAAGATGCAGAAAGGAGGGGGGGACTGCAATAGTATGCTAGATAGCCAATGTAAAGGGATGGATACCAGAGATGGAAGGTGATGTAAAAGGAACACAGAGAAGGATTTAGTTCATAGAATTAATCAAGGAGAACAATGTGTATTAATTGTGAAATCATAGATTGGAAGTTGTGCATGACTTTAAATGTCATGCAGAGGAGTTTGTATTTAATCTCAGAGGTAGTAGGGAACAGCTGGAGTCTATTGAGTATCAAAGGGAGACTGTTTCTTTGTTTTAGGGATGTCATTTTGGTGGTTCCATAAAGGATAGATTAGGAAAAGGAGAAAATTAAGGAAATTAGACCTTTTAAAAAGTTGTTGCAATAGAAAAAGAAAGAAATTATGAGGTCCTGAACTAGAGATTCTGCCTGTTCTTTAAGATCTAGCTACATCCTTCCTGAAACCTTCCCTGATTTCCTACTGGAAAAATGTCCTTTTGTTAATGTAATAGTGTATGATAATTTGCAATTCTTTTAATAATCATCATGGAATGTCATAGTAGAAGGAACTTAAAATGAACATCCACTCTAATATAAAACTACACAAAATTTTCCTCTACGAGATTTAAAACTGTGGTGGTGAATTAATCATAACTGAGGAAATGATCTGAGCAAAAGTAATTTGCTAGTTAGGCAGTCAGCATATATGGGCCAGTGGACACCGCAGTCAATCCAAAGACTCACAATACAGAGCAAAGCAGATTTTGTGCACAAAAACAATCAAATGTGGCCAATTAATTATAATTAAATAAATAAGCAAAGATGCAAACCAAGACACAAAACTAGGTAAACCATTTTCTAATTGAAGGAAAGATCAGAGACTTTCCATATGGGGCAGTGAAATCATGAGTTTCCTCTTTCCATAAAATGGAAAGGTGTTGATATAATTATAACCACCTGCATTTGTGAAACAGTAAATGGGGTGTATAATCTTTTTTGTTTCCCCCCATGGATAAATAACAGAAAAAAAATTGAGGAAAATACATATAGTTGCACAAGATGGAGTCAGTGTTCATAAGATAGAATCTCATTGCTTTTCCAATTGTCACACAAAACAAAATCTATTTTATAAATGGTCTTCACCAAAACTCATCACCTTAGCCATTAAGTTTTTTGCTTAAAGAATTCTAGTGAGGAAGAAATCACCACTCACTAAGGAAGTGAAGTGCATTTATGGATAGCATCAATTGTTAGAAAGGCTTTTTTTCCCCCTGACAAGTCTACACTATTAATTTTTTATCTGTACATTGTTCTTTTTTCTGCTCCCGATGATGTTCTTCCACATGATAACCCATCAAAACTGGAAGACAACTACTATATTTTTTTAAGTCACCAGAACAGACAACCTTTTTAGTTTCCCTACAAATTCCAGTCATATTGCCATTCTAATTAATCTCTTCCATAGCCTCTCAACCTTTGTGATGCTCTTCCTTTTTTTTTTCTTTTTTGCCTTTTGCAGGGCAATTGGGGTTAAATAACTTGACCAAGGTTACACAGCTAGTTTTTTTGTGTGGGTGTTAAGTGTCTGAGGCCGGAACCAAACTTGTGTCCTCCTGACTCTTGGGCCGGCGCTTTACTCACTGCGCCACCTAGCCTCCCCCATTTCCTTTTCCTTTTGAAAAATACGTTTTTATTGAAATCTTCTGGTTGTTTTTTACATTGTCTTATTTTTCTGACATATCCCTCTGCTTCCCCTTTCCTGAGAATCATCACATATAACAAATAATATTTGTGAGAAGGGATGAAAGACAGCAAAACCAATCCATATATTGATGAAGTCCAAAACATTTGCATTATATAATACTGTGAACTTCCCGTCTCCATTGAGGGGTGTTTAGTGGGTGTCTTTTCATATTTTCTTTTTCAATTGAGTCTTATTTAATCCTTAAAACTAGGCCATTTAATCTCCTTTTAACTTATCTTTACACATAAATTTTTTTCTTTTGTATTATTTGTGGTGCTAGAATTTCCAGAACTTTATCAAATAATAGCGGAATAGGGAAAAGTGTCTATCCTTGCTTAACTTCATATTTATTGGATAAGAGTCTAGTGTAATCCCATGCATGTGATGTTGAATTTTGTTTTAGATTATGATTTTTGGTATATTGAAATAAAAAAAGTTCCTCTATGCCTTTAATTTGTAGCTATTTTAAGCATAAAAGTATGTTGTATTCTGTTAAAGGCTTTTTTCTTCATTTATTGAAAATTTCATTTAAACGTTGCTTTCCATATATTTAGTCATGCTGATTGTCTCCCTAAAGTTCAGCCATACTTGTATGTGAGTTATAAATATTATTTGGTAATAATACATGATTTATTGAATAAATTGCTGTGGTCTATGTGGAAAGATTTTGTTTAATATCTTTGAATCATTATTAATGAGTTATACTAACCAACAGTTGTCTTTCTGTGTTTTATCTTTCTATGGTTTAGGTAGTGGTGCAATATGTTTCATAAAAGGATTTAGGATAGGTGTTTTTGATCAATTTTTTGACAGTTATTTAAGAAGTATGGGTATTAACTCTTATGAAAAAGTTAAATTACGTTCTCTTTTAAGTCTATTGGGTGAAAGATTTTGTTTGATTGTTTATAGCTAGATGTATATCTTTTTTGATATTTGATGTTTTAAGATATCTGGTCTTCTGATAGTTTGGGTATATTACATTTATTGAATGTCTATCATTTTCTGTGTGTATGTTCTCAGTTTTATTAGCATATAACTGTATATATGTTCTGTCTTCTTTTTTTTTATTTCTTATGGTTTCACTGTGGTTTCATGTAGCTCCTTTGTTGTTTTATGGATTTGATTTTCTTATCTTTTCTTTTCCATCAGATTAGATAAGGGTTTGTCAATTTTTATAGTCTTTAGAAAACCAGGTTTAGGTTTGTCATTTTATGTGTGTTTGTTTCTAATTTATTTTTTCCTCTAATTTTAAATATCTAGTCTCTTGTATTTAGGTTTACTTATTTGTTAGTTTTCCATTGTTCCTCATTACCATAATAATGCCAATGATAGCAGTTGTCAGAGGAACCCCCTCCCCCACCAAGGCCTTGTTTGTGCAGAACATCATTTATATTACCCTTCCCTCATTATCTTTTCTTTGTCGATAATATCAAAATCTCCCTGTATCCATGTCCTCCTACTCCCCAAGGTGCCTGTTGTCAACAGGATTTCCAAAAACTCCTCTCCAGAGAGAAGACAAGTAGAATTTTGCAAGTACCAAATCTACTGGTCCACTTGCAGTTTAAGGTCCCCATCTCGCTTCACAAAACATCTTTATTTACTCATAATAGTATTCATCAGTATACCGCCTTCCGTAACCAAATAAAGACCTCTTTCCTTCCTTCTCTTTTTCAGTCCTTATGGCCTATTCCTGACCCACTCCCCTGTAAATTCATGTCTTTCTGAGACTACCTTGGTCAATTTCTCCTCATAACTTGTTTTAGATTGGAACTCAGCACATCAAACACTCTTCTCTAATCCTACGTTCTTCTCTCCTTTTCATGTACCCTCTCATGTTTAACATACTTCCCCCAAATTAACAAATTTTGGTTCACTTGTAGTCAGGATGTTGCCTTGCTTTGACCATAATGTCCCAAGTCTACCTCTGCATGGTCACTTCCACAAGAATTCTGTCACTCTGTCTGTTTGAATACATTTACAAACTATGTTCTTATTAGTCTCTCTGCTATCATTCTATGGTTTTTGCTACCTTTGGATGCTACATTTATTCACTCCTTCTGTATTCCTGGGTTTTTTTTGAGGTGTAAAGAAAGGTAAATAATCATTAGAAAATTTTTCCTAAATATTTTTCCAAAGCCTTTTTATTATTGAACATTAACATTTTTTTTTTCCATTTCTGGTTATGCTCATATTAGCAGGGTATTTCATCTTTGGCTAAATCTAGAGATTTATTTTTCTTCAGACCACATTAGTTCACTCTCTCCTATATTTTCAGTGGGTACAAAATAATCTTTCATAATTTCAATTTCCTTTTCTTTGTATCTGAAGTTCTTTTATCCTTTGATTCTGTGAAAAAAATATTTTAATGGAATTGGTGTGGTAGGTTGGTTTTAGTCTGTTTCACTCAAAAAGGAACAAAATCACATCACTGTCAGGGTAAAGGTAGAGTGTGACTGATTGTGGATGATTAGAGCAATGTAAACTTGGAAGACTCTGCCACAGGTTGGGCAGAAGAAATCCATATGAACATTTGGAGTGTAGATGTCTTTAAATTTGTACATCTCCCAAAATTCTGAGCTACTAAAATTCTGCTTTACTCATAGAACACTGAAGCTTCTTTGAAGCAGACACATCAGTTTGGATGGCTCTATGTCAGTGTCTCCCATGTCTCAAAACTGATTCCAAAGTTTTTCAGAGAGGCCTTGAGAGTGTCCTTATAATGCTTATTTTTTTAATAGCTGTGTGAGTTCTTGCATTATGTGAGATCTCCATAAAAGTTTTTTAGGCAAAGGTACATTTGGCATTCAAACAATGTGACCATCCCATCAGATTTGCAATCTCTGCAGTAGAGTTTGAGTGTTGGGCAGTTCAACTACAGAAAGTATTTCAGTGTCCAGTACTTTGCCAGGTGACCTTCAGAAGCTTCCTAAGACAATTCAAATGGAAGCAATTCAGTTTCCTACGGATGGCACTGGTATACTGCCCAGGTTTCACAGGCATTCATCAATGAGGACAGCACAAAGGTTCTGTAGACCTGCTGCTGGTAGGCAAATTCTTTTCTCACACTTTCCTTTGGAGTCTCCAAAATAGTGAGCTAACTCTGATAATGAGTGCATCATTCCCATATCCTGGGAAAGTATACTGCCAAGGTAAATGGATTTATCCACAACATTCAAAATTTCTCCATTTGCTATGACCAAATTTTCCACAAAAGTATGGTGTTGTATTGGCAGGTGGAGAACATATTTTCTTGGTGTTAATTGTCAGACTAAGTACATGAGTCAAAAGAACAGATTCACATTCTGATTCATCTCAGCCACCCTTAGTGGCTGCTTTGTGTGCACAGTCATCTGGGAACAAAAAGCATCATGCACCAACTTTCTGCTTTAGTATTATAGCTTTTCAAGTTAAATAATTTGTCATCAATGTAGCAGCTAACCTTGATGAAGTTTTCATCCTTATTGAAGGCATCGGAAAAATATCCATGTAAAAAATCTCCAATAAAAGCTTGGGAGCAAGCATACAGCCCTGTTTCACCCCATTGGCAATTGAGAAAGGATGGGAGCATTGTCCATTAGCTAGAACCTGTACAAGCATGCCACCATGAAATTAGACCACAATACTGCTGAATTTCTTTGGGCATAAGATTTTGCCAGGACCTTTTACAAATCTTACAACTGATATAATCAAACACCTTGGTCAGATTGATGAATGTTGTGTACTGACTTCTCTACTGGCACTTCTTCTGAACTTGTTCAGGCTACATATACACATCCACCATTCTTCAGGACTTTCTGAAGTTACACTGGCTTTCAGGTAGATAAGCATCTTCCAGGTGAAAGATCAGCCTTTTAGTAAGGACTCTGGCAAGAATCTTACCAGCAATGATTAATAGAGAGACACTCCCCACCCCCATGATCGATAAAGCACAACCTATTCCCTTTTCTTTTATAGAGATGACAGTGGAGGCAGTTTTGAACTCCTGAAAAATAACCTCCTCTTTCCATATAACCCAGTTGATTTCAGTCAGTTTTTCTAGGAGCCGTGAACTCCCTGACTTGTAAATATCAGCTGGAATAGTTTCAGCAACAAATGCTTTGCTACACAAGAGGTCCTAATGGCATGTGAAACCTCTTTTTTAGTTGGAAGTTTGGCTAGAGAGGGATGAATTGCAATCTGAGATATACAATTAATGACTGGCATTGCTTGATGATTTTCTGTTGAGAACAATATGGAAGGATTCAGTTGATCTCCCCAGGATCATATCCTTATCACTAATCAATTAGGCTGTACTAGTGCTGAGTAGTTGACAAACACCACAGGTCTTCAGAGCATAAATAGCTTTCAAAGCATCACAAAAGCACTTGGGATTTTGACTTGCAATGTAAAACTGAATTTCTTCTTCCTTCTTACTGAACCAATAATCCTGTATTGCTTTAATCTTCTCTGTCCTTTTACTTTTGATGAACTTAAAAACTGCCTTCTTAGAGATTGAATGGAGTGTACTGCTGATATAATGTTAAGTTCAATATTTTTTCATTTAGCAACTTCTGATTTTTCCCATAATTTTCATTAAATCAATCATAATTTTTGCAAGTGTTTTGCCTCAGATGAGTAAAGCTGGTATTGTACACAAAATCTCTGAAAGTTGCCTTTTCCTTTTTGCTCCACTGTTACCAAACATTATTGGCTCAGCTTTTCATCTAGGTTAACAATAGACTGTTCATGCAGAATTGCTCTAATCTGTTGATATTAAGTCTTCTGGTAGTCAGCATGCCTTGTGGCTGCCACTTTTGTAGAATGTGAATACTTAGTTTGGAAAGGATAAGTCTATGATAGGTCTAGTTCTTTGTACCACACAATGGCTTCATTACTCTTACGTACTGTCTGTCTCTTCACCTTTCAATGACATGACTATTAAATGTTGGTATTTGCAGCAAGAGTGAATTCACTAAATTTTATTGAATTTAAATAAATGGAAGACATTGTTGTAGATGAGGTCATGAATTGCACTGCAATTGATCATTTCTGTTTACATCTCTATTCCTTCAAAATGATCGCTGACACATCTGATTGTCTGTGACTACTCTGGCATTAAAGTCACCCAGAATTACAAGCTTGTCCTTTTTTGTCAAATTGATGATAAAGGTCTCCAGGTCTTCATAAAATTTTTCTTTGACCTCATCAGGGTTTGTCATGGTGGAAGCATATGCACTGGTGGTGATGGTGTGGCACTTTCCTTCAAGTTACAGTGAGGTTTTCATGAGCCTATCATTCACTGCTTTTGGGAGCCATACAAGCTTGGTGACTAGAGTAGATTTATTTGCAAAGTTTTATCAGCTTCACAGCACTCCTCATCACTGAGCCCACTTCAGAAAACCATGTATACAGCTCCAAATTCAGTAAGATGTCCTTCCTTTGTCTATTCTTGTTTTACTCAGGGCTGCTCTTTGGATGTAATACTTTCTGAATTCTCTCACAAGAGCTCGATATCTTTCAGGTCTACTGGATTTTGTGTTGTCCGATAAGCATGTGCTCAATCCATGTAAAAACGGTGAGTGTAATCATCTTCACAAAAGTTTGTGTGTGTGTTTCAAATGCATGATAGGATCTCGACCTGCCATGGTAAGCAGACAAGGGTTAAGTTAGGTCAAAGACAAATTTGGGGCACCTTTTCTAGTTCTTTCTTCATGCCAGGAGATGAGTACTAAAGTTCTTTAAAAAGGATGTTTCATACACCTGAGGAGCTACCAAATTCCATCAAGGCTTCAATGCATAAGCAGTCCAGTGAGAATGCAACCCTATGTCCTGGGTAACCTGTATATAGGCTTGTGACAAAATCTCCCAGTGTATCTGAACCTACCGCTTTGTCACTTGCCATGGGACTGTGAGGTAGGTTAAAATGTTATGGGTTATGTCTTTTGATTCGCATATAAATTTAATTTAATAGAGGCAGAGTGGTAGGCCTCACTCTCTCTTCCCAAGTAATCAGAGTCCATTAACAAGACAGAAATCAAGAGGATTGTCAATGACCTAGTATACAATGGATGCCCTTGGCATCTTCCATGTTGAACCAAACTCTGAGTGCTCCATAGTGTCTGCTTTTCCTGTCTCTGTGGCCCCCTGTAGCAAAGTGTTCATATCTGCCTGTTGCACCTGGGAATTCTTACGCTTGAGAAAGACGCCACTCCTAACACACTGATGGACTTGAGAGTTCTCAGTTACCCTCAGCTTGGTGTGGCCTGTCTGGTGAAACACGTTTCCAGGATGTGGCTGCTGCCTATGCTCTAACTTCTTGAAAACACAGGTGAGAATTAGGATGGACACCAAAGGTGAGAAGTAGCTCTTAAAAATGCTCAGCAGCTCTCACACCATAAGTACTAATCTTCCCTGAACACCTTAAATTAAGTTATAACACTTAACTTCCATATGTCTTGGAGTTCACAGACTTTTTTTTCCCCCTGGAGTTGTTCTATGAATACTTTCATTTGGAATTTAATTTTCTATGTTAAGAATTTCTTGACAATTCTTTTCTATATTGTTTCCTGAATCATGGTATTAATTTTTGTTTTTCTTTTGTCCCATTGTGGTGCTATGGGAAAATTACAGTACTTAATTTTTCTGTGCACCCTGTCTTTCCGATCAGTGTGTTTTGCTTGCATGTTATTCTGATTTTCTTTTTATATTTTTGAAGTTTTCTTTTAGTCTATCCTTCTCTATATTTGTGTTCCTAATATATTGTTCATTCTTTCTTTTTTTTTAAGCAATTGGGGTTAAGTAACTTGCTCAAAGATAGATTGCCAGTTATTTCTGGGTGTGGTGCTAAGTATCTGAGAGGGTATTTGATTCCAGATTATCCCGACTGTGGGGCCGGTGCTCTTACTCACTGTACCACCTGGCAGCCCCCATTCTTTCATTTCTTGATGAAACTTAACAACACATATTATATTTTTCTTATTCTATTCATTATTTTTGTTCTGCAGAGCATAAATTCTGATCTCATGGTTCTCATTTATCTTTTGCACAGCTCAGAAATATTGAGCTATGGTTGTTGCATGTTCCCATATCCCATAGGATCCTCTCATCAAATGTTGCATTATTTTCTTCATTCTGCAGCATTTTTTATAGATACCTGAACTCCTTTGCCAGACTTGGAGGCTATATTTCCTTCTCTCGTCAATGTTTTTCTTGTCAATTTTTGTGCTCATGTTAGAGGTATTTGATTTTTCTTCTTCTGGAAGTCTTTAGTAATTTCATTTTTTCTCTTTCATTTTCCCCTCTCCATTTTCTGCATCTGTCTCCTTTGAGGGGATTTCCTGGACAGGCTGATCTCAAAGTGGTTCAACCTCCTCCTATTCTGGGCAATTTAGCACACACCACGCTAGATCTCTACTCTTAGGGGGTTTAGGATGGTAAAAATCGACATAAGGTGTATACTGTGCTCTTTCCCTCAGTCTTTCTTGAGTGTTGTGCAAACCCCACCTTACACAAACTGTGTACTCTTTTGCTCCCTCTAGGAAGTTCAGAGCTTTTCAGAGCTAGTGCTTGTAATGGGAATATAAATTTTAAATATCTTCCCTGCCCCTAGGCTAAGGTGCACCTGGAGCCTGGGGTGGGAGGCTTGTTTTTCAGTAGATACCTTTTGATTAGCTAGTGGGTCAATAAGGTTGTTACATTCTCTGAGCCAGGAGAAGGCTATATAAGCCCTGATGTGTAGCTTTGTTTTGGGGCTCACTTTGACAAGTGTTCTGCAATTTGATTAAACTCTGGGAAGCCGTTGTTGAGAGTCCCCTTGGCTTTGAAAAACCCAAATGTTGATTTGGTATGGATGTAATGATTGGACAATTTGGAAACTGTCTACTTGATCTGTTTCTTTGTCTTGATAATTCTGTCTGTATATTCTGAAGTTTGCGATGCTGATCTTGTAACCCTGAACTAGGTGAACGGTACATATTTGACTGATTAAAGTAAGCTTGTTAACCCATTTTGAGTTGCTTTCCTTTATCAAAGCAGATTCAAGAATTTGTGTTGGCAGTGACCCTGGGGACACTGGGCTGCTTGCTGCTACAATGCTGCAAGTTGATGCCCCCCACAAAGCTTTTGTTTCTGAAGGACAGACACTTTCCAGCCCATCTGTTACCACAGGAACAACATTTGCAAGCTGGAGCTGAGATATACATGTACTGGCAAAAGAGGAGGAGGTCAAGGGTACAGAGTTGGATTTTGTTTCAAGTTCCACCCTGTTTTTCGGTCCTTAAGTCTGTTAGTGCAGTCTCACTTCCAGTAGTTGGGAAAGTAGGGGAAAGGTGAGGAGTGCGTTCAGGGTCAGTGAGTGTCAGATCACTTTTTAAAAGTTTCTTTTGCCTTCTGAGTGTTTTAAATCATGGAGACAGATGTAGAAATTACTTTATCTTTGTCATATAATTTCTGTTTTGGACAAATTTGAGAGGTCTTGAAGAGTAGAGAAAATCTATACTCCTTTATTTTGTTGTTAAAATGACTTAAAAGTTTTCAATATTCTTTCCAAAGTCAGATATCCAGAAAATAACACAATACTCAAAATATGATCTAACCTGGGGAAAGCATTTTCCTTGAAGCTATTTGTTGTGTGTGTTGAGCATTGTCCAGTAATTCAAAATGTATTATTTTGAACACTGACTTTAATGCACTTTTTGTTATTATAAAGACCTCATATATTCTTCCAGTAATGCTCTTAAAAAAACTTTACTTCTTGGTATACTATTGTATTTTTTCTCTATTATTAGATTCTTCTTTCCCCGACTCCATCTTTTTTTTATGTTTTCGTCAAATAAATCGCTTCTCAGACATCCCAATACTATGTGTTATTGTCAGTTCAGTCTCTTCTGCACTTCTAAATGTAGTCATTATAAAATTATAATGGATATGTCTTCTTGCATGATTTTACATTATTAACAGGTCCTTTTGTTAGATTTGCTTAGTTTTAGAGTCTTTAGAATAACTTAGGATTTAATCTATCCCTAAAGGTGAAATATATATAAGTATATATACATATTTCTGCATGTGCATACACACACATACAGACAGACACATCAAATTAAATTTGTTCCTGCTAGCATTAAGTTGCAATAACAGTTTATTCTATTTATAATAAACATAGCATAAATCTCATAACACTAAAGTGAGTCTCTGTAAGTGATAATAGAGTCACATCTAGAGACTAATCTCACTAATACTAGAAAACAATCAATTTTATTATTTCACAAATTTAAAAAATAATTTCATCTTTTTGTATATATAGGCTACTTGGTTTCTGAATAGCAATGTATTGTAGTTAAATACATAAATAGATTTTTGTCAACATGAACACTTTTACCAGTTCATGTAGATCACAGCAATTTGAACACCCCTTCTACCAATTAATGTTATCATAATTTTTTGTGTGTTTTCCCATCACTTTTCCATAGAAGATATATGTAACCAACAAGCTAAAAATCTGCTGTAAATACATATATCAACAATGCAATATTCACAATGCCTATGGCAATTACAGATATGCTGATGTAGTTATCAACACAAAATATATCAGGCTTTCTATATGGGTATAAAGCTAGAACATTATTAAAACACCAAATGACTGAGTCCCAAAACCAGAAAGTCAAAGCCATCAGAGTAGTTATAAAATTGGCAAAGGTAGATAAAGTAGAAAGCACCCAAATTCTCAAGCCTTTAAAACATTATAGGCTACCTCAGGCAAAGGTCTTCCTCTCCCCACTCACAGAAAGTACTCAGCGTCCAGGAAGCATGCTCCTAGCAGCTCCGGCCCCTGGCTGTCCTCAGCAGGAGTCATTAGCAGAAATTTTGGCTGGCTCAAAAAAGGGTTCGAGCTTCCACCTCCACCTCGGCCACTAGGGCTACCACCAGCAGTCGCTGCAGGAACTCTAGCTTGGCTTCCGCTTCCTTTTGCTCCAACCCTTCCTGCTACATCAGCAAGTCCAATGGGGCATGGAAGATCTTTAAATCGCATAACCTTTACAATACGTTTATATATATATATTTTTTCATTGCTATATCTCATTCAAACTCTAGCTTTTATAACAGCTCTACCCAACTTATGCTTGCATCATACATATTCCTTGATGATATATTTATACATTTTGTCCTTTATAGTTCATCTTTGTTAATACTTTTAGCTGACTCAATCCTCTACTGGTTTTTGTACCAGCTTCAGTTTGATATTTCAGACATCATCGTATTTCATGATACTTTGTATAAAACCTACAGAAGAACTAGAATCTACCTTTTAACCCACTTTAAGTTAAAACATAAGTAAATTAGAAATATCATTTTCAATTATACATTGCAAGTGAATGATACTTAGCTTATACAAGGTATTCAAATAAACAATAAATTCTTTACAGCAAATAGATAAGCATGCAAGAGAATGATCAGATTTAAAGCAAATTATATAAAACTTGTGATTGGTGAGAAAATTATGAAGTTCTTTGATTAAATGAAAATATGAACTCTTTCATCAGTGTCTTTAATGGTCTTAAATCCTTTAGCAGAAATAGTTATTGCAGGTTTGCAATAATTGCAAGTACAATTATTTTCATTAAACCTCTTTTACATAAACTATTTTATTCATACTATTCAAACTGATAGAAAAGCATCAGTATTCCCTTTTCTTCCTAATAGGTGTGTAATCATCTTCTTCTGATTATAGAATGTCACATGATCAGTCACACATTCATGTATTTAATCACCATTGTGTCTTCAATTTTTTAAATTTTAGTTCACTTTTAAAGTACATAAACTTATCCCATGATGAGATTTTCCTTCTACCCAACTTAGCCAAAAACTAAAATATACTATGTATTTCTTATTATAAAACTGTCCAGTTGTAAAATACTGCCTGAAGAATGAGTCATAGTCCTAGCTCCCTATTTATTGCTTTGTGTTATAGCTGTTGAAATGCTGACTGTTAATAGAAGCTCCTTTCAAAAGGGAATTTTGAAGAGTTAGAAAGAAGAAAAGTAACAAATAGCTAAATACCAGAAAAATGCATTTTCTTGGATGATAAGTACCAGGTCTACATGGCCAAGGTGTACATTAAAGCCAGTCATTTGATATAAGGGGATAACAAAGGAGAAGCTAAGTACCAAAAATAGCACAAAGTTACTGGAGTTATTAGTAAATGCTTTGTAACAAATAAAATATTTGTGAAAGTGACACTAGTTAAGTCTTCTGCTGACACTAAATTTATAGGACACTGAAGATTGTCTTGGATCCTGGTAATTATAAGACATTTTATTTCCCTCCTTTAACAAATTAGTCTCCTCTGCCAAAATTGAATTATATAGGTTGTTTGTCCTTCAAGCAGCAGATTTCAAAGAAAGAATTTCACAAACCTGAACTGATTATCAACATAAAATATTGTCTTTGTATCTGCTGCATAGTCAACAAAAAGTGGAAAATTGCAATCTTGGTGTCAATAATTTTGTCAGCATAGAGAAATGAATAATGACAAAACACGTGTGAGATTGGTTCTTTCAAATTTTCTCCCCATTTTCCCCTACCCACCACTCCAAACCAGAGATCCCACTGAATATCCCTTCTCCCAATCTCCTATATCTTCCACCACATCCCCTGTGACTTTCCAGTAGGGCACAGTGGATCTCTATGCCCCAGTACCTGAATATCTTATTTCCCAGTTGCATGTAAAATAATAATAATAATAATTATGTATGTATGTATGTATGTATACATATATGTGTGTTTGTGTGTGTGTATAAGACACATTTTATTTTAAAGCTTCCAATTCCAGATTCTTCCCCTACCTCCCTCTTCACACACCCTTACTGGGAAGATAAGCAATTCAATGTAGGTTGTACGTGTGTAGTTATGCAAATAAATTCCATAGTGAATATATTGTGAAAGACTGACAATATTTCCCTCCATCCTATCCCACCACTCACTTGTTCTATGCTCTACTTTCACCCTGTCCTTTTAAAATGTGTGTGCTTTTGATTTCTCTCCACCAACGCCCCCCCCCCCCAGCCTGCCATCCTTTCCATCATTCCACCTAGCATCCCCTTACTCTCCTGTAGGTTGAGGTACCCTATTTAGAGTGTATGTCATTCCCTCTTTAAGCCAAATTAAAAGAGAGTAAGGTTGACTCATTCCCTTTTGCCTCCCTGTTCTTCCCCTTCATTGTAACAGTTTTCCATTGCCTTCTCTATATGAAAGAATTTACCCCATTCTACATCTTCCCATCTCATCTGGCTGCCCCTTTTTCTAATAATTTCTAATGGCAGAATAATAATCCATGGAATTCATATTATAAATATAATATGAATTCCATGGATTATTGGATAAAATACTTTAATGTTTGTTTAATATGAGCTTTTCATTTCAATATTGGATCACCTCATAACATAACTGGCAGAATCTTTGTGTCAGTATAATTACATTTTTTCATTTTCTTAGTATTGTTGAATAATTTTAATTTTTTTTTATTTCAAAATTTTCTGAGTGTGAAATGAAACTACAGAGTTGTTTTTCTTTATAGTTTTCTTGTCATTTATTAACAATATATTTGAAGAGATTATTCGTATGGGTGACATTTTGTACTTATTTTGACAACCATTTTTTTCAATTGTTGAGGAAGAGGCCTAGGACTTTTATGTGCTAATTTCTTATATATCTTATATATCTAAGAAATCAAATCTTAGTCAATAGTTTCCTTCTCTATCTTAGTTTATTCAAAAGTGTTTTCAATTTCATGTAATCAAACTAACCTATTTTGTGTTTTCTTATCATTTCTGTATTTCATTTTGTGGAAAAATTTCTCTCTATCCATGACTCCGAAAGGTAACGTAATGGCAAGTCAAGAAGTACTTAGAACCTTGTTTCAGTTACTTAAATATTTAACACCTTGTTTGAGTCCCTTGTGATTTGAAAGTGGGAGGAACTTGCTGATGCAACAGGAAGGGGTAGAACCGGAAGGAGAACCACCATATATAAGGAGTATAGTCGGGGACAGAGCAGAACTGAGAATGGGAATGGTTGTGAATGCCAGGCACTCTGTTTGTCTGTTCTGTTTTTTATGATACTTTTTGCAGAAGTCCTAGGACCTTACTGGAAGCCCTGAAAGAGGATTCTCTTGTTCTCTGTTTACAGAAGTCTTGGAGGAGGTTTTCCAAAGAGTCCTGGGACTATACTGATAATTTGTGTTGAGTTCTCAGATGTTGTGTGATTCTGTTGAGTTCTCAGACATTGTTTGATAGTCTGTGTGGAGTTCACAGGCAGATGGTGAATTAATTATGATTCTGGAAATGTGCATGAATGTTGTTTTGGTTCTTTTAAGCTTTGTCTTCCCAGAAACAGAAGCAGCAAAGGACTTCACGTGGACTGGATACCCTATGGAATGGGAACTGGATGTAGAACTGGAAGAGGAGCTGAGAGCTGCCTGCCTATGAATACAGTGAGCTGGACCCATGGAAGAAGAACAATGGAATTCAGGAGCCACGCTGGAGTCAAGATGAAAAGACGTCTCCTGGGGAGCCAAGATGGTGGAGTAGAAGCAGTACCACCCCTCTACTCCAGCTTCCACCTCCCCCAATCCATGTAAAAAGGGGATTGTAAACAAACTTTGGACCTGCAGAAGCCACAAAATGACACAGAGAAACTAAACCCCTGCTGAGGACAGCCCGGCAGGCTGGCAGGAATCAGCCAACGCAGGGCTCTGGTAGCCCAGCCCAGCCCCACGCCAAGGATTTAGCCCCAGGGCGGACTCGACCAGGCTTGGGTTGGACGGACCCCAGAACAGCAATGGCTGTGGCCATTTCCAGAATTATCAACACATAGATGTGAAGGACAAAGTGAGAGGTCAGTGCAGTCTGGACTTTGGGACCAGTAAGTGGGAATGTTTGGCTTTTGGCCCAGGGGTGAGAAGAGGCTGAAACACAGGCACAGACAGCCAGCACGAGGTGGCAGATTCAGCTCCTGACCTGCAGAGTGTAGGGGGACCAAGCACCAGTCTGAGAGGTAATCACTCTTCCTTTAACCTGCTTTCATCTGGATTGCAGTATGGGGTGGAGATCCTGGGGTATATGTGCAGCTTGCCAGAGCATGTGGATGCTTCAGAGAGGGCACCCATTTAATACCTCTGGCAACTGAGAAAACCCCAGCTTTTGGGACAAAAGCTCCCCTGACTGGAGGCAGAGTCCTACTATGGCAAAAAAGCCCAGGCATCAAGTGACTGAGGGGAGACGAATCTCAAAAGCTCAGTGAGGAGAATCATTACTTCAGAATTAGATTGAAGCAAATGGAAGCTAATGACTTTATGAGAAATGAAGATGCTGTTAAACAGATCCAAACAAATGAAAGAATAGAAGGCAAGGTGAAATATCTCATGGGAAAAACCAGTGACCTGGAAAATACATCCAGGAGAGATAATTTAAAAAGTACTGGATTACCTGAAAGCCAAGATCAAAGTAAGAACTTAGAAATTATCCTCCACGAAGTTCTTAAAGAAACCTGCCCTGATATATTAGAAACAGAGGGCAAAATAGAGGTTGAAAGAATCCACCGATCACCTCCTGAAAAAGATACCAAAAAGAAAACAAGTAGGAATATTATATCTAGGTTCCAGAATTCCCAGATTAAGGATAGAATATTACAAGCAGCCAGGAAGAAATAATTAGCATATTGTGGAAACACAATCAGGATAACCCAGAACCTGGTAGCTTCCACACTGAGGGATCGAAGGGCTTGGAATATGATATTCCAGAAGTCGAAGGACCTGGGATTAAAACCAAGAGTCACCTACCCAGCAAAACTACCCCATTCTGTCACTCCCCATTGCCTCTCATTATATTCCTCTCTCAAGTCTTAATTTCACCTTTTAAGTATCATCCCTTCCCGTTAAATTGGTCATGTGCACTCTATCTTTGTATACCTGTAAGTATATATACACAAATTCACATATCTATTCATATGCCCATATACCCTCATTTATATATATAGAACAAGTGGGAGGTGGGATAGCACGGAGGGAAATACAGTCAGTCTTTTACAATATATCTATTATGCTATTGTTTTGCATTAACCACATATGTACATCTTATACTGAACTTCTTATTTTCCCAGGAATGGTGGGTGAAAAGGGAGGAAGGAAATGAATCTGGAATTCAAAATTTTAAAATCAAATATTCAAATATAAATATATATATATACTATTATTAATACTATTTTACATGTAATTGGGAAATAATATATACAGGAACTGGGGCATAGAGATCCACTGGAAAAGTTGAAAGGGGTATGAGAGAAAGTGTGGGAGAGAGCAGATTGGAGGAGGGGATATCTACGGGACTGCTATTTTGGAGGGGTGGGTAGGAGAAAAATGGGGTGACGATTTGTAACTCAAAATATGGCGGAAATGAATGATGTGATTCAGAAGTGAATAATGCATTTGAAAAAAAAAGACCTCTCCTTGGGTATTTAGTGCTGACTGACAAGATCATGATCTCCTGTGGTCTAGGGTGGGGGGAACTTTGTTCTCTGTACCTTGTATCCCTTAAAGAAGATTTAGTTTAGGATGATTGGAAATTAATCTCCAATCAAGGAGAAAGAAAAATTTTTGACTGAGAGATTAAGACAATGGGATGTAGGTGTGTGAAAATTTAGACCTTTGTACTTCATGTCCTTTAAGGAGGATTGCTCCTTAAGGGTGATTGGGTTAAGGACTAACTGAATGATATCTTTTGTTTAAAACTATGTGGTCAATTTAAGTGAAAAAATTATGAGGCCACTTTAGTGATAAATTATGTTATATCCTTGTGAATGCTGTGCTTTGCTTGCTGTGAAGGTTTTGGTTTAGTTTATTGCTGATTAAATAGTTCACTATACTATGTGATCACAATCTTAGAGCTATTCACAGCAGCAGTCTCTGGAAAGGTGCTTGTGCTTGGTTTTATAGGTAGCTGGTCTGATAAATTTTGAGTTTATTGTGATATGTAGCACAAAATGTTGATCTATATCCAATTTATATCAACCTGCTTTATTTTTTCCCCAATATATTTTGCTTTTTTTAGTCTAAGGGAGTTTTCCCTAAATGTTTTTATTAAATACTCAGTTTTTGAATTCTATTATTTTTTATCTTCTGTTGTGTGATTATAATTATAATTTATAATAAATTTTTGTACAGAAGTATCATTTCCTTTTCATTACCATTGTTTCTTCTTATTAACCCTGACATTGTAGAATATTTTTAATTTTTCTTCCCTAAAAATAAGTTTGTTGTTATTCGTGTAGTGAGAAATTATAATTTACATTCAATGATTTTGGGCATTTAAGATTTCCTCCTTAGTCTTTTCCCTCAGTTTAATAGCTCAGTGTCTTATTCACTCTATTCACAGAAAGAGTGGGCCAAAGTTAAATATATATTTCTGGTGAATCAAAGATATTGGGAACACATCTGATAAAAAGGTAACACACTTTTTCTACTGGACGTTCTTTTTGATTTCATGGCACCTTCATGAAATTCTTACATTTCATTGTTGAGTGTTACACTTAGAAGAGTCCCTAGGATCCATGGATTTCTCAAGCCTATAGTTAAGTTATCTGTCCTTCATGAGATTCATACTCCTTGAAGCTGCCACTATTTTCAGGCCATTTATCTTTACTGTAATTCCACTGCCATCAACCACTGCTACTCCAGGGGAACACTGCTGTTGTTTCTAGTGGACAAAAATATTTTAATTATTTTGACAACCAATGTAAACTTCGAGACTTCTTCAAATCACCAGGCCACTTTGACATTTCCATCTTGGAATACTAATACATCTAATTTCAGAAAATAAAAGACATGTCATGATAGACATTGCCATATGCTAATAGCCTCCATATCCAGGAACATCATAGAGCAGCCACCCTTTATTCAGTCAGCTACCGAATGTATCTCAAAGTAGTTTAGCCTCACTGAGTCACAAAGGACAAAATTCAAAAGCTGGGGCAGGGGAGAGGCATAGTTTCCCCTTACATATAACTCAGCAATCACTCAATTATATTTTTACAATTCTCCAACCAATTGGAGAACACTACGTTTTCTGAAATATAAATCTCTGATTCATTCATAGTTGGAAACAGTTTCCCTGCATGTTTCACAGTATCAAGTATCTTGGAACTAAAAAGCAATCTCTACAAGCTTCAAAAATTTCCAGATCAATCAATAGAACAATATTACAATAAATAAGAAATCAACTTTGAAACACTTCAGAACTGTAGTCAATCACCAAGCCTGTCTTCAGCAGAAAGATAATGAAGCTTGCCACCTATCTCTTAGCAGTAATGTAATGGATGAGAGATTAAAAAAAAAGACAAATATTTTCAGACAAGATCATTGTGTCAAATAATTTTGTTTTGACTTGTTATAATTCGTTATCATACCAACTTGTCATAATGGAAGATTTCTATTTGGAAGCAGTTTGTGGTTTAATGAGTAGTTATATTTTTTTTAAGTTAAAATAACACCAATAATGAAAAATACAGAAGAAAAATTCAAAAAGAGATAGATAGGATTATTTGCTATCACTATGTTTACTTATCTATATGCATATACATATATACCTACATATATGTGTATATATGTATATATAAACTGTATAACATAACTCCAATTCCATATATGATCCACATTTTTTGTTCTTTGTATACTGATTGATAATGAACATTAATGATTAAATTCATTTTTTTAAAGAAAATTTACGTAAAAAATTTACTGGATATATAATATGCTTAGGAAAATCTTAATGCCTTTTGATATTATTATCTAGTTACACCATGTAGGAAAAAAAAAGAAAAATTTACTTTAATGGTTTATTTTCAGGCATCTCTCTATATGTTATGAAATTTCAGTGATAGAAATCTAATTCATTAGTCTTAGCATTAAACAACAGATGCCTCAAGAATGTATTCGTATAAATTTTATCAAATTCTCCATCCAAAATTTCATATTATGCAAATCTAACATAAGAATAGCCTCTCCTTATGTTTGGGGACTGTGACATTTATGTAATATGAGTAACATTCACAATTATTTTAATTGTATGCAGAAGCTGCTTTACATTTCCAAATTAAAAACAAAGTATTTTCTTGTATTTGAAAGGAAATATGCATTGGTTATTTGAATTAATAAAGGGTCATTCAAATAAAAAAGTTCTGCATTTTTTATTATAAAGCTCTTAACAAAATTTACAAGCAGAGCCTTTGATTTATTTCCAGGACTAATGCAATTCTGTCTCTCCATTATGAATCTAATGAAGATTTCTATATAACCAAAGTCCTGAAGTACTGTAAATTATTCATTATAATGACAGTCACTCTGGCATTGGTCCATAAACTTAATTTAATCACTTTATACATCTTCATCTTGTATATTCTAACCCAGGCAATTAGTTATGGAGAGAAAGATAAAGAACTATTCTTGTTTGTTTGTCTGAAGAGTCAAGAGGAAAGAAAATATGATAAAAAGGTTAAGAATGAATATTTCTATCCATCCTGACTTTCACATATGAATGCTGACTTCCCAAGACAAATAAAAGAGAATAAAAACATATTTCCATATATGTGTGTGTATATATATATACATACATACATGTGTATATATGTACATATTCCATAATAATTTTTAAAACATCAAAATAATGCAGATCACAGTTCCTTGAAATATAAATATTAAGTTATGAATTCTATCTTTGAGGTCTTGTATTGAAAATCTTAAACATCCTTGATCATTTTCCTCTATTCTACTGTCACGAATGAGTTGGAAATTTGATTTAATCTCACTTTCCAGGTGAGGTTTGACTATTGTATTAAAATTCATATTCTAAGTGGAAAGATGGAACTTTTTAATGCCCTATTAAACTGTTCTGACCTTTCAAAATTCAGAGATTGATATTGGTAGATGGTAAAAAGGGGTAAATTTAAATCTACCCAGAAATGCTTATAGGAAAATGATAGGAAAGCATGGGCGTTAAGAAGAGATATTGTTAAGCAGTATACTTAACATATTTATCAGTTTTTATTTTTAAAAGTTAAAAAAATCTTTAATGACTATATTAGATAAATTAATTTCCCCCTTCTTGAGTAAAATGTGTTTAGAAAAGCACCCTAAGGATTTGTTATGGGTGATGTAAAGTAGGTAAAATACAATTTAGGTACGTACAAAACAATTAAATACAAAAGATAATTATAAGGGGAAAACCAAGATATCATTAATATTTAGCTTTCAAGGCAATTTATATCAGTAATTTCATTTATTCTGATGATACTTCCAGATGTTTGGGGAACGGTTCCATATTTAAGCAGAAAAAAAATTACTTTTGAATTCTACCTCAAAATTTTACTGGCTCTGTGACCAATGTAAAGTCACATAAACATTCTGATCCTAATTTTCATATGGAAAATGGAGTTAATAATATTAACCTTGCCAGGCTCTAACAAGATATATAATATAAAATACAGTATAAATAAAATTTTTGTAAAACTTTGTCAAGTTGTTGATTAGCTTTATGTAAGCTATATAAACAGTAGCTACCATTTTTATCACTTAAAGAAAACTTCTGATTAGTAGATAATACAAGTATTATCTGCATTTTATGAATCAAATATCTAATGGATAAAGATTGATTACTCCTTCACCATGTTTTTATAATTGCATTTGTTAATTTTTCTGGTACAAAATAGCTGGATGGGATCCTACTACTGTGTGAATACAGTTAAATTCCCTTTGCCTTGGGGCGGCCAGGTGGCTCAGTGAGTAAGAGCAGTGGCTCCAGTGTCAGGATGACCTGAGTTCAAATACGGGCTCAGATACTCAGCACCACACCCAGAAATAACTGGCCTTGTAACCTTGAGCAAGTTACTTAACCCCGATTGCTTTAAAAAACATTCCTTTGCCTACTTTTTGTGCCTATCAACTATTTGGCACAGGGATCATCAGCAGTTTCATGTCTCAGCTAAACACTGCAACTCCTTTCAGAGTCTAACATGATGTTTTTTGCTGTTGTTTTTTATTTGTAAATTTTTATTTCATCATATAATTCTTTTTTTGTTCAGGGTATAAGGATGGATTGTACCAGCTGGAATGAAAAATGGTAAAGAGAACATAAAATCAAATAAGAGAACGAAAAAGATCAGGTATTTTGCTTCCACCTGGATATAAACTTTGTTCTTTCTAGTTCTTTCTCTGGATGCACATTTTTCTCTCCATCATGCATCTTTTGGGATTGACTTATATCGTTGCATTGCTGAGAAGAGTCCAGTCTATCACAGTTGGTCATCACACATACGTTGTGTCTGTAATTGTGTACAAATTTCTCCTGGTTCTACTCTTCTCACTCAGCATCAGTTCTTTTAAGCCTTTCCAGGTAAATATGAAGACTGTCTGCTCCCCGTTTCTTATAGCACAATAGTATTCCATAACATGCATATACCACAACTTGTTCAGCCATTCCCCAATTGATGGGCACCCCCTTAATTTCCAATTCTTTGCCACAACAAAAAGAGCTGCTATAAACATTTTTGTACATATGGGTCTTTCTCCCATTTCTATGATCTCTTTGGGAAATAACCCTAGAAGTGGTATTGCTAGATCAAAGGGTATGAAAGTATTTATAGCCCTTTGGGTATAATTCCAGATTGCTCTCCATAAAGGCTGGATCAGTTCACAACTCCACCAACAATGCATTAGTGTTCCAGTTTGCCCACATCCTCTCCACCATTTGTCATTTTCCTGTTTTGTCATCTTAGCCAATCTGACTGGTGAGATGTGGTACCTCAGATTTTTTTTTTATTTGCATTACTCTAATCAATAGTGAATTAGAGTATTTCTTCATGTGCTTATAGATAGCTTTAATTTCTTTTCTCTGAAAACTGCTTGTTCATATCCTTTGACCATTTATCAATTGGGGAATGACTTGTATTCTTATAAATTTGACTCAATTCTCTGTATATTTTAGAAATGAATTCTTTGTCAGAGACATAGGTTGTAAAGATTCTTTCCCAATTTCCCACATCCCTCTTAATCTTGATTACATTGGTTTTGTTTGTACAAAAACGTTTCAATTTCATGTAGTCAAAATTATCCATTTTACACTTTATAATGTTCTCTAATTCCTGTTTAGTCATAAAGTCATTCCCTCTCCACAAGTCTGATAGTTAAACTATTACTTGTTTTAGCAGACTGGTTAGAGTATCAACCTTTATACCTAGATCATGAACCCATTTAGACTTGATTTTGGTATATGGTGTTAGATAATGGTCTATGCCCAGTGTCTGCCATACTATATTCCAGTTTTCCCAGCACTTTTTGTCAAATAGTGAGTTCTTATCCCAAAAACCAGGGTATGGAGGTTTATCAAACAATACATTACTGTAGTCATTGACTTCTGAATATCGTGTGCCTAATCTATTCCATTGATCCACTCCTCTATTCCTCAGCCAGTACCAAGTAGTTTTGATGACTGCTGCTTTATAGTACAGATTGAAATCTGGTAAAGCTAGTCCACCTTCCCTAGCATTTCTTTTTATTAATTACCTTTTTCTGGACCGTTTATTCTTCCAAATGAATTTTCTTACTATTTTTTCTAACTCTATAAAGTAGGTTTTTTTTGGTAAATTAATTGGTATTGCATGAATATATAATTTAATTTAGGTAAAATTGTCATTTTTATTAAATTAGCTCGACCCAGCCATGAACAGTTGATATTTTTCCAATTAGTTAGATCTGACTTTATTTGTGTGAAAAGTGTTTTGTAGTTATGATCATACAGGTCCTGGGTTTGTTTTGGCAGGTATATTCCCTAATATTTTATAATGTCTACAGTAACTTTAAATGGGATTTCCCTTTCTACTTCTTGCTGTTGAATTTCCTTGGAAATATATAGGAATTCCGAGGATTTATGTGGGTTTATTTTATATCCTGCAACTTTGACAAATTTATTTATTGTCTCAAGCAATTTTTTACTTGATTCTCTAGGATTCTCTAAGTATATCATCATATCATCTGCGAAGAGTGATAGCTTGGACTCTTCTTTGCCTAACTCGATTCCTTTGATTTCTTTTTCTTCTGTAATTGCTACTGCTAACATTTCTAGTACCAGATTGAAAAAGAGGGGTGATAGTGAACACCTTTGTTTCACTGCTGATCTTATGGAAAATGCTTCTAGCTTCTCCCCATTACATATAATACTTGCTGATGGCTTTAAATAGATGCTACCTATTATTTTAAGGAAGGCTCCATTCATTCCTATACTTTCTAATGTTTTTAATAGGAATGGATGTTGTATTTTGTAAAAAGCCTTTTCTGCATCTATTGAGATGATCATGTGGTTTCTGCTAGTTTGATTGTTGATATGATCAATTATACTGATGGTTTTCCTAATATTAAACCATCCATGCATTCCTGGAATAAATTCTACCTGATCAAAGTGTATTATTTTTTAGATAAGTTGCTGTAGTCTTTTTGCTAGTATTTTATTTATAATTTTTGCATCTATATTCATGAGGGAGATTGGTCTATAATTTTCTTTCTCTGTTTTATCTCTTCCTGATTTAGGTATCAGTACCATATTTGTGTCATAAAAAGAATTTGGTAGGACTCCTTCTTCACTAATTTTCCCAAATAGTTTGTAGAGTATTGGAATCAATTGTTCTTTAAATGTTTGATAGAATTCACTAGTGAATCCATCTGGCCCTGGAGATTTTTTTCCTAGGGAGATGACTGATGGCTTGTTCAATTTCTTTTTCTGAAATGGGATTATTTATGTAATTTACTTCCTCTTCAGTTAATCTGGGCAACTTGTATGTTTCTAAACATTCAATAATTTCCCTAAGACTGTCAAATTTATGTTCATATAATTGGGAAAAATAATTCCTAATTATTGTTTTGATTTGCTCTTCATTGGAGGTAGATTCACCCTTTTCATTTTTGATACTCATAATTTGGTTTTCTTCTTTCTTTTTTTTTATCATATTGACTAAGGGTCTATCAATTTTGTTGGTTTTTTCATAAAACCAACTATTGGTTTTGTTTATTAATTCAATAGTTTTCTTAATTTCGATTTTATTAATCTCTCCTTTTGTCTTCAATATTTCCAATTTAATATTTAATTGGGGCTTTTGAATTGGTTCTTTTTCTAGGTTTTTTAATTGCATGCCCAATTCGTTGAGCTTCCCTTTCTCTAATTTAATCATGTATGCACTCAGGGATATAAAACTTCCCCTAAGACCTGCCTTTAATGCATCATACAGATTTTGGTATGTTGTCTCATTATTATCATTCTCTTGAATACAATTACTGATTGTTTCTATAATTTCTTTTTTAACCCACTCATTCTTTAGGATTAAATTGTTTAATTTCCAATTAGTTTTTAGTCTGTCTTTCCCTGGCCTTTATTGCATATAATTGTTATTGCATCATGATCTGAGAATAATGCATTTAGTATTTCTGCCTTACTGCATAGAATTGTGAGGTTTTTATGCCCTAGAACATGGTCAATTTTTGAGTATGTACCATGAACCACTGAGAAGAAAGGATATTCCTTTTTATCCCCATTCAGTTTTCTCCAGACATCTATCATACCTATCCTCTCTAAAATCCTGTTCACCTCCTTAACTTTTTTCTTGTTTATTTTGAGGTTGGATTTTTCAAGTTCAGATAGGGGGAGGTTAAGGTCTCCCACTAGTATAGTTTTGCTATCTATTTCTTCCTCTAATTCCTTCACCTCTAGGAATTTGGATGCTACACCACTTGGTGCATAAATGTTAAGTAGTGATATTGCTTCATTCTCGATGGTGCCTTTTAAAAGGATATAGTTTCCTTCCTTATCTCTTTTAATTAGGTCAATTTTTGCATTTGCTTTATCTGAGATAAGGATTGCTACCCCTGCTTTTTTTACTTTAGCTGAGGCATGATATATTTTACTCCAACCTTTTACCTTTACCTTGTGTGTATCCCTCTGTTTCAGATGTGTTTCTTGTAAACAGCATATTATAGGATTATGATTTCTAATCCATTCTGCTATCTGCCTCCGTTTTATGGGAGAGTTCATTCCATTCACATTTACAGTTATGATTGTTATCTCTTTCTTTCCCCTCATCCTATTCCTGCCCCTGTTAATGTTCATATTTTCCCTCTTTTCTCCCTTCCCCCCCTTAATAGTTTTCCTTTTGACCACTGCCTCCCTCAGTGTTCCCTTTTCGGCTCCCCTCCCTTTTCCTTCCCTTTCCCCTTACTACTTCCCTCCCTACAAACCACTCTCATCCCCCTTTTGTAACCCTTTACCCCTCCTACTGCCTGTAGGATATTGTTATACTTAATGAAGAATGCTATTGTTTCTTCTCATCAAGGATGACAGGAACAAATCTCATGCGAAGCTCCTCTCCCTCCCCTCTTTCCCTCTAAAATGATACTTTTTGCGTTTCTTCTCCATAGAGTCCTATGCTTAACTGGTTGTTATTCCCTCCTTGTACCAGAACCAATGAGGGAAAACCTCATATGCTCCCCAACACTCTCCCTTTTTTTTCCTCTGCTATACAGTGGCATAATTTACCCTTTTCCACTTCAACCATTCCCTTTCTTCCATTGCAGTCCCTTTGTATCCCTTAACAAGATTTTTAAAAAACTGTCATTTTGTGTATTTTATAGTCATAACCTCTACTTGTCTATTACCAGTTTGCTTTTATCAAGTAGCAGGGTGTGTGTGTGTGTGTGTGTGTGTGTGTGTGTGTGTTCTCCTTGCTTACCTTTCTAAGTCACTGTTGCATCTTGTAATTGGAGGTTGAGTTTTCCATTGAGTTCTGGCTTTTTTATCAAGAAGTTCTGGAACTCTGTTATATCATTGAACGACAATCTCTTTGCCTGGAAGAATATGCTCAGTCTCTCTGGGTATGTGATCTTTGGTTGTAATGCAAGCTCTTTTGCCTTCCTGAAAATTGTATTCCACTGCCTCTGATCTTTCAGTGTGGAGGCTGACAAATCCTGTTCAATCCTCACTGTGGACCCTCGATATTTGAATTGTTTCTTTCTGGCCCCTTGAAGTACTTTCTCTTTTGTCTGGTAGTTCTGGAGCTTGGCCACAATATTTCGAGGATTTTTCAGTTTGGGATCTCTTACAGCAGGTGTCCGGTGGATCTCTTGATTTCTATTTTCCCCTCAGGTTCTAGTATCTCAGGACAGTTTTCCTTAACTAGCTCTTGGAGAATGTTGTCCAGGCTCATTTTTTCATCATAATATTCTGGTAGGCCTATGATTCTCAGATTATCTCTCCTGGATCTGTTTTCCAGGTCAGTTATTTTTTCTTTGAGGTATTTTACATCTTTTTCTAATTTTTCATTTTTTTTTTTTGTTTTGGTTGGCTAATTCTTGGTTCCTCATAGAATTATTTGCTTCCATTTGGTTAATTCTGGTTTTTAGCAAATCATTTTCCTTGGTTAATTTTTGGAGCTCCTTTTCCATATCATACACTTTTCTTTTTAGAGAGATGTTTTCCTCATTATAATGTTTTTTGAATTCTGCTATTTTCGTTTTGAGAGAATTATTCATTTTCTCTTCTATCTCTCTCATTTTGTTTTCAAAGTTCCTTTTGATCTCATCTAGGAGAGCCTTCTGTGCTTGGGACCCATTCCCTGTTGAAGTTTCAGCTGTGGGTGTGGAGTCCACATTGTCTCCCTCTGAGGTTGGTTCCTCCCTCTGAGGATAGTAGGACTCCAGAGTCTTTGTCTTTGTGGTCTGCTTTCTACCCATTTTGAGGCAGGGTCCTAGCCACGCCCTTCCTCTAGGATCCCAAGCCTTTATTGTAGAGGGTTTTGTCCTTGGCAATAGTTACTATGTTTTCAGGGTCAGAGGGGGGGTTTGGAGCAAGTGGGGTTCACTCTGTCATCCCCGTCTTTGGAGGTCCTGAAAGGGGCTTAAAAAAATTTCTGGGCTTTGAAGTGGTAGCCCCAGGAGTGTTTGCTGTCCAGTACAGGGACCCCTGTATTTGCTTCTTACCTTGATCTTTCCAGTTCCAGACCTTTGGTGATAGGCCTTGTAGTGCACCTTGTGGTTGGTGGGAAGATTTGCCTTTTGAGTTGACCAGGCCCCTTCTAGGCCTGCATCTGTCGTGCCGTGCCTTCCTGGCCTGCGTCTCTCATCAAATAATTCTCAAATACATGAAAAAAGTTAACAATAATCAGGAGCTCCACATTATCTCCTGCCTTCTATTCAGGCTCACTTCTTAAGAAGGCAAGTAGGGGTGGCCAGGTAGCACAGTAAGTAAAAGCACAGGCTCCAGTGTCGAGATGACCTGGAGATCGAATTCAGTCTCATACACTTAGCACCCACCCAGAAACACCTGGCCGCCTAACCTTGAGCAAATTACTTAACCCCAATTGCTTAGGGGCGGGCAGGTGGCTCAGCAAGTAAGAGCACCAACTCCAGTGTCAGGATGACCTGGGGATTGAATCCTGGGCTCAGACACTCAGCACCACACCCAGAAATAACTGGCCATGTAACCTTCAGCAAGTTACTTAACCCC
>NW_027185791.1:24364216-24432011 GCF_028583685.1 Petaurus breviceps papuanus | reverse complement strand
TTAACCCCAATTGCTAAAAAAAAAAAAAAAAGAAAAAAAAAGCAAGTAATTTTATATGTGAAATCATGGAAAACATACTTCTATATCATCCATGGTACAAAAGAAAATACAAAGAAAATGAAAGTATAAAAATAAAGATCTTTTTGTTAAAGTAGCCTCTCATTCAGAGTTCATCAGTACTCTGGAAGTGTAAAGCATTTGTCAACAGGAGTCTATTGAAATTGCCTTCAGTCATTCCCTTGATCACAATAGCAAACTACTTCATCCTTACAATTTTGCTATTACTGTGTGAAGTGTTCTAATTCTGTTCACTTCACTTTGCCTCAGTTCATGTATGTCTTCCTAGGTTTTCTGAAAAGAATCCTATTTGTCCTTTTTTATAGTTCAATAGTATTCTGGCACAACAGTTGATGGGCAACCTCTCCATTTCCACTTCTTAGCCTCCACAAAAAAAGGCTGTGTGTATACACCCCCACACACACACACATACATGTATATGTATATATATATGTATATGTATATGTATATATGTATGTGTGTATGTATATACATTGTTCCAAATTGTTCTCCAGAATGATTAGACTACTTTATAGATTCACCTGCAGTGCATTAGTGTACCAATTTCATCTGCATCCTAGCCAGCATATGTGATTTTCCTTTTCCTCTAATTTTTGCTATTCTGAGAGGTATGAAGTTGGATCTTTTAAATTTGCATTTCTATGAGCAGTAGGGATCACAGAATTTTTATGTGACTATTGATAGTTTTGATTTCTTCTTGTGAAAAAAGTCTATATTTTTTATCACTTATTAAATGGAGAAGGGCTCATATTTTTTTTATGAATTTGGATAAGTTCCCCATATAGTTTAGGTTTTTATCAGAGATACTTCCTATAAATATTACTTCCCAGTTTCCTGTTTGCCTTCCAACTTTTTCTGTATCAGCTTTGATGAGCAAGAGCTTTTCAATTCCATGTAACCAAAATTATTCATTTCACTTCCCATCATTCTTTCTTTCTTTCATTAGGTTATAAACTCTTCCCACATCCATAGAATTTACAAGTACATTTTTTTCATATTGCTCTACTTTACTTACATTTTAACCTTATCTTGAAATTCACTGTGTGATGTTAATCTATGGTTAATTTTTGCTAAATGCCCGGCAATTTTTCTCAAATGATAATTTTTTAACATCCAATGTCGATTTTTCACTTTATCAAATACAAGAATGCCATGGGCATTTTCTACAGTGGATTGTGTGTCTTCTCTGTTTCACTGATCTACCACTTTGTTTATACCAAAATGTTTTGATGATTACTGCTTTGTAATATAGTCAAGATCTAGACATACTTGGCTGCCTTCCTTATAAGCATCATCATAATCATCATCATTATTGATGTCTAAATTTTTGATATTCTAAACTTTTTTTCTTGATGAATTTTGTTACTTTTTTCAAGTTCTATAAAGTAATTCTTTGGTAGTTGGATTATTACAGCATTGAATAGGTACATAATTTGTGTACAGCTATCATTGTATTGGCTTAGTTTACGTATAAGCAATTAATATTTATTCAGTTATTTAGATCTTTCTTTATTCACTTGAAAATTATTTTGTAATTATGCTTCTATAATTATTGAGTTTCTGTTTGAAGTTAAATTTCTAAATTTTTATATCTTATATAGTTATTTTAAATAGAATTTTTCTTTTTATCTCTTTTGAATGGGTTCATTGTTAGCATATTTAAATGACGATGATCTGTGAGGATCTATTTCATAATCTGTAACTTTGCTGAAGTTGTTAATTTTTGCAACTAATGTTCTGTCTGTTTCCAGGGTTTCCTAAGTCCACCTTCATATCATAGATAAAAAAGGAATAGTTTTGATTTTTCATTATTTTAAAACCGTCAATTTATTTTATTTTTTATTGTTATAACTAGAATTTCTAGTAAAATAACAAATAGTAGTGGTGGTTTTGGATTTCTGAGCTTTACTCCTGATATTATTGGGAAGGCTTCAAATTTATTGCACTTATAAGTAATGATTTATTTTAGTTTTGGACAGATTATATTTACTTTAATAAAGGCTTCATTTATTCCTAGTTTTTTTTCTAGGAATGTTGTTAAATTTTGCTGTTACCATGAAAACTGCTCCCCAGGTTTCTTTTCACTTACCTTTCATTAGTTCTTAGAAGTCTTCAAGATTTTTTCTGAAATTATCCTGCTCATAACTTATTATAGAAGAATAGCAGTCAATTATAAGCATATGCCGTGACTTGCCATTCCCCAAATGATAAGCCTCCCCTTACTTTCAAATTCTTTACCAACACACAAAGAGCTGCTATAAATATTTTCTTGTGTAAATAGATCAATTTTCCTTTTTAAAAAATCTATTTGGGATACACATCTGGTACTGGTAGTACTGGATGAAATAGTGAGCATAGTTTTATACTTTGGTCGTAGTTCCAAATTACTCTCCAGAATGGTTGGATCAATTCACCTCTTCACCAACAGTATTTTTTCCCTTAAGACAATATTTTTTTTTGTTTTTGTTTCAGAAAAGTGTCTTGTATAGTTGACAACAAAGCATGTTCTTTTTAACATTAGTAATTTTCACCATAGAAAACATTTTAAAGATTATATTCATAGCCTTAACTTCTTTAATATTTCTTTTATGTTAGACTTTTCTAGCTCTGAGAGGGAAAAACTTGATCCCTACACTAGAAGAATTTTGTTTTCTCTTTCTTCCTATCACTCATTTAGCTTTCTCTTTAAGAATTTGCATGTGATGTTATTTGATGAATGTATGTTTATTATTGATATTATGTAATTATTTATATGGTGCATTTTAGCAGATTGTAGTTTCCCTGCTTATCCCTTTTAATTAGAATTTTTTTTTGCTTTTGCTTTTTATGAGATTATAATTGCCTTGCCTTTTTTACTTCATCTGAAACATAATGCATTCTACTCCACCATCTAATTTTAACCACATGTGTTCCTCAGGCTCAAATGTGTTTCCTGTCTGCATCACCTTGTTGGAGTCTGTTTTCTAAATCATTTTGTTATAAGTTTCCATTTAATTGGTGTTCTCATTCCATTCACATTCATACTTATGATTAATAGCTGTGCATTTTCTTTCATCTAACCAACATCTATGTATCATTCTCTCTCTTTTTTATGCTATCTCTTCTAAAATCTGTTTTGTTTCTGTCCCTGTCTTCTTGTATATTCCTTCCCTTTTATCACTTCTCCCTTTTTCTTCATTTACTACTTCTTTATTGGGTTAGTTAAAGTTCTATTGCCAAGTTGATATATATGTCTGTATTATTTCTTTCTTTCTTTTTTGTTTCTCATTCTTTTACCTCTTTGAACCAATTTAGATAAGAGTGATGTTCAAGGACTATTTCCCACCTCCACAACATTTTCCTCTCACTTTAAAAATTATTCTTTGGTGCTTCTGTTATGTAAGATAGTTTTGCCCATTCTTTCTCTCCATTCCTCTTTCTCCTAGGGCATCCCTTTTTCTTGGCTATCCATTTTTTCAAAATTTCATCACAACATAATGACTCATGCCTACACACTATTTTTTTATATAAAATCCTTCTAACTTCTCTAAGAATTTTCAAGTTATTAAAAGATAGATGTTACACTTTCCCTTTCAGAAAGGCACAGGGTTTAACCTTATTAAGTCCCTTATGATATCTCTTACAGGTTTACATTTTGATACTCCTCTCAAGTCGTATATTTCAAATTCAAATTTTATATTCAGTTTTGGTCTTTTCATCAGAAATGCCTGAAAGTCCTAAATTTCACTAAATACATATTTTCACCTGAAGATATAGAGTCAATTTTGTTTGGTATTCTTGATTGTGATATAAAGCCTTTTCTCTTTAAGAATGTCATATTCCAAACTCTCCATTTTAAAATATGACATCTGTTAAGTCCTCTGTGATCTTTAATGTAGCTATACAGTATTTGAATGGTTTCTTTATGGCTGCCTGAAATACTTTCTCTTTTACCTGGGAGCCCTGGAATTTGGCTATAATATTCCAAGGAATGTTCTTTTCCACATTTATTTTAGGATATGATTGGTGTTTTACTATTATTTTTTTTAGGTTATTAGGGTACATTTCCTTAAGGTTATGTGTAAGATTAGTTTGTGGATAATGGATTTCAGATGGTCCAATGATTTTTAAATTATCTCTCTTCAATAAATTTTCCAGGTCAGTTGTTTTAATCATGATACATTTCTTATTTTCTTTTTTGTCCTTTCTTTTACACATTTTTTCTACTTTCTTGATGTGTCTTGGAGGTATTAGATTCCACTTGCCCAATTCTAATTTATAAGGAATTAGCTCTTTTTCAGTGATCGTTTGTATCTTTGTTTTTCCTCTTTGGCCAATTCTACATTTTTTGTGCCTTTTGGAGGGCAGTTGGGGTTAAGTAACTTGTCCAAGGTTACACAGCTAGTTTTTTGTTTGTGTGTGTGTGTGTGGGGGGGGGGGGTTGGTGTTAAGTGTCTAAGGCCAGAACCAAACTCAGGTCCTCCTGACTCCAGGAACAGCACTTTACTCACTATGCCACCTAGCCTCCCAGCCAATTCTATTTTTAAGGGGTTATTTCATCAGTGAATTTTTGTACCTCTTTTTCTATTTGACCAATTCTTTTTTTTCAAAAAGTTATTTTCTTTAGTATGGTTGTGCTTCTTTTACCATTCTGTTAGATATCAGTATATACTTTTCTTCCTTTACTTTTATGTCTTTTCCTAATTGGTCCTTTTTAATTTTGGAAAAAAAATAGATCTTCCAGGGATTTGTGTTGGGCTTATGTCCAATTAGTATTTTTATTTGAGTCTTTACTTGTGTCTATTTGACTTCATTGTCTTCTTTCTGAATCTGTCTCTTGATCTTCCATGTCATTAGTGTCATGGTCTTTGCTCTCTTGGTTTGTTTTCTGATCCTTATTCAGGCAAGGTCCCTGAACCCTTGGGATTAAAATTGATACTGTTCCTCAGAGGATTTGATATCAGAAATGATACTGTTCCTTGAAATGCTGATCCCTTGGTACCAAAAGATATACTACTCCCACAGGCTTCTACTCCCTTGTCATTAGAAGTGCTACTACCCATTCTTGAACCATGGTCCAGAAGTGAATATAAGCAATGGAATTGTCAAATAATATCAAGCAATGTTTCCAGTGCAAACACAGGGTTAATCTCTTTATGTCTAGTGATCAGGTTCCCTTGCCATATCTGATTTGAAAGCTCCCATAGCTGATGCCGCTTCTGTTACTACCTCATAGTCTTATCATTGGTGTTTTGTCCATGTGAGCTTTGGGCCAGTCTTCATTTCTGCATCACAGATTTCTTTTTCTGAATTCATACACTTTTTTCTTTTGAAAGTTTGTCTTCCTATAACCTTCCAAATATGATAATTAAAAGTGCTTTGGAGAAAAATGTTTAAAGAACTCAACTGAGTTCTTTCTCTGCTCCTCCATCTTGGCTCCACACCCTGCAACACACCAGGTTCACAAACACAGGATTTTTAAAAATGGTTTGTTGAATTAGGTGACTTGAACATGATAATAACTGCTAAATGTCAAAACTGCCACTATAATTTCTTTAAAGTGATGCTAAAGAAAGCAAGAAAAATACAAATCTAACCATGATAAAATTAAATGTCAAATGAAATTTTAAGACAAATAATGTGAAAATAACAGAACAGAAAAGAAAACAAAATCCTGCAATCTATTATATACAAGCAACACATCTAAAATGCACAAACACACAGAATAAAAATCAGTAGTAATATTTTAAAATTGGTTAATATTATTCAGGTTAATGTGAAATATCAGGAAATGACATGAAGCTACAAACCAAATGAAAACAAAATTCGAAATGATCAAGAAATGGAATTAAATGAAATGAACCAATATTTAGGGTGAGTAAATCATGAATACATATAATGCCTTCACCTCAAAATTCATAAAGGAAAATTAATTGACATAGAAAGTAAGGCAAGAAAGAGAAATCATAAGAAAGCAATGACAGTTGAACTGTTTGCATTCATTCATGGAAAGATGATATTTGTAACTTGTGAGAACCTTCCCCGTATTAGGGTACTTAGAAGGAATGTATGTGTATGTATATACATATACACACATACACATATATGCCCAATACTTATGTATATATGTGTGGATAGATAGATAGATAGATAGATAGATAGATAGAGATAAAAGTAGCAGCATGAATTGTATATAAAGGGATGATACAAAAATAAAATTAAGGGGTGAGAGAGGAATGTACTGGGAGAAAGAGAAGGAAGAGATAGAATGAGGTAAACTATCTCACATAAAAGAGCAAAGAAACAACTTTTATACTGAAAGGTAAAAGGGACAAGGAGAGAGGCAATAAGCAAACCTTACTCTTATCAGGATTGGCTTAAGGAAGTAAGAATATACAAACAATTCTGTATGGACATCTATCTTAAGTGATAGTAAGGAGGAAGGGAAAAGAGGATGGCTGGTAAAAGGGAGGGCAGTTTGGTGGAGGGAATTAAAGAGAAAATAGAATAGATAGGACATGGAAGGAAATATAGTTTGTCTTTCACAATGTGACTCTTATGGAAATGTTTTGCAAGACTACACATATACAACTTATATTGAATTTCCTATGCTCCCAGTGGGGGTGGGTGAGGAGGGAAGGGAAAGAATTTGGAAATGAAAGTTTTAAAAACAAATGTCAAAACATGTTTTTTACATGCAATTGGGAAATAAGATATAGAGGCACTTGGTTAGAGAAATCCATCTTGCCGTACTAGAAAGTTAGAGAGAAGATGGGAGAGCATCAAAGGGAGAGAAGATTGGGGGAAGTGGTATTAAGTAGGCTCGCTATCTTGGTGTGGAGTGTAGGGGAAAGATGGGGAGAAAATGTGTAACTCAAAATCTTGTGGAAATGAATGTTGAAAACTAAAAATAAATAAATAAAATAAAATATTAAAAGTTGTTTACATGTAACTGTGGGTAATTAAAAGCTAAATAAATATGTTATTGTCATGTAATGCTATGCTACTATAAGATATAATGAGCAAGATACTCTCAGGAAAAAAAACCTATGAAGACTTACATGGGTTGATGCAAAGTGAAAGGTAATGGGTAAAAAGTAACAGCAATATCCTAGGAGGATCAGCTGCAAATGCCATAGGTATTCTGAACAATACAATGATCCATGACAATTCTGAAGGAGATGGATAAAAAATGCACTCCATCCCTAAGAAAGTAATGATGATGTCTGAATGCAGATTAAAGCAATTTTTGTTTTGTTTCATTTTTTTCTCAAAAAAGAAAGAAAATAATAGATCTTAATGTTTCCGTACCAGAGCTGGATAAATCTAACTTTCAAAGAAACAAAATGAAAGATAAAGACCTGAACCAATTTAAGATATTTACATCTAAAAGCCAGGGTGCTATAAACATAAAGAATTAATTTATAGGCATGATATTTGTGTTGTTATATGTGCACACATATGTTTTATTTGCTCATTAATTTATTTATCATTTACATATTTCCCTGGCTAATTACTTTCTGTGCTGTGCTGTAGCTGCTTTTGAATTGTTTGCCCACGGGTAATGCTCTGCTGACTTATTAGAGGCTCAATTTCTAGCTGCTCCCATGTCCCTAGACATGTCCCAGATCACTTCATGCCATGATTCCTTATTGGGAAATCTCACTTTTCTCCTCCATTTTCTATCCTTTTCACCTGGAAATCCTAATAACACTTTTTGAAAGAATGTGGCATTTATCTCCTACCATATGACCCTAGTCAACATCCCTATGATATTCCAAACAAAAATCCTTTCTGCACTTATTAATTCTTTGCATTTCTTGCTTCTCCCTATTAAAATTACTATTCTTTAAGAATAGTGATTTTATCTTTTTTTGGTTATTTTTTTCTTTGCCATTCTTTCATATTTTCACAATTTCAGGTCATTAGTAAAGTATATATTTTATCGAAATAAAACTAAAGTAATTACATAGAAGAAATGAATAAAAGAATAAACAGATACCTACATGTGTGTAGGTATGTATATATTTATACACACATATACCCATAAACACATACATATATGTTTGTATATTTTCTCCTTAACCCTGTAATTTTCGAATTTGGCTACTATATTTCTTGGAGTTTTCAATTTGGTATCTCTTTCAGGAGCAGTCCAGTGAATTCTTTTGAGAATCATTTTACCTTCTGATTCTAGGAATTCAGGACAGTTTCTTTGAAAATCTCTTGGAGGATGTTGGCCAAGCTGCTTTTTTCATCATGGCTTTCTGGCAAACCAAAAATTCTTAAGTTATTTCTCCTGGATCTGTTCTCTAGGCCAGTTGTTTTTCCAGTGAGATATATTACTCTTTCTTCTAATTGTTCAATCTTCGTGCTTTCCTTGATCGACTCTTGGTGCATCATAGAGTTCTGAGCTTCAATTTGACTGATTATAATTTTAGTGAATTATTTTCTTTGGTTATTTTTGAAGGTCCTTTTTAGGGAATCATTTTCTCAAGTTAGGTCACAAATTTTACTTTTTAAGGATTGGTTTTCTTCAGTGAGACTTTTTTTCCAATTTGGCCAGTGTAGATTTAAATTTATCTTTGCCTCTCTAATTTGGCTTTTAAAATCTTTCTTGAGCTCCTCCAAGAATGCTTTTGGGGCATGAGACCAGCTCATATTTCCTTCTCAGTGGTGTCAGGTGTCAGTATAGAGTCCATGTTGTCCTCTGTATTTGGTTGTTCTTGTTCACTATGAGCTCTAATCGATTTACTTGGCTTCCCCTTCTCCTTCTCAGCTTCCTTCCTTCCCATTGTAATTTTCTATTTCCTAATTTCTCAGGCTGGGAGCTAAGGGTCTGGTCTTTGACTTTTTGTGCTGTAGCCTGTGAGTCTCTAGACTTAGGCCAAGGCCTGGATTCTCACTGTTTCCTCTGAGTTACTCTGAGTTTCACAGAGTAACCTGTGAGGGAGGGGTAGTCTGGCCACTTCAGATTTCTGCCTCTCTGGCCCGAGGCTACATGTCAGGCAGGCTCAGCAGGTGGCAGCCATCAGTGCTGGTGTCTTCAGATTTCCCTGGTAGTGTGATGTTCTACCTGGGCTTGTGTTGTTAGGGCTTGCTGGCTCCAACCACGGGACTTTGGGAGCTCTTGCTGGTCAGGTGAGTTGGGGCTGGTTGGGACCACTCCAGCCCTTCACTACAGACTCCTTGCTGCCTCAGTTACACCCTTTCTCAGTGACTCCTAAGCCTGATGCCACTTCCCCTATTTCAGGATTTTACTCTGGGTGGGACATTTTTCTCTAGGTTTTCTATGTCAGGAAGGGGTAATCAGAGCATTTATTTTGCTCTGATTTTATAAAAAAAAATAATTTACTTTGCCATCCTGGCCCCTGGAAAATCAGGCAGGTGATTTTTAAACTTCCAGGATGTGGGATGATAAGCCCCAGGGGAAGCTGCTGTCTCTGCTCTGGGCCCTGTGGTTTCTTTTACTCATCTCAGAAGCATCCTCCTATCCCATGGTGAGATGCTGGTGAGACTGCTGAGAATAACCCTTGGGTGAGTGAGTCTGCTGTCTGGGGCTCCTTGTCTCTCCATTGTAATACAAGGTGGTCCAGCCTCTGCATGCTCCCTGCTCCCCATGCCCATAGCTAAATGGGCACTTTCCTGATCTGGATTCTGCCCCCCTCCATCTCTCAATGGATTCAGACACTCTATCATCCATTCAGATTCACTTTTTAAAGTTTAGTGCTGGGATTCTCAGAGGAGCTTAGAAAAGTTACTGCTTCCATTCTGCCATCTTGGCTCCCTCTATATGTTTGTATATTATGTATTTGTAAATATATGAACACATATATACCTAGATTAAGACATGCATATACATATCTATATATGTATCAACAGATAGAAGATTTAAAAATGAATTATCGTAACCTACTCTAGAGATTTATAGACAAGGAAAACTGATTTTTTAATAATGAATTTTCTAGAAATACACAAATTTGCAAAACACAAGCTACTTAGTTCTCTTAAGCAATCATGTTTCAGAAATAGAAATTGAACTAGCTATAATAAACATATTAATTTGGAGGGGAGAGGATAAAAAATATCTAATGCATGTGGATTTATTAGGGCAGTGAGGTGGCAGAATGATATATTGCTTTGTCTGAAGTCAAGAAGACTTATATTCTGAGTTCAAATCTGGCATTAGACCCTTACCGGCTCTATGGTCATGCACAATTCCCTGAACCCTGTTTGCCTCTCTTTCTTCATCTATAAAAAAAGGAGAAGAAAATGACAAGCCACTGCAGTATCTTTGCCAAGGAAATCCCAAATGAGATCACAAAGGGTTGGAAGGAACAGAAACAATTGAGCAACAATAGCTGTGATGTTGATTTATAAGAAAATTGTCTGTGATTGTATAAAATATTATCTCTAGCAGTAAAATTACTCTTCAAGAACTTAGAAAGAAAAATCTACTGTGGAGGTGAACATATAAGGGTTTGATCCTTGTTCCTTACCAATAAGAGTGTTTTTATGTCCAGCAAAGCAATCTCTCATACTTTTCTATCTCTTTTCATGGTCCTCTTCAAAACTGAAGGACAAACACAATCTCTGTTCACACCCTCTTCCTCATTGTGAAGGTCATCTACTGAAAAGATAACAGAAACAAAAATTGTCAGATCTCATTTCTGTTTCCTCCTGAAACCAGTAATTGTCCTATATTTGCCACTTTCCAGGAACAACTAAAACAGAAACAAGTTTAATCAGCTTCCAAGGTCAGCTACACAGCTTCAGGGATAATGACTTTTGTTTCTCATGGTATAATAAGCCTGACATATGCTTACCTCAAGAGAATTTTGGCCTCTCATACTTATTATGTTTTAAAATAAATGGCTTTCTTTTATATAGTCTGCTAGCATTGAAGTAACCATTAGGCAGGGTCCACAACAAATGAGTACTTGCTCTTCCAACACGCATACACACACACACTTTATTTTGAAGACTTGTTTCAGTCCTAGGAAAACTTGGTTTCTAATTAAGATGATTAGCTTTCCTATTCTCATCAGTCCATTAACAATCCTCCACTGTATCACCTGGAAAAAATACATATCCCTTCAATTATGGCCCCCATCAAGGTCCCCTAAGTCAGGAGGAGTAAAAAAGGTACAATGTTCAAAGGTGTACAGGGATGGGACTGATAACCTATTTCTCCCCTAAAATAAATGCCAAATATGAGGAGGAAAAATAATATACATGAATGAAATATACAGAATTCACTAGTTTATCTTATAGTGACAGTCATAATCAGCTTGTAGGCTAATCAGGACATGAATTAGTTTTGCAAGACTGGTAATAAAGCATGTTTTATTTGATCTCAGTACTGCCCTGTTCTACCACTAGAACTTGCTTACCATTACTACATTCCAGCAGGGGGACAGTCTTCTTGCTCTTGTCTAATCTCTAATGTAGTAGATGCCCCAAACATCAGTCAGCAGTCTTCTCAAACCACCCAAATTTTTCATACCTTTCAAGCCTCACAAAATTGCTGTCAATCCTGGACATATCCACTAAGGGATACCGTACTACTTAGCCCAAATGAGGAAAACCAAACACAAAAGGAAGAAATATAATCATGTAGTTAAAGTTGTTTGGGTATTTGATGGAAGACAGTGAAATTGTCCAATAACCAATCTTATTCTTAAAAAAACAGCCTAAAAGAACTCACACATTTCTGGTTTAAAAAGGGAAGTGAGAGGCAAGTAAAGCATACACTACTTTTGTACATCCCATAAGCCATCAGTTTTTTTCCAAATCATTGATCAGTTCAGGATTTCTTCTTCATCTAAGTAGAGGAAAACAATCTTCTTCATAACCACCAACAACTATTACTAATAGGCAAATAGTCACAGGAACTCTGGTAATGGCAAAACCTCCCAGACTTTTGGTCCTGCTCCTGGTCCAGCATTCATAATCATCTTTCAGGGAAGTTCCTCCTGTGGCAAATGGGTTTACCATCCCCATCAACTTCTAAAGTAACTGCCACACCCAGGTCAGAAAAGTCATAAAGGCTAAATGAAGCAATAAGGAACCCTAAGAGACAGAAGGCAGCAAGTGACTGGCAAGTCAAACCACTACCACCACCACCTCAAATCAGATATAATAAATGGTATATCAAGTGAGATAGTATTTTTAAAGTACTTAGCACAGTGCCTTGCCTATAGTATGTGAAATATCAATGTTATTCCCTCCCTCCACTCCTATGTCCCCTCAGACACTGATGGAGAAAAGCGATGACCTTCATTGAAATGGTTCAAGGACTGGAAAAATTTTGACAGCAGATACACAGAGGAAGTCTCTCTTAATCATTCTCTTGTGTTTTGCAATAGAAACACTTAAATCTAATCAAGTCCCAGTTCTCACTAAAGGGATTTCAGCATATGTATTTTCTTTATTTTTTTTCAAAATTATTAAGTTTCTGGATCAATGGAACTGATATAACTAGAGCAACCTAAATAAGCAGGAAGAACATTTGATTTCAAGAAAAGAAATATTATGTTTAAGAAAAAGAAAAGAGGGGGTGGCATCAAGATGGCTAAGGAAAATCGCGAACATACCTGAGCCCAATTACTTCAAATATTTATAAAAATGAAGTTAAACAAATTTTAGAGATATAGAAACTATAAACTGACAGAATGAAATATGTTTCAATATAAGGAAAGCCTGACAGACCAACAAGAAGAGTCTATTGGGCTGGGAGTGGCACAAATTCTCACTTGGGCCACACTGGCACAGACCAGCAACAAAGAGTAACCTGAGCAGACCTCAGATGACAGTATCCCAAGTAGATGTGGTGGTTTCCAGACTTCTCAACCCATAAACACCAAAAATAAAGTAAAAGGTAAGTGGGGGAACTCTGTTGGAATTGGGTGAGAGAAGATTGTTTTCTGGCCTCTTGCCCCCACACAGTTACAGCTTTTGTTCAGTTTCTGCTTGCAGAGCTCTAGGCCCACAGTTTGTGGGGGAACCAAGGGACTGACCAGAGAGCAATTTAAGAAATCTCCCTTCTAGCACTGAGGCAGTATTCTCTTCCTTTGACTAGCCTGTGTCTGAGTCACAGTCTTGTGTGGTGGTCCTGGGGTGAGGAGTGTTGACTTGCCAGAACTTTTTGAGGCTGTGGAGAGGCAGTCCTCCTCACAGTTCTGAGGTAGATGCCTAGAAGTTTAAAAACCACTCTGCAAAACTCCAGAAATTTGGGACAGAGCCCGCTACACACAGGAAGCAAAGTTTAACTGTGGTAAAGAGTTCAAAAGTCAAATATTTGACTGGAGAGGTGAACAGAGGAATAAAAAAGTAATACTATAGGATCATTTATTGGTGAAAAATAAATCCAAAACATAGAACCAGAAGAATACAACAAACTCAAAACTCCTACATCAAAAGAATCCAAGAGAAATATGAATTGGTCACAGGCCTTGGAGAAGCTCAAAAAGGATTTAGAAAATTAGGCAATGAAAGTAGAGGACAAATTGGAAAGAGAAATGAAGTGTTGCAAGAAAAATGATGAAAAGTGAGTCAACACCTTGCTAACAGAGACCCCCAAAAATACTGAAGGAAAAAACACCTTAAAAAAAAACAGACTAACTCAAAAGGCAAAAGAGGTCCAAAAAGACAATGAAGAGAAGGATGCCTTAAAAAAGATTTTACCAAATGGACAAGAAACGTCATAAGCTTCCTGAATAAAACAAGTCCTTAAAAATTAAATTAGAGCAAATAGAAACTAATTACTTCATGATAAATTAAGATATTATAAAACAGATCCAAAATAATGAAAAAATAGGCTATGTGGAATATCTCACTGAAAAAAAAAACACTGACCTAGAAAATAGATCCAGGACAGATAATTTAAAAATATTGGACTACCTGAAAGGCATGATCAAAAAAGATGCTAGACATCATTTTTCAATAAATTATCAAGGAATACTGCCCTGCTATTCTAGATTCAAAGTGGAAAATAGAAAGTGAAAGAACTTACCAATCACCTCTTGAAAAAGATTCGAATGGATCAACAAGGTCTCACAGTGAATAGAACTCCTGTCCTGGAGTCAGGGGTACCTGATTTCAAATCTGACCACAGACACTTAACTATCCATGTAACTTTGGGAAAGTCACTTAATGGCAATTACCCTGCCCTCCCACCTCCAAAAAGAAAAAAAAAGAGAGAGAGAGATTGCCCCCTCCAAAAAAAAAATCTCCTAGGAATATTATAGCCAAATTCCAGAGTTCCTAGGTCAAGAAGAAAATATTCCTAGCACTCGGGAAGATACTATTTGAATATTGTGGAAACACAGTAAGGGACCACAGGGCTTGGAATATGATATTCTGGAGTTCAAAGGAGCTAGGATTAAAACCAAGAATCAACTACTCAGAAAAACTGGGAATAATACTTCAGGGAAATATATGGACATTCAGTGAAATAGAGGATATACAAACTTTCTTTATGAAAAGACCAGTGTTGAACAGAAAATTTAACTTTCAAATACAAGAATCAAGAGAAGCATGAAAAGATAAACTGGAGAAAGAAATCATAAGGAACTTATTAATGTTGAACTATTTTCTAAATGGAATGATGATATCTGTTACTTATGAGACTTTTCTCAGTATGAAGATAGTTGGGAATATATGTGTATATATTCATATATATGTATAGGTGGATCTATATGTGTATGTAGTGTGTGTGTACATGTATACATAGACAGGGGGCACAAGGTGAGTAAAATATGGAGGGATCATATCTAAAAAATGAAATTAAGAGGTGAGAGAGGTATATATTGGGATAAGGAGAAAGGGAGAAATAGAATAGGGTAAATTATCTCACATAAAAGAGGCAAGAGATACCTATTACAATGGAGGGTAAGAGTAGGGAGGTGAAAGGGAATGATTCAACCTTATTCTTAATAGATTTGGCTTAAGGAGGGAATAACATACACACTAACTTGGGTATCTTACTACAGGGAAGTAGGGGGAAAGAGGATAAGAACATAGGGTTGATACAATGGAGGACAGATTGGGGGAAGGGATGGTCAGAAGCAAAAAACTTTTGAACAGGGAGAGGGTTGAAGGGGAAATTGAATAAATCAGGGAGGAATAGGATGGAGGGAAATATAGATAGATTTTCACAACATGACTACTATGGAAATGTTTTGCGTAACTGCACAAGTAAAACCTGGATAGAATTGCATGTCTTCCCAGTGGGTTGGGTGAGGAGGAAAGAAGAAAGAGAATTTGGAATTCAAAGTTTTAAAAATAAATATTAAAAAATTGTTATTACATGCAAGCAAGAAATAATACATACAGTGAATGGGATATAGAAATCCATATTGCCCTACAATAATGTTAGGGGTAAATGAGTAAGGAAAGGGATGGGGCGGGGGTGTAATATAAAAGGCCAGACTGGTGGAAGCAGTCATCAGTATGCTTGCCATCTTGGGGTGGGAGGTGGGGGAAAGATTGGGAGAAAATTTGGAACTCAAAATGTTGCAAACTAAAAATAAATAAATTGTGGCAAAAAAAAGAGAAAGGAAAGAAACGTTTGAAACCTGTGGTGCCAAAGTATGGTAAAAAAAAAAAATTAGGATGTTTCTTTTGAATGAAGCATAGAACTTCAAAATAGTTTGAGTTTCCAAACACTTGCCTTTTTTTGTATGAATGTGAATGTATGAATGCTGACAAGAGTATTCTTTCATTTTTGTTTTTGTTCTCCATGCTCGATTGTATGTGGTGAGATCTGTTCATTAAGAAAGGCAAATGAACATTTCAAAATACAGAATAATTTACAAAGGAAAGCTTTACAGTAGGAAAGTTGAAAACTTCTAACATATCTCATATTTGAAAAGTTATTTGGAATACTATTCTTTCTAAAGTAGAGTAAAATGAAGAGATAATGGAAATTAAACATGGATAAGTTTTGTCATTCCTCGAATTTATTGCCTTTAAAATAGAAAAAAGAAAGTTTGAATTCATCGCTTCATGAACATCCAGGCATAAATGTTTAAATATGGATCAGCAAATTGCAATGGGAGGGATATTTGGCTGCTTAATACGCTAATTTTTCTCTGCATATATTGGATTTTAAAACTGGAAATTCTGTTGCAATCAATCCTTCCCTTTCTCTTTTGTAACCCACTTTCTAACAAATCCTCATGTCAGTTCAGTCGCAGCATGGGAATTATTCTTTACTGTCTTATTTCTCTCAAAATGATTTATTACCAGAAAATGCTTAAGTTAACCCCTGCATTATGCTGACTATGTAATTAAATTCCTTTTTTTGGTGAGCAATAGCATATACAAAAAACAAATGAGACACATGATATATTTTAATAGATATTCAGTGACCCTCTATGATGACTCGAAAACTGGAAATTGGCTTTACAGTTTCAAGTTAAAATCTTGTATTATGAAAGGTAGTGCAACTTGTATAAATACACACATATATAATACTTATATTCATATGCATGTATGTATTAATGCAGATATATACATAGACTACGAATGCACATGTGTGTATACATACATACATATTGGTATTTGAACAATTTAACAATATATCTTCATACGGAGGACCTAAAGACATCTAATTCCTACTTCTCAGTAGATGGGAGAAAGTCACCTTGTAGACATTAATTAAGAAATTGTTGTGTTTTGTTGTTGCTGTTCATCCTTCATGTGTTATTTTGGAGTCCAATGACATTACATGGTGATGTCTTTACTTGCCGGCGATTTGGATTTCAATGGGGTAGAGTTGCGCCAAACCTGTAGCTTCATTCTCTCTTTCACAGTCATGCAAGTCCTGTGGCAAGACAAAAGTGAAGGTCTTGGATGCAATGGATGACCTTGACATCTTCCATATCTGACCAAGCTCTAAGTGTTCCAGGGGACCTGCTTCAGCTGACTGTATGACCATCAGAACAAACTGTTCTCATGCTCCCATTGTTCCAGGGGAAGTCTTCACCCATAAAAATTGTTCACATTGGTTCTGCTAAGTATATTCAGTACAGTACAATGGGATAAGTACTCAGAAGGAAAAAAAATAAAGCAAAATAAAAACAAAACCAACAAAAAGCCTTAACTGTGCCCAAGTCACAAGAGACAGATTCATAATTCACAACATGTGTAAATATACCCAACATATCTTGCAGGTTGGGATAGCAAAATTTTAATGGAGAATGGTAAAATGAGATGGATTTGTTTCCCCTTCTTCTTCAATATAGTTAATATAATAACAGAAAATAAGAGAAAGATAAACTTTGAATGGCAACAACTATTAGATGGGAAAAGTGTAGTCATGAACTGAATGGCTTTTAAAAACTAAGGCTGTCATCCCTGAAAACAATCTTATAGTTGTGTCATACAAATAAAGAAACATTTTCTACAGAGGGACTTCTGCTCCTCTATCAGCAAACAGTGTAGAGGATGGGATTTTATCTCCTCCCTACCATCATTGTACTTAATACTTATCACTGCAGTTACTAAGTGGGAGAAGTCATATCCAAAACATCAGAGAGATACAAAAAGATGATTAGGCACACAGCATGTTAAAGAAAAGAGAACTCTAGCAGAAGAAAAGAGAGGTCTTGATTTAAGAGAGAACTAGTCCTAGCAAGCCCTGACTGAAAATTATGCTTTACATGGTTGGGGGTGGGGAGGAGCAGGGAGAGGTTCTGTGTGTGTGTGTCTGTGTGTGTGTGCGTGTGTGTGTGTGTGTCTGTGTGTGTGTGTGTGTGTGTGTGTGTGTGTGAACTGCAGCATGAGGACAGCAGAAAAGAAAGCATTTGAGGGTCCTGGAATGCTAGAGGTATGACTTTTCTTGGCCAAACCTGTCCCTATGTGGGTGGTTCAAACATTGTATGCAATAGCTACTCATCCTGTTATGTTTTCATCAGAAAATATGTCCCAGGTTTTGAGAGTAATACTTTTGCAGCTACTATTCATGCTATGCAATCTCAGTAAAATAGTAAATTAATTTGAGCTAATTGTATCTGGTAGGCAACTACTAAGATTAATCTTAAAGGTTGGGATTGTACAGCTAGCGTTTTAGAAGCATGCACTCACAGAATACTTTTGAACTTTCAATCACCCTAATTTACCCACTTGTAAATATTGAGTTGGCAAGGTAACCCAGAGGCAGTGCTGCACAAATTATATTTTCCCCCACACCCCCAAAAAGGGGGAAATTACATAGCTTTTTAGCTGAAATTATGAAAGAGAAAGAATTTCTGGAAATGGAGAAAGGGAAGTTATAGATGTTTAAATTTGAAAAAAAATCTTCCTCTTAGGTTACATGACATTTATTATATCAAATGATTCCTAGCCATCAAATGTATTCCTTGTACCTGTACACTATTGAGTTCTCATGTGATAACTGACAACTGAATATTGGTTAGTGACATTTGTAGTTACTGATTGATTATCGTGATGCTCATTTTGGTTTATTATTGAGTCATCAGACAACTTAATAATTGTTAGATACATTTGACTTAGTATTACCTGTTACAATTCAAGTGTATAAAAACCCTAAACTTTTAGGACCACTAGATGTGGAATATAAACCAGCAAAACAACCCATCTACCCAGTGATCTTCAATCTTTTGCTACTTTCATTTTCTATCCTATACCACAGTGCCCCTTGGGATCTATAGGAAAGAATCCTATAATAAAGAAATCAATAGAATCTCACATTACACCCACAACTGTGTAGGTTCCAACTTTTCTATATTGCAAAAGTTCTTTATAAATAATAGAGTAGTTCTGGATTTTCTTGCTTGTCAAGGTGAATTCTGTACCCTGAAATCCTGTACTGACTAGTTTGAATATGGGATTCTTGTGCCTTCTCTATTTCACATGGCAACTGAGGAGACTAGCTGGACTCTCTCTCTCTCTCTTTCTACACACACACACACACACACACACACACACACACACACACACACACACGCACACACACACACAGAAATGCGTCGCTCTAGGAATCTCATCCTGAGTCTGCAAATTTATTCACAAATTATGCCATCTGCATTGTTATTTTAGTTTCTTGTCTACCCTGTTATCCCTCTAAGTTTCTTAATGCACAAGAAGAGCTCTCTGTTATCCAGGATTTGATAACTCTATGTGTTCTAAACTATTAGAGATAAGTATAATTTAGGAAAGTTATTAAAACTTAAAAAAGATTGTAGAGGTTTACAGCAAAGGGTCTTATGTCTCCTCCCAGTATTCAAAAAGGACTTCATTTTGAGAAAAGCCATTAGACTTTTTTTTTCTTTACTCCACAGACTGTTCTACACTCCAATTATGAATGCATGGAGGGAAATGCCCACATTTCTATTCCCTTCTTATGCCAAGTGTTTTCCCCTCCCAGAGTCAATATTAGAATAACAGCAATAACAAAAATAATGCTGCCCAACTCTGTTTTCAAGGTTAGCTTTAAACAATTTCTAAGATAACAAATTATGATTCTCATGGTATAAAACAACAACAACATAAAGTTCAATTTATGTTCTACTCCTAGTCATATTCTGCTGAATAAAGCTGGAGGAAGCCACAGAAGCAATAGAAATGGGCTTTCAACTCAGCAAGGATGTTGTTTTATTCCTTCTTAATTGATTCCATAACTCACTACTCCCAGAAGCTATTCTAAATATTTCTTTCTCCCCTCAAAACTCTGGTACCCTGCTCTCCTCTGTTTCTCAGTTTTTATTTTATTTAATTGAAAAAAATTGAGGTCGTTTGATAAGTTTTCTTTTCTCTATCTCTATGGGACTCAGAACCCTATTACATCAACACCATGCTTTCCTCATTTCTTCCAGTCCTATACTGAGATGTTCTTTCTCCTTGCCAAAGAGAACTCATCTACCTGTGCCCTTGATTACACCCCTTCCTTTTTTATCCTGAAGAAGGCCCCCTCAATCCACCACTATCTTTCTTTGATCTTCAGTCTTTTCCTACTTCTTTTTGTTGGTCAGTTGTTTCAGTAGTTCCGAACTCTTTGTGAGCTCATTTGAGGATTTCTTGGCAGAGATATGAGTAATTTTCAACTTCCTTCTCCAGCTTATTCTATAGATGAAGAAACTTAATCAAACAGGGTTAAGTGACTTATCAAGGGTCATAGAGTAAGTAAATGTCAGAGGGTTGTTTTGAACGAAGATCTTCCTGACTCCCAGCCTGGTGCTCTCTTCACTGTACCACCTAGCCACCCACATTTCCCTACTTACTGGTTTCTTATTCACTGCCTTTAATTATGCATATTGCTCCTTCTCCATTCCCTCATCACTTGAAAGTTAAATTAGAAAGTTGAATTTATTCTAAATACCCTATAATGTATATGTAATACAGATAGTTATAATTTTTGTTTAATAAACCTCATGCAAATAGCAGAGTTTAAGACAGATTGCCCAGACATAGTGGTCCTGAGTTCTGTTTGATCCTTTGCCTACACTATGTCAGCTATGCTAGGATGAAACTCATCCTTTACCTTAAAAGGTAAAAAATTCCTGTCTTCTTTGAAAATAGGCTACTTGAGATCAAATATATATATATATATATATATATATAAAATATATATATATATATTTTATATATATATATATATATATATATATCCGTGCCCAGGATAGCAACCACTACTTTCATATCACATGACCACACACATCTTTTGTTTGCATATAAACTGTCCATATTTCCAGGGTGACATGTAAAAATTTTCTTTTTGAAATTTTAAAGGCCTTCACAACTTGGCACCTTTCTACCTTTACAATGTTCTAACACCTTATTCACCTTCAGTTATTCTACAATTTAGTGATACCAGCATTCTTGGTGTCCTTTTTGGATGGTACTTCTTTAATGATTAAAATGTTTTCCCCCTCATCTCCCCCTCCACTTCCCTTGGTTTCCTCCTAGATTCAGGTCATTTTTAAATTTTTGCAGGAAACCTTTCCTCTTTCCCATTGAATGAGAAGACTTTCATGATTATTCCCATTATTTACTACAAATAGAAAAGAAATAAAATCTTGTATGTGAGGGCCAACAATAAGAACATTTGGGGAAGACCTTAGAAAGAGTAAAGAGAAGTAAAGTGTAATCAGCCTTGAAATTTATTTTATAGTTAGGTTGTTAAAAAGAGAAGTTTCTATTTAGTCTTTGAAGGAAAAATAAGCCCCTGGAGTTTATCAAACATAGGTGTGACATGGCCAGAAATGTGCTTTAGAAATAACATTCTGACAACTTTGTGGAGAATAGATCAGAGAGAAAATGCAAACCTCACAAATTAAGTGCAGGAATACATCTTAGAGAACCTTCCAATACTTTCATTTTACTTCAGAGGAAATTGAACACAGAAAAGATGAAAAGACTTGCCTAAAGGCAAGTAGACAGTAAATATTAGAGTTAAGATTTGAACTCAAGCTTTATAATTGTAAATCCAATACTCTTTCTGTTATGCCACTTTGGAGGGTCTTAAGACAAGCAAGTCAATTAGAAAATCAATATAATAGTCCTGATAAGAGGAGAGGATGTCCTGACCGAAAATGGAAGACATGTGCATGTCGAAAAAGGTGAAAATGCCACATGTATTACTGAGACAGAATCAAGAATGTTTGGATATCTTGGAGGATGCAAAGTGAATAATGTAATATGACTCTAAGTATATAACTTGGTCAAGGGGAAGTTCAATGGTGTTCTTGACAGAAAACGGGGTAATTATGATAAAGAATCAGGTTTTAAGGAAAATAGAAAGTTCTGTTTAGATAAGGTTATGTTTGAATTGTCCATGGAATATACAATCTAAATGGCTTATAGGTATCCGGTTGTGTAGGATAATACTCAGAAGAGAGACTAGCTCTGGGACTCATATACTCCTGATACGGTCATTAAAGGTAGTAAGGTCATTATAAAAGTGCATCTAGAGAACAGGTCCTTACTTGCACTAAACTGCCAAGCATTAAAACTCTGCTTCAGAAAGTGCAACTCCTGTGGGCTGGTCGTTTTATTTAAGGTGCAAAACATATGCTTTCCCAAAAGATTATTTAATGGAGAACTCACATAGAGCAAGCAGTCACATGGTAGTCAGAAGAAACAATACAAGGACACACTCAAGGTCTCTCTTAAAAACTTTGGAATTAATTGCATGAAATGTGAGGCACAGCATCTTTCAGCATGGCATGCCCACATCAGAGAAGGTACTGTGTGATATGAGGAAAGCAGAATTGAAACAGCTCAAAGGAAATGCAGGATGTGCAAATTTAGAGAATCCACTGCAAATGTTCACATAGACTTTTGTGTCCAATCTGTGGTAGAGCATGCCAAGCTCACACAGACTATTTGTCTTCGACTCTGTGTTAGAACATTCCAAGTTCATATTGCTCTGATCAGACATAGTTGGACACATTGAAATTTGACTCTAGCATGGTGATGTTATTTTAGTCCTCTATAAGAACAAAAGTCAACAATCAACCAACCAACCTAGGAACGAACCTGTTGAGGCATATCCTGTGAGGAAATGTGATATGGATTCATCAAAGGAGACTAAAGACAAAGTTCAACAAGAGAGAAGAAAGAATAGACAAACAGTTAGGGCAACTGGGTAGCACAGATCTATGAGCAGCCTCAGCAAATTATAGACATAGAAGATTATAGAGAATGTTTGAAATGAAGACCATTTTGTCTCTGATGAATATAGAAAGAGAAGTAATGTCAAATAAAGCTCAAAAAACAGGGTATTGCCCTGTTCTCAATCCTAAATCTCATTCTCTCTCTCTCTTTCTTTCTGTCTCTGCCTCTCTCTCCATTAAATATATATACCAAAGAATTGGATGTTATTTCTTAGAAATCAATAATGAGGGGAAAATGTTCTACATTGCAATATCCTATTAGAAAACCATTGGAGAGTGTGAGAGTTTACCTTGTGAAAAAGACAGAATGAATAATTCCCTAAACAGAAGCTATTTTATAAAAGAAGTGGAACTCAAACAATTGAACCAGGACTTTCATTAGATCCTCTACTGTCTATAGCCAAATCTAGGACTGAAGGAAAAATGGTTAAGGGGTAAGTGGTAATAAGAGAGACTAAAGTCTATTAACAAGAAGCCTAAAGGAGTGAATGGCTGACCAGGATACCTAGAGTTGCTCCTACAAAATACTAATCACTAGGGTACTGAATAGTTACCCACAATAACTGCTGATTCATAGGTCATCAGCAATTTTACAGAATTGTCAGAGGATTAGACAAAAAAAATTTTTAAATGGAAAGTCAAATAATGAAGGACTTTATTAGAGAAAGTTCTTCACCCTTAGTTTTGTAAAAGTAACTATATTTATGGTCCTTTAGAATATGCACCATATAGAGTTATTTTTTATTCATTTGAGCTTCCCAGAAACATGGAGGCAAGTAGTCTGGTTGTTATTATCTTCATTTTATAAATGAGGAAACTAAAACTTGGGAAAGCAATAAAAGATAATATAACTTTAATCTACTTCAGGAGAGGAATAGAGTATAGAACTAGAGAGGTGAGCTAGTCATCCTGTACTCCACCCTAGTCAGATCACATCCCAAAAATTATGTTCTGTCCCCTGTGCCAATCATACACCAGTCATCCTCCATACCAATCTTTTCTTTTGATCACTGAACCTCATCACCATACTCCAATTGTCTTCTCACTACAGCACTTCCTTCAGTACCTGTGGCTTTCTCACCATGGTAGGTCACTTCACACCAGTAACCCCCTTGTCCCATTGGTCAGATACTGATTCATTGCTCTCCACTCTGTTTCTGACTCTACAGACTATACAACATCCTTCCTGTCTCAACTTTTAAACTCCCTTTAATGATATGTTTCTTTCTGTCAGGATATGTGTTCTTTAAGGACAAGAACTGTATTCCATTTTGCTTGTATTTTGATTGTTAGAACTTACTGGAGAGTCCAGCACATAGTAAATGCTTAAGAAAACATTTGTAGACTAGTAATCTGACATGTACATTGGATAAAAGAATTGGTAAGTTCATCCTGAAGAAGAACTGATAACTACCTTCAGATGTAATAGGTATTTTTTGTTTTGTTTTATCTTGCTATGGTAGGGATGTTTCATAGATATTATTATTACTAAGCCAGATAATGGAAATGTGTCTCTCTAGTATCATCAGTACATAAAAATCCATAAAGGATTTACAGGGCATATACTTATTTTAGCATTTAATTTAACTTATTTTTAAAATGTTTAATCTTTTAATAAATTTATTTACTAACTTTTAGTTTACAATATTCAATGCCACAATTCCTGGAATTCCAAATTTTCTCCCCCTTCCTCCCTTACCCCCCACATGGAGTCATGCAATCCAATACAGGTTCTACAAGTAATTTCCCACTAAACATTAGTCAAGTTGTAAAGAAGAGTGATAACCAGTGGGGTGAACAATGAGAAAGAAAGAACAAAACTAAACAAAACACAAAAGAAAGAGAGCAAGTAGCTTGCTTCAATCTGCATTCAAACTCTATATTTCTTTTCTCTGGATGTGGATATCTCTTTCCCTCTTGAGTCTTTTGGAGTTGTTTTATAGTCTATTTATTCCTATACTTTCCAGTGTTTTTAATAGGAATGGGTGGTGTACTTTGTCAAAAGCTTTTTCTGCATCTATTGAAATAATCATATGGTTTCTACTAGTTTTGTTGTAGATATGATGGATTATACTAATAATTTTACCACTATAACCCACTCTTGCATTGCTGCAATAAATTCTACCTGATCAAAGTGCATTATCCTTGTGAAAAGTTGCTGTAGTCTTCTTGCTAATATTTTATTTAAAATTTTTGCATCTTTATTCATGAGGGAAATTGGTCTGTAATTTTCTTTCTCTTTTTTGTCTCTTACTGATTTAGGAATCAGTACCATATTTGTGTCATTAAAAAAAATGGTAAGACTCCTTCTTCTCCAATTTCTCAAATAGTTTATAAATTATTGGAATCAATTTTTCTTTAAATGTTTAATAGAATTTTCTTGTAAATTGATCTGGCCCAGGAGATATTTTTCTAGAGATTTCATTGATGGCTTGTTCAATTTCTTTTTAAAGAGACGGGGCTATTTAAACATTTTTTAATTTCCTCTTCAGTTGATCTGGGCAACTTATATTTTTGTAAATATTCATCCATTTTCTGGGCGGCCAGGTAGCACAGCAAGTAAGAGCAACGGGGGCAGAGTCGGGATGACCTGGGAACGAATGCTCAGACACTTAGCACCCACCCAGAAACCCCTGGCCATGTAACCTTGAGCAAGTCACTTGACACCAATTGCTCAGGGGTGGCCAGGTGGCTCAGTGAGTAAGAGCACCGGCCCCAGAATCGGGATGACCTGGGATCAAATCTGGGCTCTGATACTTAGCACCACACCCAGAAATAACTGGCCCTGTAACCTTGAGCAAGTTACTCAACCCCGATTGCTTTAAAAAAAATATATTCATCCTTTTTCCCAAGATTGTCAAATTTATGTGCAGACAATTGGGGAAAATAATTACTAATTATTATTTTAATTTCCTCTTCATTGGAGGTAAATTTACTCTTTTCATTTCCGATACAATAATTTGGTTTTCTTTTTTTGTAAATATAATTGAATAAAGGTCTATCAATTTATTGTTTTTTTTTTCATGAAACAAGCTCCTAGTTTTATTTATTAATTCAATAGTTTTCTCAATTTCAATTTAATTTACCTCTCCTTTGCTTTCCATTATTTCGAATTTAGCACTTAATTAGAGATTTGCAATTTGTTCTATTTCTAGTTTTTCCATCTCATGCCCAATATATTGATCTCCATTTTGTCTTTTTTTACTCATGTGTGCATTCAGAGACATAAAACTTCCCTTATGAACTGCTTTCCCAGAATGAAGTTAATGATTCTTGCTATGATTTCTCATTTGACCTACTTCTTCTTTAGGATTAAGTTACTTAGTTTCCAATTAGTTTTTAGTACATTTTACCATGGCTCTTTATTTCATATAACTAATTGTGTAGAACTCCCAGTGAGGAAACTCCTTCCATTGTTGCAAATCAATATTTTTTTTTTCTGATACTTTTAGTTTTTGAGAGGAGAGTTGTTGAAAGCACTGAAAATTTAAATCCTTTCCCAACAGTTACCCTTTTTGTTGTACAAAAGTTACAGAGTGTGCTTACAAGGAGTCAAATCAGGTCTTTCTGACTCATATCTATGTTTAAATGCTGACCTCTTTTACTTATGTTTAACAATATCTAAGATTTGTTGGTGTAGGAAGTTCCTAGTAGGTTATCACTAGACTAATAAAAATTAGTCCCTCCTCTCCAACTAATAACGTTTAAGCTTCATTTTTTTCTTACATGAATTAAAATTAATTTGAATCAACTCACTCTATTGTAGAGGAAATTTCACTTGGCATACAAAATTCCTGGGTTTATTTTCTGCATTGGACATTTATCATCTGTGTGTCAGAGCAAGTGACATAAGCTCTGTTTTCTTTGTTTCTTCTTGTGTGAAATGAAGGGGGTGAACTCTATTGCCTCAAATTCTTTTTAAAGCAAAATCCCATAATTTCAAATCATATAACTAAAGTTCAAATAAAAACAATGAAAAAGGGAAATGTTATGTTTTATTTAATTTTACTATGGAAGCAGCTCTTAATATGCTGGAAGAAAAGGAAAAGATATGAAAGCATAGGGTATTTCAAATAATCTATTTTCAATTAATATTTTCTGAGATTTTCTCCTTTATGGCAAAAAAAAACACTATTGACCATTAATACTTATGCATGTATTTCATAATTCAGTTAAAAATTAAATTAAATTAAAACAACCAACTATAGCCTGTGGTCTAAAGGAACAAACTGAAATTCAACAATAAAGTTTAACAATTAATTATTACCAAAGACAAGAATTCCATATAAACATTTAATTTGAAAAAAAAATGTCATCCATATAATTATCAGGTTATGCATACAAAATATCAGAATTTTTTCTACTTTAAGAATTTCTTTTAATAACATTTTTTTTCTCACATTTTTTCCTTTACTGTTTCAACCATTAAACTGGCTCATTTAACAAAACAAAACAAAACAAAAAGCTAAAAGAATCAAGAAAAATATGTTAGGATACATTTTATTCTATGTTAATAATCCTCTCCCAAGTAGGTGTGAGATTCATTCTCACATGGATATTGTTATAAGTTATTGAAATTAAACTCCCATTTAACATTGTTAACATTTTTATCTTTATAAACATCCTAAACATTGTTCTTTGAACTTTGTTTCTTTAATCTTCATGATTTCACACAACTTTTTCCATGTTTCTGAATTTCTTTTTAAATTATTATAGCTTTTTTATTTCTTTTACATTACTGAGATATTTTCTTACCTTACTCTACTTTAAATTCAATTTAATTTTAATTTTTATTTATACTTCCAAATTCTTTCCCTCAATTCCCTCTTACCCCACCTAGTGAGAGGGCAATAAATAAAATAAACATTTTGCATATGAAGCCATGAAGAAATATTTCAACATTATTTATATTCTAAAAAAATCAAGACAAAGAGAAAAGCATCTTTCAATTTACATTCACAGTTCATCACATCTCAATTTGTAGACTGATACCATTTTTGTTTCTATGAAACCCTTGGAGTTGTGGTGGATCATTTCCTTGATCACAGTTACTAAGTCTTTCATAATTGATTATATATATATACAATATATTAGTTATTGTATAGATCATTGTAATGTAATGCCAAGGAAAGGCAACTTCCCAAGGTTCAGAATACCAGCATAGGTGCTCTCCATTTTATTCAGTGACCAACCAAGAAGAGAGAAGATCAAAACATGACATCATTCAAAATACAGCATTTACTAAGTGTGATTAAATAATCTCCAAGGACTACCCCACCCCAGGACCTTCCAATGATTCAATCAATTACAAAGTCTCTGTTCTAAATACTTCTCCACCCCTAGGCTATACCTTAATTAAGTCCACCACAAAGCCCCTCTTCTCAAATGGAGATTAGTTTCCAAACATAAGTAAAGTACCTTCATTTGTCAATCACAGAGCACAATAAGGTCAAAAGTTCCCCACCCCTGGATGACAATTGAATCTACCCCAGAGTTACATCAAGTTTAAGCACAGCACTTAATACCCAAATGGAGGTCTTTTCTTCATCTTGACAGGAGGCAAGTTCTCAGCAATCTTAGTTCCTGGGGAGACAAGGCTTAGCAAGGCCATAAGATACATTGCCAATCCCTTCATGAATTTATCCTCTGTCTGTAGAACAGTCCTAGAACCCCTGAACACATTAGCAAAGCCCTCTCCCAGGATTTCTGTAAACATACAACAAGAAAATCCTTCTTCAGGGCTTCTGAACCAACAGAAAGGTTCCCAGACCCCTGCAACAACAGCACTGTCCTTCACCAGTGGACAGTATTCACTCTGTCTGCAGGACAGTCTCCAGACCCCTGCGACAACAGCACTGTCCTTCACCAGTGGACAGTATTCACTCTCTGTCTGCAGGACAGTCTCAGGGCTTCTTAACCAAAAGCCAGGTTCCAGGACTTCTTCAACAACAGGACTGTCTTTCACCAGTGGACAAATCTGGCAAAACAACATCAAAACAGACAGACAAAGTACCAGTAAAACAGCCATGTCTCCTCAGTCCTTGGCAGCTCAGGGGCCAGGTCTCAAAAGTCCAGGGCAATTCAAAGTGGCCACCAGCAATTCTCTTAGTCTATCTCTCTCTCCACGAGGTGCTGCTTCCAAAAAGATCTTCCGCCTCTCTCTTGTCTCTCCAAATCTATGTCACCAGCTCCTCCCAGTTCAGGACTTTCTTTTCACATCAAAAAGTCCATCCCACAGGTGGGATTAACAAGCTCTGGGTTTTAACACAATCAATTTGAAAACCAAGCCAATACAGGGGAATCTTTAATTGCCATTACTATCACAATCATTCTCTTGATTATGTGCATTTTACTTTGCATACCAATTTTTTCTTCTAAAATCAGCCCTCCATAGTTTATTTTTTTTATAACACAGTAGTATTCCACTATGTCCATGTGCTATGTTACTTAATTATTCCCCAATTGATGCACATTCTCTGTTTACCATCATTTGCCACCACAAACAAAATTTCCTATGAATAATTTTGCATATGTGGATATTTTTCTTTTTTTCTATATTCTTCTTGGGGTCTAGACATTATAATGCTGAAAAGGTATGCAGTTTTATATCCTCTTCGACATAGCTTCCTAATTGTGTGTCACAAAAGTTAAGATTTTTTCACAGCTCTGTGAAGGGAGCATTAGTGTAACTGTTCCCACATCTCCTCTAGCATTTATAATTTTCTTTTTTTTTTATCATGTTAGCCAATCTGATGGATATGAGATGGTATCTCAGAGTTATTTTTGTTGTTTTTATTTGCATTTCAAAGTTAGAATATTTTTATATGATAACTAATAGTTTTGATTTCTTCCCTTAAAAACATTATGCTTTGTATAAACTATAGCTGATTCCTTATCCTCTCAGGGAGGGGGAAAGAGAGGGAGAGAAAATTTGGAAGTCAAAAGTTATTTAAGAAAATGTTAAGAATTGTTTTAACATGTTATGGAGAAATTAAATATTATATACTGGAGAAAAATAAAAACCAGTAGTTAACCAATAAGAAAAAATAAAAATCCTTATTCATACCCTTTGACCATTTAACATTAAGGGAATGGATCTTATTTTTTAAAATAAATTTGACTCAGTTTTCTATATGTTTGAGTAATGAGACCCTTATGAGACAATCTTACTGCACCTTTCCCTGCCCATATGTGTGTGTGCAAAAACCTTTTAATATTATGTAATTGGAATTATAAATTTTTACCTCCTGTGGATGTCTCTATCTTGTTTGATCTTGAACTCTTCCCCTAACTCAAGGTCTGGCAAATAATTTCTTCACATAATTTGAGACACATTATCTTCACATAATTTGTGATATAACACTTTATATATAAAACATGTACCCATTTAGAATTTATATTGGTATGCCATGTGGTTTGTTCATCTATAGCTGGTTCTGCCAGATTGCTTTCAAAGACTCCCAGCAGGTTTTATTAAATAATTATCTAATACCTATAAGCTCTACTTTTATAAAACACTAAACTACTATACTTATTTGATTCTGTGCATTGTGGATATAACCTGCTCCTTTGATCAAACACTCTATTTTTTATTTGGTACCAAATTGTTTGAATGATTAGTGCTTTGTAATGGAGTTGGATTTTTTCATAATTTTAGCCCCTCTTCCTGCAGACACACACACATACATATGCACATATAAAATTGATTCCTTTCATAGTTTTAACCTCTTGTTATTTCATATGAATTTAATTATTATTATTTTTTCTAAATTTATAATAATAATTCTTTGGTAGATTTATTGTAGAGCAGTAAATAAATCAGTAAATTTCCATGTTCTCATTAGTTCTATTATATTGGCTCAGACTACCCATGGACAATTTATATATCTCCAATTATTTAGATATTGAATTGTGTGAATGGTTTGTAATTATATTCTTTTGTTTCCTGTGTACATCAAGGTAAATAAGCTCAAAATAATTTTATACTGTTTCAATTTATTTTAATGGAATTTCTTTTTCTATTTCTTTCTAATATTTTGATGATATATAAAAACATTGATGATTTCTATGGGCTTATTTTATATCCTGCATTTTTGCTGAAGTTGCAAATTGTTTCAAATATTTTAAGTTGATTTGGTATACCATCATATCATCTAAAAACGTTATAGTTTTGCTTTCTCTATGCTTATTCTTTCATTTTCCTCCTGTATTATTTCTATACCCAGGTTTTCTGGTATGATATCAAATAACAGTGATAAAAGATATAGTGGTTTCATTCCCAAACTTATTGAGAAGGCCTCTATTTTATCCCAAATACAGATAATCCTTGATTTTGGTTTAAGATACATACTATTTATCCCTTTAAAAAAAGCTGTGATGTGAACTATTTGTTACAATGGACCATGAAGTTGGTAGAAGTAGGCATGGTGGAGTGCATAGAGCTTGGTCACACGTCAAAGACCCCAAGGTCACCCCCTGCATCACAGTTCATTACCAATTGTCTTCATTTTTATATTAGTGCTGGATTCTAATAATTCTTGGAAAAGATAATGAGGCCAACAAATTGGTGCAACTCAGCCTTACTTAAATACAATTTATGCACAAGTCAAAAGATGTCACCTATACCATTTTACAATTTTTACCTACCTTGAAGCCCTGTGACAATGAGAAAGTGATGATGCAGCTGTTGAAGATACCTTGGAAATTCTAGTCACAATTCTTCACAAAGGCAGTCTAGAGCACAGGGTTATCATCTCATTGAACTAAAGCAGCAGTGGGATTCAGTAGTCCCCTGGGTGCCTGAACATCCTCTTCTAAGTACTATGTTGTTTGCTTTCTGCCATAAGGAAAAGGTTAGAAAAGGTAGCTAAAAATTGTCTTCTTCATCCAACCTAATAGCACTGGCCTACTTACCTTGACAAGTGGGGATCCTACTCTACATTCAAAATATAAAAAAAAGAAGACAGAAAACATTTTGTGAAGATGATTCCACTCACCATTGGTACATGTAATGTGGGCACACTGATGGATAGCAAGGAATACAGAAGACCTGAAAGATATACAGCTATTCTTGTAAGAGAGCGCAACAGGCATCACATTCAAAATGTAGTCCTTAGTGAAACAAAGCTGAAAAATGGAAGCCAGCTTACTGAAGTTTGAGCTGGGTATAAGTTTTTTGTTTGTTTGTTTCCTTTGCTTTGTTTTCCTGGCATAGTGTTCCTGATGAGGAACGCTATGAACCTGGTGTAGGTTTTACAATCAAATCTAATCTAGTCAACAAGCTTCTATTTATTCCAAAAGGAGTGAATAAGAAGCTCATGAAAAAGTGCTTACTATCTACAGGAAGGTGTCATGCCTCCATCATCAGTGCATATGCTACCACCATGGTGAGCCCTGATGAAACACATAAATAATTTATGAAGATCTTGAAACATTCATCATCAATGTGCTGAAAGAGGAAAATTTTGTAATTCTGGGTGGCTTTAATGACAAAATAGGCACAGACAATCAGATGCTGCATGGAGACCTTGGGAGAAATGGAATTACAATAAAAACATAGCAATTATCATTTACTACTGAAGACTTGTGTGTTTCCTGACCTTGTCATCACCAACATTGTCTTATATTTACCAAAATGCAATAAATCTTCATGGTTGCACCCTTTCCATAACATTATCATTTAACACAAGGATGGGGAACCTGCTACCTTCTATGTTCTCATGTGACCCTTTGAATGAATCCAAACTCTCCAGAAAAAAACATTTAATAAAAGTGTTTACTCTGCAAAATTTGGATTCAGTCAAATGATTGCATCCAAGGACCTAGAAGACCACATGTGGTGTCTCATTCCCCACCCCTTATAATGAGAAGTGAGAGATGATGTGTGAAAGCAATGAAGGCAGCCATGGTGCAGATTGCTGTACCTATTAAAGACTTAACTTCTCTGCTACATATTCACATCCAACAAAAGTGGTGGTCCCAAGGCAAGATGACTACCATAAGACTAAGTGTTAACAGATTAGAGTACTTTTCCAAGTTTGAACAGTTTGTTGCTAACTTGGAGGGAAAGCTGAATGAACACAATCTTGGCAACAGTAGAACAGAAAAAGAGTGGGAAGCTTTCAGATATTTGATGCATAGCACCACATTTACTCACAAACATCAGGAAAATGATGAGGAAATAATGAGATAATTCAGAAGGTACTAAATGAAAAATGAGAATTCCACATGGTTTACGAAGAGAGAAGTTCATCCATCTCTAAGAAGGCAGTTTTTTAACTCCATCCAAAGCAAAGCGCAAGCAAAGCTTTGAAAGGTGCACGATTCCTTGTTCATTAAGAAAGCAGATGAAATTCAGTCTTACATTGTTAGTAATAATCTGAATTCCTTTTCTGTTGTCCTGAAAGTTATGTGCTATTTATGTGGATGTATGATCTGCCTCAACTCCTCAGCACTGATTGAGGCACATGGTTACTGATAAGGATATGATGCTAGAGAGATGGTCTGAATGCTTCAATAATGTTATCAAAACACCATAATCGATCAGTGTTGAAGACATTGGTCTATACCTCAGATTGACGTCAAAGCTTCTTCAGTCAGACTTCCAACTGAAGAAGAGGTTTTGAATTACATTAGGTTACTTATGTGTGGAAAAGCTCCTAGTGCTGATCCTAAGAAGGGGTCCAGTGCTCCTAAAAAAGTTGACTGAAATCATCCTGGTTATATGGTGTGATGTTCTCAACAATGTTGGTAGATACTTTCAATGAAGAAAAAATGTATCAAAGTCAGCTACCATATTAGTGCTAAGTTATTTTACCTTAATGCACTATGAGTCAAGACTAAAGTGGAGGAAGAGTTGGTGAATATATATATATATATATATATATATATATATATTGTTCTCAGATTATTGTGTATACAATGCAGCCTCTGAAACTAAAATGTAACAGAGCATGTATTGAGTCTCTGCCATTTCTGCTAATTTTGGCCTGACAATTAACACCAAGGAAACAGAGGCTGATCACCAGCCTGTACTGCACCATCCATATGCAGAATCATCAGTTACAGAAAATGGAGAAATTTTGAATGTTGTGGATAAGTTCCCTACCTGGGCAATATACATACCAGGGATGTATATATACATGATGAAGTTAACACACACACAAACACACACACTACCTGAATTACCTCAGTGTTTGGGAGGCTTTAAGGATAGTGTGTGAGAGAAGATATTAAACTGCCTAGCAGATTGAAGGTCTACAAAGCCATTGTGCTGGCCTCATTGTTGTATGCCTATAAAACCTGGACAGTATAGTAGCATCCTGCCAGGAAACTGAATTGCTTCAATTTGAATTCTCTTAAGAAGGTTCTGAATATGATCAGGCAGGATAAGGTACTGGATGCTGAGGTCCTTTCTTGAGCTGAATTTCCAAGCATTGAATTATACTTTGGAGAGATCAATTCTGATGGGCTGGGCATGTTGTTTGAATGGGAACACATATTTGCCTAAAGGATATTTTTTTAAAAGAGAACTGGAAGAAGATAAGTGCTCACATGGAGGTCAGAAGGAGTAATACCTGCACACTCTCAAAGTCTATTTGAAGAACTTTGGTATCAGTTGTGAGAAATAGGAGACACTGGCAATCTTCCAGAATGGCATGCCTGCATGAAAGAAGGTGTTGCATTCTTTGAACAAAGCAGAATTGTAGTACCTCAAAAGAAATATGACATGTGCAGATTTAGAGACATTTCCCCTGCAAAAGTTCATACATACTATGTGTGACAGAACTATGGTAGATGCTTCAAAAACTTTTATTGGTCTGATTAGTCACAGTTGGACACATTGTACATTGATCTTGTTTCATTTTTCTGTTCTTCATTCCTTTCTTTAAGTATCAAAGCCATATTTGTGTCATAGAATGAATGTGTGCATATATATATGTGTATACACACATATTTACAGCTCTATGACATGCATTTTTCCCTTCATTGTAAAAACTCTTCCTTCTGTGCCTCTTTCTTTTTAAAAAAATTCCCCATTAAGCATAAAAATAATTTTAACATCCTTAAAAATGTGTTACAAGTTCTTTCCCTTGTTACCCCTTCCATGAGGCAATAAGTAATTTGATAGAGGTTATACGTGTGAAATCATGTAAAACATATTTCTATATTAGTCATTTTGTGAAAGAAGACAAAGAATAAAACTACACATACACAGAGTGAAAATCGTATATTTTTATCTGTATTTGGACTCCATCATTTCTTTCTCTTGAGGTAGATAGCATTTTTTTTAACATGAGTCCTTTGGAATTACCTTGAACCATTGTATTGCTGAGAACAGTCGTCATTCCCTGTTGATCATTGTACACTATTGCTGTTACTCTATATAATAATATTAGGGTTCTGTTCCCTTCACTTTGTATTATTTTGTATAAGGTTTTCCTGAAAGCATACCGTTCATCATTTCTTATAGCATGATACTATTTCAATACAATTATATACCACAACTTTTTTCAGTCATTGAACAAAGATGGGCATACCCTCAATTTCCAATTCTTTGGTATAACAAAAAGAGTTGCTATAAATATTTTTGTACAAATAGATCTTTTTACTCCTCCCCCCTACTTCCCCCCTTGGAGGTACATTCCTAGTAGTCGTATTATTGGATTAAGGGGTATACACAGTTTTGGAGCCCTTTGAGGATAGTTTTAAATTGCTCTCCAGAATTTCTCTAATCCATAGTTCTGATTTGTTCATCTGAAAACTTCCTGTTCATATTATTTAACCATTTATCAGTTGAATAATGACTTACATTCTTAGAAATTTGACTCAGTTCTCCATTGATTTGAAAAATTAGGCCTTTATCAGAAATTCTTGCTATATTTTCCCCTAGTTTTCTGCTTTCCTTCTAATCTTTCCTGCTTTAGTTTTGTTTCTGAGAGAAAATAAACAAACAAAAACATTTTAAATTTTATATAATCAAAATTGTCTATTTTAAATCTTGTAATTCCCTCACTTTATCTTATAATAAATTCTTCCCTTTTCTATAGAACTTACAGATAAACTATTCCTTGCTCTCCTAATTTCTTTTTAGTATCACCTTTTATGTTTAAATCATATGTCTATTTGGATCTTATCCTGGTAGACAGAGTAAGATACTGGTCTGGTCTGTTCCTGGATTCTGCTATACTGTTTTGTTGTTTTCCTCAAATTTTTATTAAATAGTGAGGTCTGTTCCAAAAACTCATATCTTTAGGGTTATCAAACACTAGATCATTATGGTCATTTACTACTGTGTATCGTGTACCTGATCTATTCCACTGATTCACCACTTTATTTCTTAGTCAGTACCATATCGTTTTGTAATGCAGTGTTCAATCCTGCATTAGTAGCATCTCTTTCTCACCCTTCCCTTTTTCTTTAGAGATCATTACAATATAAAAGATTCATGCTGGTTTCCTCTAGGTAGAGTCCTCCTACTTTAATGATTAAACTCGTGGAGATTACATGTAAAATCTTTCCTTAAAGACATATACATTTTCACCTGGAAGTCTCTTATGATTTCTCTTTCATGTTTAACTTCTTATTCTTTTCTTGAGTCTTGAATTTGAATGTCATATTTTCAACTCAGCTCCAGTCTTTTCATCGGGATGCTTGAAATTACTCAATTTCACTATATGTTCATCCCCCCATAGGATTATACTTAGTTTTTTGGGGGGAGGTTAGGATATTTTTAGTTGCAATCCTCACTTCCTCAATGTCTATAATATCATACTGCCAACCTTCTGCTTCTTTATGGTGCTCGCTCCTAAATCTTGAGTGATTCTGACTGAGATGTCACATTATCTGAATTATTTCATATTTGCAATTTCCAAAATTTTCTCCTTGACTTGGAAAATTTGGCATTTGTTTATAATATCTCTGGGTGTTTTTGTATTAGATTTTGTTAGGAGATAATTTGTATTACTTCAATTTCTATTTTGCTCTCTATGTAAAAGATATTTGAACCAATTTCCTTCATAATTTCCTGAAACGTGAGGTCTAGGCTTTTTTTCCTCTTGACTCCATCTTTCAGGTAGTCCAAAAAATCTTCATTTTTCTCTGTTTTGTAAATTTTGCAAGAAAGTATTTTTTCAGTAAATATTTGAAATGTTCTTGTATTGTTCAATCTATTATCTTTATGTTGTGTGTCTTTATATTACAAGAAGTTATTAGTTTACACATATCCAATTCAATTTTTTAATGAATTAATTCCTTCTATACTTTTTGTACCTCCTTTTACATTAGTCTAATTCTGATTTTAATAAGATATTTTCTTCAGTATCCTTTGTGCCTCTATTATCCTAGAACTGTTAATTCACTTTCCATAATTTATTTTCATTAATGTCATTTTTTCCAATGTTTTCTCTATCTCTCATTTGGTTTAAACATGTTCTTTCTCACATTTCTTTTTTTAGGTCCTCTAGAAATTCCCTTTGGACTTATATCTTATCTGCATTTTCCTTGAGGCTTTGACTGTAGATATTTTCATGTAATTGTCTTCTGAATTTGGTATTGAGCTTCCTTGTCATCATAGCAAGTCAAATTATTTTTGTTCCTTGCTTATTTTCTGGGATTATTTATTGATTTTGAAATGCATGTTAGATTTTAATTCTGCTCACCTATAGTGGTAAGTTGTTTTCTGACCTGAGCTTCTATCTTTTATGAGCTTTGCCTGGGTGTCTCTTAATTTTGGTATTTCTAAAATGGTATGATCCAGAAAGAGGTTTGGTCTGTATCCTCCTGTTCTGTATTCAGGTTTTAACTTAGGTAAGACCCTTATTCCCTAATGTCAGCAACCATTCCTGTCTGCCTTGGAACTGTGACATGGAACTGGGTAGTGGGTAACAGAACTGCCAAATGGCACTTAATTCTACAGGCACAGTCCTAATACAGAGGTTCTTTTAGACCTCCTTCTGACTAGATATTTATTCCTTTTAATGTTCCTGTGAGTTGCTTCCTGCTTCCACTTCTGCCTCATGACCTAAAATTGGTGCTGCTTCAAACATACTGTTTTCTATACCTGTCTCCATCCCAGTGTCCACAAATGGTCCTTTCTGTTTTCCTAGTCTGTTTTAAGCTGGGAAAATGAATAATCACTGAGATTTCTTGTTGGTTTTCACACTTATTTCTGATTTTCTAATATTCATTTTTTTCTTTTTGAAAATTTTACTTGATTTTCATTTCATATCACTTAAATTGTCAAATATATTCCTTCCCTCAATGCTATCCAAATATCTATTACCTACAAAAAATAAAATTCAAAAAAGAGAAATATATATTTTAAGCAATTCAGTATAAATACCCACACACCAACCTGTAAAAAAAAGTTTAATTTTTTTTTTATTTTTGGCAGTATTCATACATTATCTTTTGAAATTGGGTGGGTAAATTCTCAAATAATTGATATATTCTATTATTACTTTGAATGACTTTTTTTTAATCTCTTCCTGGTGGGTTTTGTTGGTAATAAATTGATGTGCTAATCATTAATGTTTATTTGTTTTAAGTCCTCTTCCTTTAAAGGAGAAATTAATTGCTTAAAATATTCAAATCAACTCTTTCTATTTGTAATGGCGATTACTCAATGAGATGTCTTTGAAATAAGCACAGCATGCCCTGACTATTGATAAACCATAAGATTGGTGAAACAGAAACAGTGAGATAGTAACTAAGAATGATTGTATGCTTAAATATATATCATTATATATCATCATATTTTTCCTGAACTAGGCTCACTAAGGCTCAAAACATCATTTGGCAGAGATAGAGCTCTTCTGTACATACTTTGAGCGTGGTGTCCCGATTGATCTGTCGTCTTCTATATGTTTTCCCATTTGAATGATAAGTTCACTCTCTGCAAAATTTCTGCCATGTGTCTTGAAAATATTGTTAAAGACTTTGAACCAGAATAATTCTTTGGGGTACAGAGGGGAAAAATCTTGTTAAAAAAATAGCCCAAGCTGATTTCAACGACATCACAAGGTAAAAGGGTAGATAACATACAAACAACTGTGTATAACCACAATAAATGCAGGATAAATTTGACAAAGCATTGTAACTGGAAGATTGGATTTTTGAAACTGTGAAGTAAAGGAATAATCCAGGAGGTAAAGATAAAAAATGGGGATGGGAGATTGAGAAATCTAGTCATAAGACAAGCAGCTAAAAATTCACAAAGTCATGAGTTAGAGTGTTATTTTGTTAGAAATAATTATGAGGTCATTGTCAGCATAGAGTATTTGGAGGAGAATAAATTGTAAGAAGGTGGGAAAAGAGGGGAAGGCATTTTATGAAGGGCTTTAAAAAGCTAAATAAAGTATTTTATCGTGGAGGCCAGAAATAATAAGTATTTATGACATAGCTAGCCCTGACCTTTAGCAAGATCATATTGATTGTTTAAGTGTGTGATGAATTGGAATGGATAGATAATTGAGGCAGGTAGCCAAACCAGAAGGTTATTGCAATATTCAAGGAATCAGAGAATGAATTGTCCACCAGGGGTTAGCACTGTCAGAAGATAGAATGGAACAAATCAGAGAGATGCTGTGAAAGTACAATGGACTGGAATTGGGAATGGATTGGATTTTAAAGAGAGAGAGGAGTCAATATGACGGCTAATTAAGAGACTGTGATTGTGAGGATCTCGTGGTGTTGACAGTAATAGAAATATCAGGGAGAGAGGGAGTTAGAGAAAATGTAATGTGGTTAATCTTGGACATGTTGAATTCAATATTTGTAAGACATTCAATTTGAGATGTACAACAAGGACTTGAAAATATGAAACTGCATGTCATATGTGAGCTAATGGCTAGAAAAAGAGATCTGACAATAATCTGCATGGATATTATGAATGAATCAATAGGAAATGATGAAACTCATAAAAATAGCATATGAGGGAGAGGGGAGAGAAAGTGAAGGATATTCATTGTTAGGCACAACCTACATTAGTTTTTAAAATATATATAGTTATCAAGCTCTGATAAAGGAACATTAAAGTCATCTAAATTACCAACTTATAGGTTATGGTTTGATAAAATCCAGTTACCCTTTATAAATTATATAACATGGTCCATTAGAACATATATAGATTTGTTGTATCTCTCAAATATGATATTTTACTCTTGTATTGCCCAATAACATGTTTGCATCTCTACTTATATTTATTTACCTGTGTGGCATATATTTATTAAGTTTTCATTTACATTATAAATGTATTTTTAATTTTAGATGTGGTTCTTGCATATATACAAAAGATTTTGGGATTACCTTTTTGTACCCATTCTGTCAAGGTCTTGCATTTTATTGGATACATATATTGGGAGAGACTGTATACTTTTTAAAAATAAAAATTATTTTTAGTTTTCAACCTTCCTTTCCCAAAGATTTTGAGTACAGATTTTCTTCCTATTTCTCCCCTACCTCTCACCCCAAGCTAGCAAGCATATTGAGTCCAATCAGGACTGTATAGTTTCAAAAGAATGCACCATATTCTTGCTTTGGGCCAGATACTTTTTCACTTCCTTTAGTATTCATTTGAGCCATACTTGAAATATGAAAATGCATATACCAATCACCAATAGAATGATTAATCTTTAAAACAATACAGAGGATTATTCCAATAATATAGATAATAATATCATGATACAATTTACTTCCAAAGCACAATAGATCCAGTAGACACGGCATAAGGTAAGCATCCCTCAATAAGATGCTTTCACTGCTCAATGAAGAGTTTTTAACTTTATTATTATTATTATTACTATTATTGACTCCTCCTAAGAATGTTTTTAAGTACATAAAATAGGATTACAAATTAAGGATGAAGTTAATTTAAAAACAAAAATATGATTTTCCCCCATTCACACTCACAGATTATCTGAAATTCAATGTGTTGAGAAATCAGGGTGGGGTGGGGATAGGTCAGAAACTTTGATGAAAATCCCCAATTTATATGCAGTGCATATTGCATATACCTTTATGACAGTAAATGCCCCCATAATATATAAGTAAATAATAGAAAGCAACAAAAATCAATCAATAATAATATCAGTGGGCTTACATAAAAACAAATCATACAGCAAAACTTAATAGCTGGGTCAAATTCAAGACAGCAAATAGAGGGCACTAGCACATGTGTTGATAAACATGAAAAAGCTGCATGCTCCAAAATTCAGTAAATACTACGGCATCAGTGAACAACACTGTTTATGTACAAGGCGGGCACTGATATTGATATTTTAAGGTTATAAGTTTGAATGGTTCTCAGCTTTTCCCTGGTAACATCAGGAATAAGTCTGGAAATAGATCACCGTGATCTTGATTTCTCTTGAGTCCATGGATTGTCTGCCTGTATATCTGAGCTAGTTTGGCAGATCACTCTTATTCATAAATACATAGACCTAAACCTGAAGCTGTCATGAAATAAGGATGATAGAATAATTATTATCAGGCTTCAGGAAATTTTTCTGTATCTTTGGAATATATAACTGAAGTCGCAGGCAGAAGAGGTTCCATCTCTGGTTTAGGTTTTCTCTTCTCTGAATGGGATATTAAGTGCCCTGTCTCATCTGTTTGAAATTCAACATTCTGAAACATTGTCTGGTTTATACAGTATTTGCAGTGTGTGTTTACATACATACAGGCATACATACATAAACACACGTGTGTATGCATATATATACACATAAACATATGGATACATATATTTATATACATTTTTTCTGTCCACCTAATTTTGCCCTTTGTCTCTACTTATTTTTCATTACAAAAATAATTCCCTCTTTCTCTTCCTCTTTTTTTTTTAATCTCTATGGGGTAAACTGCATGGTTCTTTGTTGCCATATGGTATGCATCTCTCATATAATTTACTGACAGATATGTCTATTCTTTAACCACATAGTCAAACATATTGATGTCAAATACGTTATATTGCAGCTCTGTGTCTTCTTATACTAGGAACCTTTACTTCATTTTTCTTTCTTCCTTGTATTTCTTTAGACATTAAAAAAATATTCTTCTGTGGCAGCTAGGAGGCAAAGTGAATAGAGCACTGGACCTGGAGTCAGGAGTTCAAATCTGGCCTCAGACACTTTACACAAAAACTAGCTGTGTGATCTTGGGCAAGTAAGTCACTTAACCCCAATTGCCCTCCAAAAAGCAAAAAAAAAAAGAATTTGTTTTTCCATATTAATTTTATTACATGTGTCCAGATTTACAAAGTAAATTGAATTTTGAAAAAAGATTGCTTGGTATCTTACTTTATTAAAGGCCAAGTTTTCACCTGTAGTATTTTCCTGGGCAAGACATGTTAGCTGGGAGTTTATGTAGTTATTTTTCTTATTTTGGAAAAATAATTCAATCTTCCCTCAATTAAATTGGTTGTCAGTGTTATTTGGACTATGACTAGTCTCTAATTCTTTCTTTCTGGATGCTTCCTATATATATCTTTTTGATGTGGAAATTCTGTATCCTCTTTGACATCCCTGGAGTTATTTACATAGTTAAACACTGAATATTCTTCTCTTTTCACTTTATCATGTTGTGAATATATCTAAGCAGCTTTCCTTCATGGTTTCATAAAAAAATGACATCCAAGCTTATCTTTTCTTCATAGTTCTCAGGTTATTCGGTGCTTTTCAGATTTTTCTTATATTCCTATTTTCCTGGTTGGTTTTAAAAAAGAAATTTATGAGCTACTTGATATTTTCTTCTATTTTTGGGTCTTTTGAATTGATTTGAATTTCTCTTTGTCTTATAGAATCATTAACCTCTTCCTAATCCATTGGAATTTTCTTGAAATTTATTAGTTATATAATGTTTGTGCCTCCTGTACTAATCTATTAATTATACTTTAAATTAAATATACTTTAAATTAATTATACTTTAAATTTAAATTAAATTTAAATGCAAAACACATTCCATTTATAATATAATTTTTAAAATCTTGCTTAATTTCTTCTAGAAATCTTAACTGATCTTATGGGTAAAATGTATTTTGCCTTGAGGCTTTGCTTAGAGATAAGGATTGCTTCTCATTGGGGGCTTTTGCTGTGGGTGTCCTTGGTTCCCTGTTCTGTTCAGTCATATTTAAGTCTTGTTCAATGTTTCATGACCCCATGTGTGTTTTGTTTTTTTTTTTAAATACTGGAGTAGTTTGCCATCCTTCTCTATCTCATTTTACAAATGAGAAACTGAGGAAATGAGCTAGAAAATGTCTAAGGAAAGATTTGAACTCATAAACTATTTTCATTACTTGAGGCCAAGCACTATATTCACTTTACCACCTAGCTGCGCTTCCCTTGTTACCTAAAATCTTGCAATCATTTGTGCTTTGACTTTTCTTCCTTTTATTCTTCCAGCCTTCCTTCCTGACTTGGGAATTTCTGATAAAGACAGGCTCTGGAGACATCTGGACATAATGTCAGGCCCTTAATGGTCCTGATTTGTATTATCACGGATTTTATGATTACTTTTTGTAATGAATGCTTTGCTTTTCACAGCAGTGAGGTAGCCCAGTGGATATAAAATGCAACTGTTTCTCCATCTGTAAAAATGAAAGGAAATAATGTTTTAGTGAATAGAAAGTCAGCCTTAATGTCTAGGAAAGCCTGGGATTAAATTTTGCATTTGACCCATACTGGTTCTGTTACCTTAAGAAAATAATTTAATGTTGCAATAAATTTTCCCCACCCCTACATAGGTAAATTTCTAAGATTATAAATTTCAGACCATTCTTCAATGTATATATCATCAATACTAGCTTTATTTCAACTTTAGATCTTACAAAGTCAGGTATCAGACTTTATTTATATCACTGTTTCTCACAGTTCCCTTAAAGAATAATTCCATATGGTTTTCACTTAAAGTTTGTTCAATGTATAGAATCAACTCATTGTCTTTAAGAACTTTGCATGCTTTTCTAAGTTCTAACAGTGTCTTCTTTTTCCTTTACATTATTTTTCAAAACTATCAGGAAGTAAATTTTACAAACACATTAGAAATGAGAATTTATCTTTGAAATAAAATTATTAAATCATCAACTTTTATGAAGTGAGATTTACTCAAATATATACAGGGTCAAGAAAAGTTTAAAAAGCATCTAACTGTAATTTAAGATAGATGAAATTTTGACTTGATATAATGTGTTTTGCAGGGATATCATTTTCCATATTAAGCAACACATTCATGGAAAAAATTAAATTTGCACACCCACATGAAATTTTATAGCTCCACTAGTTAAGTGAATTAGATCATGGGAAATACAGTATTCTCTCAGTTGAATTATTCAACCAAGAAATGTATGACCTACATTTTGAACTCATCAAAATTTAGATATTCACTTTAGTGTCTGAATTAAAGCAATAATTTCTAAATGATTGCTTTCATTTGAGAACTTCAGATGTCTCCAATGTATTTTTACCTGTAACTTGTCTAAACAGTAACAGATTTCCCAGCCAGTCTGATATAAAAGTGTTTTGATTTATAGGGACATTTTCATAAAGAGGTTACATTAAAGCTGTCTTCATTGCTATGCAGTTTTATTGTGCTGCTCCTTTTTATAGTGATGAGGAGAATTATATAATAATCTCATTATAAATGTGGATTTGTAATTTTTCCAGTGGGTGGGATTTTATAAAATGTAACCCTTTCATGGACATCTGGGTTGTTTCGTTGCTATACTTGCTCCAGAGAAACTATAAAAGTTGAAGTTGAATAGCATGAGTTTTTGAAAGAAATATGAAAGAAAAAAACCCTCCACTTAACATTACTGAGACTAAAATAACCTTAGTATTGTATTATTTTTTTTTATTTAATGCTATATGACTTTGTAGGCTTGAACATATGCTGTTACACTATGGATATCACTTTAGGTGCCTGACTTTTGCAAATGAATTATGGATCACTAACCATGGAAAATAATTTTTAAAAGAATAATTAACCATCAGTGGGTAATCATTAGCTGTGTAAAGAACATAAAGAAATACATAATAGAACTACAGAGAGGAAAAATCACAGATTGTAGAAGTTAAAATAAGTTCATGTTTGAAGGCATTTTTAACTTTTTTTTAGAAAAGTAATCCATTTATAAACTTATTGGTGGAGATTTGTAAAATATAAAACATAAATCAGAAGTAAATTAAGTAAATAGGAATATATTAAGTTTTTTTTAAGTTAAAGATTCTTAAAGATTCTATAAATGTTTTTTGAATCAATAGAGTAAGATTATTTCCCAACTAGTATAATTTAAAATTTTGCTAGAAATGTAAGATAAGAAAAAAGACACTGAAGGAATGAAGGTAGGCAAGGTGGAAACAAAAACTATCTTTTTTTCACAAATGATATCATGACATAGAGAACCAACCCTAATAGATCAAGTAAAAAAAACATTTGAAACAACTAATAACATCAGTAAAGATGCAGAATACAAAAATAAACCCACATAAATCATCAACATTTCTATACACTACCAAGAAAACACAGCAGCAAGAAATAGAAAGAAAAATCCCATTTAAAATAACTGCAGACAATATAAGATAATTGGGCATCTACCTGCCAAGACAAACCCAGGGATCATATGAAAGTAACTATAACACCCATTTCACACAAATACAGACAGATCTAAACAATTGGAGAAATATTAATTACTTGTGCACACATGGAGACAATAAAATAAAAATTGTAATCCTACTTAAGTTGATTTACTTATTCTTTACTTACCAGTGAACCTACCAAAGAAGTAATTTATAGGTCTCAGAAAAAAAATATCTAAAAAAATTAACCGGAATGAAAAAAAGTCAAGAATATCAAAGTAACTAACCTAAAATGTTAAGGAAAGTGGCTCAGCAATTTCAGCTTTTAAAGTGTATATTTATTGTTGCTTAAACATTTTCAGCCATGTCTGACATTTAATGAACCCTTTTGATGTTTGTTCTTGCCAAAGATATTGGAATCGTTTACCATTTCCTTCTCCTGCTCATTGTATATGGGAAAATTTAGGCAAAGAAGGCTGAGTAACTTCTTTAGGGTCACACAACAGTTGGTGTCTGAGATCAGAATTGAATTCAGGTGACTCCTGGTGCAGCCCTCTATTCACTGCACCACCTAGCTGTCCCTTTAAACTGTATTACAAATTGAAAATCATTAAAACAATCTACTTCTATTTAATACATAGAATGGTTTGGGAGTGGGTACATAGTGCAGTGAATAGATAACTGGCCCTGGAGTAAGGAGGATCTGGCTTAAAATCTGACCTCAGGCACTCAACACAATAAAACAACCGTGTGACCTTGGTCAAGTCACCTAACCCCAATTGCCTTCCCAAAAAATTAATAAATATCACGCAGATCAGGAAATAGCTTAACTAAAATACATAGGAGTAAATGATAATAATAATCTAGTGTTTGATGGACAGTAGCTTGGCAGAAACCATGCACAAACCAAGATGTCACACAGTATACCACCAAGATAAGATCAAAATGGGTAAATGATTTCAACATAAAGCGTAATATAAGTCAATTAGCAACTATAGGAAAATGGCCCCATTAGATCTATCAATAAGAGTAGAGCTCTTGACTAAACAAGAGATAGAGAGTATCAGAGGAAGTAAAACAGATAATTTCTGTTACATGAAATTTAAAAAAAGCTCTTGCAGATAGAAAATTAATTCAGCCAAAATTAAAAGGAAAACAGGAAACCATGAGAAATCCTTTTAGCAAGTTTCTCTGATAAAGGCCTAATTTCTCAAATATTTAGACAACTGAGTCATATTTATAAGAATACAAGTTATTCCCTAATTGATCAATGTTCAAAGGACATGAATAGGTAGTTTTCGGAAGAAGAAATCAAAGGTAAGAATTATCACATAAAAATGTGTTAAATCACTAGTTATTAGAGAATTGCAAATTAAAACAACTCTACAACACCAGTTCACTATGTTCAGATTACCTAACAGGACAGAAAAGGAAAATGTAAATGCTGGAGGGGATGTGGGGAAAATGGCACATTAATGCACTGTTGGTGGAGTTGGGAGCTAATCCAACCCTTCCAGAGAACAATTTGGAACTGGGCTCAAAGTGCTATAAAACTGTGCATAGCCTTTGACCCAGCAAAACCATTAGTAGGTCTGTACTGAAATAAGTCACTGAAAAGGTAAAGAAAAAGAATATATATAGGTCTGTACCCAAATAGGTCACTGAAAAGGAACAGAATATATATATATATATACCAGTTCTTTGAGTGAAGGCAAAGAAAGGGAAATGGAGGGGATGTCCATCAATTAGGGAATGGTTGAATGGGTTGTGTTATATAATTGTAATGGAATACTATTGTAGTATTAAAAAAATGATAAGCAAGAGGGTTTCAGAAAATTCTGGAAACACTGGCAAAATATTGTAAATAGTAATACCAATATTGCAAGGCTAGTCAACTGTGAAAGATTTATAAACTCTCCTCAAGACAGTGATCCATGTCCATTCCAAAGAAATTATGATGAAAAATGCTATCTACTTCAGAGAAAAATAGATGAATTTTAATTGCAAAAGGAAATTATTTTTTTGCTATCTTATTTTTTATTGCTTTGTTTATGTTTTCTTTTGCAAAATATCTAATCTGGAAATATGTTTTGCATGGCTTCATATGCATAATTAATATCGAATTGCTTGCATTCTCAAGAAAGGGGGAGGGCTGCATGGAAGTGGAGAATTTGGAAGTCAAGATTTTAAAAATTATTTTTAGATTTTTTGCATGTAATTGGAAAATACTTAACAAAATTTAAAAAAAAAAAGTTAAAGAGCTACCATCCCATTTTGTCAAATAATGGATTTGCATAAATATGCTGATACTTGCTATTTTAAGGTAATCAGTAGTAGAAAAAAGTTCTGAAATTGGAGCCAAAGATTTCAGGTTCATATATTATTTCTTCCACATATGATCTTGGGCAAGTCAGTTAGCATAGCTGATTTTCACAATCTTAATCTATAGAGTGGTTTGTACAATATTATTTCTAAATATCCTATTAGCTCCTACTGTAAGGCATTTTGATGAGGACTTCTGAAACACAGATGAATTCTGATTGTAAACTTCTATACTGAAAAATATGGATAGAGAACCATATGTACTCAAAGGTATTCCTTTGAAAAGGTAACATAATATTAAAAGGAATTCTATTATTTTAAGAGTTGTCTCTGCCCTCCCTTTATATTTCAATATTTTGTTTTTGTTTTTGTTCTTTTTAGCAAAGCATTTGTATTTGAGGAGTGGAAGTATTGATAGAATTAATCTGAACACTGGAAGTTTCAAATAAATACTTTGTTCTCAGTAAATCACAGAGGGAAGACTGTACAGAACATATTAAAAATAATATTGACAGACTATCTTCTTTTAAATCTCAGAACAATTTCTAAATCAGAAAAGCTGAAAACGCTTGTAATTGGAAAGGGTACAAATAAAAATATTAATATAAATCCTAAAATTATCCTAATATAATAATAAAAAGGGGGAGTTTATATAAATTTGAAAGCAAAATGAGCTTCATAGGTTTTTATTTCCATTTTTTATATCTTCCCTCCAATTATTTCTTATATTGCATTTGACCAGTTTTGTTATTTTTGTGGTAAGAACAATTTAATATCTAAAAATGATTTTGTCTATACTTTCCAGCTCTTCAAATTACTTGAAAAATGTTTGTAATTGTATTCATTGATCATGATGTGAAAGGAAATGTAATTTTCTCATTGTTGTGAAAATTTCTATAAATTATTTTAATTCCTTAGGTATTAGGAATATCAGCAATGCCATTTATATTTAAAATAATTTAAGAGAAATTATGAAACCTATACAAAATGGCTACTGAATACTACCTTCATACTGAGAAATGTCTTATGATTTACAATTATCTTTTTCCTTGTAGGAATATAAATAGTTCAACTTTAATAAGGTCCTTGTGATTTCTTTTTCCTGTTTACCTTCTCATGCTTCTCCTGCTTCTTGTATTTGAAAGTCACATTTTCTGTTCAGTTCTGGTATTTTTATCAAAAATGCTTGAAAGTCCTCTATTTCTTTGAATTACTATATTTTCTCCTGAAGCGTTATACTCAGTTTTGTGGGGTAGGTGATTATTGGTTTTAATCCTAGCTCCTTTGAGCACTTGAATGTAATATTTCAAGTCCTTTGATCCTTAATGTAGAAGCTGCTACATTTTGTGTTACCCAGATTATATTTCCACAATACTCAAATTGCTACTTCCTGACTTCTTGTAATGTATTCTTCTTGTCCTGGGAACACTGAAAATTGGCTACAATAGTCTTAGGTGTTTTCTATTTGGGATCTTTTTCAAGAAGTGATTGGTGAATTCTTTCAATTTGTATTTTACCCCATGGTTCTAAGATATCAGTGCTATTTTGCTTGAAAGAAAGTGTCTAGGCTCTTTTTTTTCATCATGGCTTTTAGGTAGTCCAATCATTTTAAGATTATCTCTCTTGAATCTATTTTTCAGGTCAGTGGCTATTCCAATGGAATATTTCACATTGCCTTCTATTTTTTTTCATTCCTTTGGATTTGTTTTATGGTATCTTGAGTTCTCATAAAGTCATAAGATTCAATTTGCTCCAATCTAATTTTGAAAGTATTATTCTCCTCAGTGAGTTTTTTAAATTCCTTTTCCATCTGTCCAATTTAGATAACTAAGATGTTCTTCTTTTCACTGGCTTTTTGGATCTCTTTTGCTATTTGTTAGTATTATTTTCTTCAGTCAGACAATTGACTCATTTTTTTGTGATTTTCTTGCATCATTCTCATTTTTCCAATTTTTCCTTTATTTCTCTTAGTTGATTTTCAAAATCCTTCTGGAAATCCTCCATGGCCTGCAACCATTTTCTATTTTTCTTGGAGTCTTTAGATGTAGGAGTTTTGACTTTGTTGTCTTCTTCTGGTTCTATGTTTTTATCCTCTTTGTCCCCAAAAAAAGTTTCTATACTCTGATTACACTTCCTCTGCTTTTTCATTTTGCTAGCCAATTACTTAATTTTTTTTTATTTCTTTGCCATGGTAGCCCTCTGCTTCAGAGTTTTTTCCTCACACCTGCCTCACAACTGTGACCAGGACTTTCTCTCCACAGCCCCAACAAGCTCTGGCACACCAGGGCTCCTCACACCAGAATCAGTATTGAAGAATGTTACCCCTATCCAAGCAGAGGAAAGCAAGAGAATTCTGCCTCAGTGTCAGCAGAGAGATTTCTGCAAATGCACTCTGAACAGTCACTTGGTCCCCTTATGCTCTGTAGGCCTAGAACTGGAAGTAGCATCAGTTGCAGCTGTAATCACCTTCACCACCCAGGGGCAGGGGCCAGACAGCACTCTTCTCTCACCAAGGATCAACAGGGTTCCCTAATAACCTTTTACTTTCTCTATGGTGATTATGGGTTAAGAAATCAGGAAACCACCACAGCTGCTAGTGATTCCCTGTCCTGAAGTCTGCTCTTGCCAGTCTGTGCCACAATTCTGGGTTGAAGCAGATCACACAGGACTGTGTTAGGCTGCCAGCTTTGTAAGCCTTCCTGTTGGCCTGCCAGGCTGCCTTCAGTCAGAGATATGTTTCTCTCTGTCACTTTGTGGGTTTGTAGCTTTAAAAATTGTTTAGAGTTATATTTTACAGGTACTCGAGGTGATTGGAGCAGGAGCTCAAGCTGGTTCCTGTTTTCACTCTGCCATTTTGACTGCTCCCCGGGTATGCTATTTTTGACAAGAACCCCAGTTCTTTTGCTCTTTGATATGCATAAGACTGGGGGGTCATTTTAACATCTACACTGCTAGGTTTTATTTTATTTTAAATGTGGCACCATCATAATTTTATTTTTGTTGCTTTTAATATTTTATCCTTCAGCTGGGTTTTCAGAATTTAACTATAATATTCCTATGACTTTTCCTCATAGGATCTCTTTAAAATGGTGATGGATGGATTTTTTTTTTGCTATTTATATTCCTCCCTCCTCCCCTTGTTATAATATTTCAGGACAATTTTCTTTAATTATTCTATTATTTGATCAAGATAATTTTCTTTTATCATACCTTTCAATTAATTCAATTATTTTTATGTTTTTTCTTCTTTAAATTTTTTCCTGATCCATTATTTTTCTTATAAGATGATTCATTTTCTCTTCTATTTTTTTCCACTATTCATATTTTGTTTAATTATTTCTTGATCTCTCATGATTTTTGCTGGCTTTGCTTTCCCAATTCTAAATTTAAGGTGTCATTTTCTTCCTTAAGTTTTACAATCTCATTTTATAATTGGTTGACTTTCATAATCATCTTATTTTTCTTTGATTATTCTTATTGTTTTCCAACTCATTTGATTTTTAAGGTCTTTTTTAAAGATATTCTATGAATTCTTTTTGGGAAAATTTAACATTCAATTTTACTCTTTGGAGTGCATGTGGGTATCTTTACTTCAGTATTCTCCTTTGAACATGAATCCTAGTCTTCTTTATTACCATAAAAACTTTTTTATATTTGAATTCTTTCTCCTGTGTCTGCAGCTGCTCCCACAAGTGTCTGTTTCCAAAGCTCTATTCCCACAGATCATGGGGGGAACAAGTGGCTGAACAAAGGACAGAATCTTTCTGTTGGCACTGGGGAAGGAATATCCAGCTTTGCCCTACTTGGATCTGCATCACAATCTTGGGTGGCAGACCTGGGTTGAAAAGTGCTGATGTGGCAGAGTTTGTTGAGGCTGTTTAGAGAGAGTCCTCATCACATTTCTGAGGCAGATGCCCAAAAGAATCTCTGACAACAGCTCCCTAAAACCCCAGGAATTTGGGACACAGCACTCTCCACTCTGAAAGCAGACTTCTACCATAACAAAGTGCTCAAAAATCAAGCAATTGGCTGGCAAAGTGAGCAAACAGAGGAAGGGCAATCAAACTATAGGATTTTTGTCATTGTTGTTGACAAAAATTATCAAAACATGGAATCAAAAGAAGACAGCAAAGTCGAAAGTCTTGCATCAAAAGCCTCTGAGAAAAATATAAACTGGTCTCAGGTCATTCAGGAGCTCAAGAAGGATTTTGAACATCAAGTAAAAGAAGTAGAGGAAAAATTGAGAACACAAATGAGAATTATGCAAGAAAAATAATGAAAAAAATGAGTCAAGGCCTTGTAAAGGACACCCCAAAAATACTGAGGAAAACAACACCTTAAAAAAAGACTAATTCAAATGGCAAAGTAGGACCAAAAAGCAAATGAGGAGAAGAATACCTTAAAAAGCAGAATTGGTCAGATGGAAACGAAATTTCAAAAACTGTCAGAAGAAAATAGTGCCTTCAACATTAAATTAGAGCAAATAAAAGCTAATGACTTTATCAGAAATCAAGATACTATAAAACAGTTATAAATGAATGAAAACATAGAAGGCAATGTGAAATATCTCATTGGAAAAACAACTGACCTGGAAAATAGATCTAGGAGAAATAATTTTAAAAAATTTGGACTACCTGAATGCCATAATCAAAAAAGGGCCTAGACAATCTTTCAAGAAATTATCAAAGAAAACTGCCTGATTTTGTAGAACCAGAGGGTAAAATACAAATTGAGGAGATTCATTTAACATCTCTTCAAAAAGATCAGAAAAAGAAAATTCTTAGGAATGTTATAGGTAAATTCCAATGTTCTCTGGTCAAGGACAAAACATTACAATCATTCAGGAAGAAACAATTTGAGTACTATGGAAACACAATCAGGATAAAACAAGATCTAGCAACCTCTACATTAAGGGATTGAAGGACTTGGAATATGATATTCTGGAGGTCAAAGGAGCTAGGATTAAAACCAAGAATCACCTACCCAGAAAAACTGAGTATAATATTTCAGGGGAAAATTTGGACATTTAATTCAATTTCAAGATATATTGCTGAAAATACCAGAGCTTAAGAGAAAATTACTTTCGAATTCAAGAAGCAAGAGAAGCTTGAAAAGGTAAACATAAAAGAGGAATCATAAGGAACTTATTAAAGTTGACCTGTTTACATCCCTACCTGAAAATATTGTAGTTTTAATTAATGAGCATTTTTTCAGTATGAAGATAGTTGAAGAAAATATGTACGTATGTGTATATATATGTGTGTGTATGTATGTATACTTATCTACATGCATGTGTAGTTCTATCTGTGTATATATTGATATAGATATAGATAGATGCTAGATAGATCAATATAGATAGAGAGATAGATAGATAGATAGATAGATAGATAGATAGATAGATAGATAGATGGATAGATAGATAGATATAGATATAGATATAGATATGTGTATGGGCATATATACTTGTATCCTTAGAGGGCACAGGATGAGTTGAATATGAAGGGATGATATCTAAAAATTAAAATGAAAAGGTGAGTGAAAAATATATTGGGAGAAGGAGAAAGGGAGAGATAGAAAATGATAAATATCTCACATAAAAGAGGAAAGAGAAAGTTGTTATAATGGAGATGAAAAGCAGAAAGGTCAAAGGAATTAAGTCAACCTTTCTCTCAGTCGATTTGGTTTAAGGAGGCAATAGCATAGACACTTAACTGGGACAGGAAAGTAGGGGAGAAGTGGATAAGAGACAGAATGATAGAATGCAGGGCAGATTGTGGAAGAGGGTAGTTAGAAATAAACACTCTTGAAAAATGACAGGGTCAAAAGATAAAATAGGATAAATGTGCGGTGGAACTGGATGGAGGGAAAAATAGCTAATCTTTCACGATATGACTATTATTTAATGTTTTGTGTAACTTCACATGTTTAACCTATACTGACCTGCTTATCTTCCCTGTGGGAAGAAGGGATGCAGGGAGGAGGGAACAAAGGAAAGAACCTGGAACCCAAAGTTAAAAAAAATAATGTAAAAAACTTTTTTTTACATGAAACCAGCCAATAAGATATACAGACAAAGGGGTATAGAAATTCATCTTGCCATACAAGAAAGTAAGGGGAGCGGGAGAATGGGGGGATATAAGAGAGGGTAGATTGGGGCAGGATGTATTCATTACACTTGCCATCTTGGGGTGGGGGTAGGGTAGAGGCAGAGAGACAATGTGTAACTCAAAATCTTGTGGAAATGAATATTTAAATATAAAAAAATAAATTTTTAAAAATCAGTTAATTTAATCTTTAGCTAGTTTGTTATTACATTGTTATATGGATGCTGTCTTTGCCATTGGACTAAAAGCAGAGACTATCTTTTACTTTCATTTCAATCTCCTTACTATTGTGTTTGTCCTTCATTTTCAAAGAGGATGATGACATCAGAGAAATGATGACATGACTTGTAGTTGACTTTGATTGAGTGAGAGAGGGCGGTGCAAAGTCACCAGCCTCACTTTCTCCTCCAGGGTCTTCTGAATTCAGTGACCATCTGATATTCATAAGTATTATTGGAGATGACCCAGGATGCAATCCTCCTTCCTTCCTTTTTTCCTTCCTTCCTTCCTTCCTTCCTTCCTTCCTTCCTTCCTTCCTTCCTTCCTTCCTTCCTTCCTTCCTTTCTTCCTTCCTTCCTTGCTTCCTTCCTTTCTTCTCCAAAACCTTAAATCCAGTTCACTCTGAAACAAAAACTGTTTTCCCAAGCTCCACTTAATGACAACTATTCGACTCTCCTGGCTTAAAGTGAATGTCAATGACAACTGTTTATCTTTGCAATAGCAAGCCTGAAGGTCTCCCTATCCCAGCTTTTTTTTTCTAATTGTAGGGACCATCCCATGACTCACTTCATTTTTTTGTTTGCTTTTTCGGAGAGGCAAAGGTAGGGCAATTGGGATTAAGTGGCTTGCACAAGGTCACACGGCTAGTTTTGTGTTAAATGTATGAGACTGCATTTGAACTCAGGTCATCCTGACTCCAGGGCCGGTGTTTACGGTGCCACTTAGCTGCCTCCCCTCCATGACTCAATTCTTAAAGAGGCCTATTCATTGAGTGTCCATTACCTCCCTCTCAGTGAGTACCTGCAAAGTCCTAAGCCAAAAGTGCCATGGTGTTCCATTCTGTCTCCAGTGCTCGACACAATGCCACACAAACCATAAGTGCTAGTTAAATACTAATTAATTCATATACTAAGAATGGCCTCCACATAACATCATATGTTTCCCAGGTATTAGTGATTCTTTAAGTTTCAAAAACCTTAATTCAAACTTTAAGATGTTAAATAGTATAATGATGCCATTTTAGAGAAAATGTAAACAAATGAAATGACAAATTTCTCATAAATTTTTAGAAGATTTAGATTACTCATTTTATTTTCCTCATTTCCAGTAAAACTTTCAGCATATATTTGAGATTTGAAATTTTATTTAGAAATCATTTTATCCGTTAACATTTAACTGTAACTGGTTACAGTTAAAGGCTAGGGTAGGCTATTAATTGTATTGAGAATTAATATTAAGTTTATAGCAATTCATTTTGGAAACAATAGAAGAGAAGAAAATAATATTTTAAAGTATGTTTTATTATGTTTTTAAAATAAAGACTCCAAACAAAACCTTCAGGGCACCACAAAAGGGACAGATTACTCAAACTTATAATGCTTTTGTTATCATGTAGTAACAGCATTCCTCTTTTGGTAGACTTGTTGTTTTTCTCTGAAACATCATTTCTATAAATATTCTAGTGCCCTAAGAGTGTTGTATATATTGCCAAAGAAGAAATTAAACCTTGTCTTTCCTTATCCCTCTCTTCAGAACATAAGGTACATATCTTCTGTGGTAGGAAGATCATCCTTTAAGATTTCCTTTAGGGATATATGCTGAAACCATTTGCATTGCTTCCCAATTCAAATACAAATGCATTTAGCAGAAATAGATTAATACAATGACTGTTGCTCCAAACTGGGCAGTGAATTTTACTAAAACATTATGCCAAAATTTTATGTATGCATGTATGTATGTATTATGTTTTATGAAATGACTTTAATGCTAATACAAAAGATTGCTAGGGATAAATCAAAGAAAGAAAAAGTTAGACCAATATCACTAATGAATAATGATATAAAATTTTAAACGAATCCCTGAGAGGAGATAACTATAGCAATATATATATATATATATATAGAGAGAGAGAGAGAGAGAGATAGATATATATATTTAATTACCACACCCCAGTTGGATTCAAACTTGCATTTATCTCCTTTGGAGCAAACATTATTGATCATTTCATACGATTCAATTTACTTTGTTTCCTGCTCATTCCTATTTAAATTGTTGTACTCATTTGTATTGCTTTTTTCCGGCTTTGATTATTTCTCTTTCTGTCAGCTTATATAAAAGTTCTGACGGTTATGAGCAGCTGTCCCAATCATTGTTTCTTATACAACATTAATATTTCATTACAGTCATGTTTTGTCCATTTTTTATCGATGGATATTTGCTTTGTTTTTCCTACTACAAAATGTGAAATATATGATTATATATAACACATATTTTGTCATAGATGTATTTGGCATTGATGCCTAGAAATGGGATCTGTGGGTCAAAGGTTATGGTGTATTGCAGTCACATTTTAAATCTATTTACAATTTACTTTTCTTTAAAATGGTGGTAATAATTTATAGATTTACCAAGAATATTTTACTGTCCCTGTCTCTGACATAACAAAGATTGAAATATTGAATATATTCTATTTTTCTGATTATTCCTCATGTAAGCTGTTATAGTGACGTACTTTCTCAATTTTTGACTATACCAAATATTTTGTTTGACTAAATTAAATTAATTCTCAATTAATGAATATCTGCCAATCTGGTGGGAAGGAGAAACAAGGTTAGATATCTTTAATTTCTCTGCATAGAAATTTAACAATAATAATAATAATAATAAAGGAGAACAAGAATGAAAAGACCAGAAAGTACCATTTATGTAAAGTTTTAAGGCTTTCAGTGTGTTTTAAATATTTTCTTACTTGATTCTCACAACAACCCAGAAAGTTAAATGCTTTTCTTATCCCTATTTTATAGACGAGGAAACTGAGGTAAACAAAGGTTAAGTGACTTGCCAAGGGTGACGTAGTTAATCTATTTTTTGAGGCAGAGTTTGTTTAGCTATACGGTGCACTGCATATCGCATTTCTCGTGGTGACAAAGATGCTTGAGTTCTGCACACACACACACACACACACACACACGCACACACACACACACACACCCTTTCCCTGGACACACTGTCACATTGCCAAATTATCTCATTTGACGTTGTTGTTTTTGGTCCTTCATTTACAAAGAGGATCAGGGATGTCAGGATGTGAAGATTTTCTCACAAAAAGACTTTATGAGACAGAGTTGCACAAAGTTGTCAACCTTGCTCTCTCTTCCAGAGACATTGAAGTTTAGTGGCAAGGCAAAAAACCAAAATGACTCATGATGTTCCAGGATGAGAAGAATCAGCTTGATAGCTTTGGTCTCTGATCCAGCTCTAAGTACTTTGTATCCAACAATTCCACTAGAGAAGATGTTATGGTCCTCATCCCCCTAATGCAGGACGGGTTTGAATCCAGTTGGGTAACCTCAACCTGCTTTAGCCTGTCTGAGGACACAGTTTTACTGGAGTATGATTACTTTATGTACTACAACTTTCTGGAGCCACAAGTGACAGTTGGATGTCAGGTGGACATCAAAGGTAGGTGATAAGCCCTGTAAAGGATTCTACAAGCTCTCACACCAGAAGTCCTAGTTCTCCCTGAATTTGAAGTTATAAATGGAAAAACTTTCCTTCTGACATTCTGAGGCAGAGTTTCAGAGACCAAACCACTGATATGTTAAATATTTTTTCTAGCAGTCCATCATTATCACCAAAGCTTTAATCTTTCCCCAAAACCCTCTATGATTATCAGATTCCCATCTCCTGTTATTCCCATAATCTCTTTGATACTTAAATGAAATTTAAGCATAAAACAAATCTTCCCCACACTTTATTTCTTATTTTTTCATCTCTATGCTCTTCATCCAAACTTCTTCTGTGTTCAACTTCACTTCTTTTAATCTCTTTCATTAATGACCTGTGGAATTCTCATTGGATAATAAAAAAAAAATCTTCATGTTGGATCTCTTCCTATTGTTTTCCTTTTACCTTTTTGCAATAAACTAGAGTTCCCAATCAATCATGCACTTTGGCCCCTGTCATTTTTCTCTATGCACTTGTTCCTTCCTCGATCCTTATCAATATCCCCAAATTTTTTTCATCTGGATTTGTGAAAATCAAACTAATTAATGGATATAAAAATAAACCGACTCTAAAATTTTTAATGCTTATTTATTGTTATTAAATTCAAAGGTAAGCTCATTTCCCCATAACTACCCGCTAAATTATATTTCTTTTTTTAAAAGCAATTGGCGTTAAGTAACTTACTCAAGGTTACATTGCCAGTTATTTTGTGTGGGTGTTAAGTTTCTGAGGCTGGAACCAATCCCAGGTTTCCCAACTTCGGGGCCAAGGTTCTTACTCACTGTACCACCTGGCCGCCGCTAATTTATAGTTTCTTTGAGATTTAACGTGTCAAATGTAATATGCTTGCTTTACTGGCTGCTTACAAAATGCATTGCTGGAAAATAAAATAATCTCTTCTCCTTGCCTGATGAGAATGCTTCATTATGTTATCTATGCATGGACCCTCTTGTAGCTAGTAGACACTTCAGCATTGCTGAATAGAATTTAATATATAACTAAAACAAATTCACCTTGAAAAACCAAACATGTTGTAAACTGAATTGTGTTAAAAAAAACTGCTAAATATATCATACTTTTCTTGAATGAAGCTAAATATTTTTAAATTTTGAAATATAGTTTATAGATGCAATTAAACTAGCAATCAATTTATCCCTACATTCCATTATCTATGGGAATGTAATTTATAAGAATTTTTGATGTGTTTCATATTTGGTAACCCAGTGGTCAAATTTTAAACACTTGTTACATGAACCTTTTCAAATTTCTGGATAATTAAAATGCTTGATATAGACCCATTGAAACTTTTATTGGATTATATTACACACTATTTTAATTTAGAAATAATTGACAATTTTCAATTAACTTTTTGCAATCAGAGAAGCTGCTGTGATTCGTTTGCCTTTTAGAGCTGAATGACTTGAATTATGTATGCTGACAGAAGACTGATGACTTCTTAGTCCATGCCAAGATGAAAATAGATAACCTTAAATCAGAGTTAAGTAAACAACCATATATCTTTGTATCAGAAATGCAGTGAAACTCAGTACAATTTATGAACTAGTGTTAAAGATATTTCTTTGAAATAAACTCATTCATTCTATACTGTGATATTGTTTTGCAAAGATCTTTAAAAAATTTAATATTGAAAAGGCATTTCATTTATAATATTCTATCAATGTTAAAATAATTTGTATATTTTAATGTTGAAATGTTGCAAGTTAAACTTCAGTTATACGCACAAAAAGGTATATTCTTTAACAAAACATATTGTTTCCCTTGTTTCTGTTGCATTCATTCTTTATGGTTGGTACAAAAATGGAACGATGTACTGGAATGAAATAACACCTAGCTGATTATTTCTAGGAAAAGAATTAGTTCTGAGTTCCTGGATCCCTATTTATTCTTCCTCTGGAATACTTTTAACAGAAAAAAGTACCTTGTCATTTGCTTTATTTTTGAGAAGAAAAATATTATTCGTGATATAGCAATAATAGACTCTTTTCTTTTGTCTGAAGACCTATGTTCCTTTTGTCACTATGACCCTTCCCTGTTGTGGAGGCATTATAAGTTCTCAGGCTATTAGGTGCTCTAACTCTTCCTCTCCTATATTTTGATTGTTCTTAGTGATATTGTGTGGTGTGATGTGAATGCATTTGCACATGTGCATATTGAGTAGGTTTGAGAAATTCATAGAGTATATGTTGAAATAGTAAACATTTTGTTTGTATAGCACCTCTCCAGGGTTGTATGGAGCCAGCTTGAATTCACTCCTGAAAGTCACTTACTAAATTCTTAGTGTGTGTAATTATATACATACAATTAATACTTTATTATGTTGGTGATTGTCTAAACTTAAGAAAGTGATGTGCCATTCATTGCCAAATAAACCTATAAGTGTGGTATATGCACTTTTCCCCCCTCAGAGAACAAGGTACTAATATTTTACCTGCATATCCCTGCTCCTTACAAGCATGGAGCAGTGATTTTACTTTCCCTGAAGTATCATTCCCTCATCTGAAAAAAGGAAACAATATACCTCTAAGTTATAGGTTCATTGTGAGGCTTAAATTAAATAGTTTTTTGCAAGTTATTATGCAAAATATCATATAAATGATGGTGACTAAGTAGGCTAGCATATAAAGGCAGACTGCAGACATGTTGAAAGATAATTTGGTAAGGATTATTTTGCTTTCAAATAAGAAATTAGCAGAAACCTGGAGAACAGAGCAATTAAAATTTCAAATTTATTTTATAGTCACTTTTAGTGTGTCTGAGTCTTAGAAAAATATACCAGGTCTTCAAGTCTGGCAGATATCCGGATTCATGTATAAATCTGGGAAAGAGATTTCTGCAAGTTTCTGTTGTAGAGGTAAAGGATGAAATCTTTCAAATAAGGGACAATGTAAATTTCTGTCCCTGTTGTTAAGATGAAGATGAGAATGAGAATGAAGAGAATAAAACAAAAACTCACATTTTATTTTTTAATATTTTGTTTTTCCATTACATGCATTTATAATGGCCTCACTCAACTACCAAGCAAGTTACTCCTTGTAAATAAGAAAATCATAGATTTTTAGAATTCAAAGATACCTTAGGAGCTATAAAATCTAATCCTTTCATTTTATAGATGGAGATACTAAAAATCAGAGAAGTAGGTTTTAGTGTCAGGTCATGACCAAAATCTCTTGACTCCCAGTCCAAAGTTTTCTGTATTGAATTCAGTATGTTAACTCACCAAATCCATGACAGCTAAGTGCTTGGGAAACCAATATCATAGAAAATTCTTAATTTATTAAAAGTATCATAATATATAACATTGAACTAGGAACTGTGTGCCACCAAAAAATGTGATTAAAAATGTATAAAAAGATTTTCTGATCTACTAGGGAGTTAAACATACAAGAAACAACTTAAACATTCAAGAATTTTTTTTAATATTTAATTAAAATTATTTAGCACATTTGTATTCTTTTATTTTCCAGAAAACAAAGTAAAACAAAAACTTGCACAAAAAGGATTTATTTTTTTTTATATTCAAGCACAAGTACAATGTTATATTAGAATGTTTTGGGTACTCTGTGTTACCTTCTCTTAGATCTAAGTATTATGGATCTACAACTATTGAAGTCATCCACAGTATTGCCCAGAATAGTCTTTAAACTAAAAGTCCATGAAATGAAGATATTTATTTAGGATTGGGATTTGAAATGTCAAAAAGAAGAATATTCTGCAAAAACATCAGCAAATATCTGAAAAATGATCCCAGAAGTACAATTGATGAAGAAAAATGGGAAAAAGAAAACTTGTCCATTAAATCCAGAAATGCAGAAGTCCCCCCCCCCACCAAATAAACAAAAAGTTAAAAACTAGTGAAATGTGGAGAGAAGACTCACTAAAGAAATGAGCCCAAGTATCAAGAATTTTGAAAGGTGAAAAAGGTAAGGACAGAGGTCATGTCATAGAATTAACTCATGTAAATTTGCCAGAAGCCATGGAGATGAGCCTTGCCAGGAAGTCCAGCATGAGTGCAAGTAAATGGTCTGTCCAAGGAAGGCAGAGTGGGAGGCTACATCACAGAAGTAAGCAAAAACTCTGACAAATATATATAAAACCAACCATCCAGCACCTTAAACATAATGAGGGTAGAAGTCAGTGTTTAATAAGCCACCTCAAGTTTCAATATTTGGAGAACTGAAGACAGAAAAAATTTGGTTTATAAGAACAGAAGTAAAGAAAGATTTAGTCTCAGCAGTTCACTCCCCAGAGAAACTCAATCTGATGGTGAAATCTTTGAAGCTTAGAAATTAACAGCAGCAGATATGGTCCACAGAACACTTATCCATTTGTACCAGGGAGGTTGTGTTGGAAGATTAAGAGAACCATAATCTCTATCATCCCTCTGCTGCCTGTCAAGATCACATTCATGGATAAAATCAACTTTTGTCTGGGAATCCGATGGGTATTAAGGTGTAACTCTGATTTCAGAAAGAACGAATAGCCTCAGATAGAAGACAAGGACTGAGGCAGAACATGCCCTTTAGGTGATTTGTGACAGCAGCATGGAGATTAATTTTTTTTTAAAAAAGGACCAAATTAGGCCTATACAACTGATCTAAGAAAAGAGAGGGAATGGTCTGGAACATAACATCTTAAACAAAGAATAGAAAACAGAATTACAAATGCACAAACAAAAGCACCAAGTATAATGAAGAAAAATATGGATTAAGAGAAAATGTGAGAGTTGTGGCTCTAAAGTTAGCACCCTCTTATTTCGAATTGTGAGTCATTGAGCAAAGAAAATCTTCATTGCCCAAACACAACAAAAATATACATCAAAGATTCAGTGGCACTTCATTTCTTTGGATGCACATCATTCCTCCACCTCCATCATTAAAGATGTGCTTTCATATACTCCAAAGGGTGTCACAACTTTCATGGTCTCAGCCACCTACCACATCTAAGAGACACTTGGAGTTCAGACCTTTTATGCACTCTAGGAAGGTGCATCAGAGAAGATGGGGTCACTCTAGTTTTATTTGTCTTTGCTTGTTTTGGGGTTTTGTTGGAGAAATAAATCAAAGTACCAGCTGGTCTTATCAGAAGTCTCAGTGATAAATCCTAAAGAATTCTCCTTCAGCATCCACGTCCCTCAGCCTTCTCTTCCTTCTGTTTAGAGAGCTAAAGGTTGCAGTATTAAATTTCACCCAAAAGTTTCCTTTAGAGAGGGGTAGAGCCTGAACTTGGCAACTCATTCCACTTTCTATTTGCATCTTTTCTTGGTTCCTACTTGATAGATGTCCCTTGAAAGATGTGATAGACTTTTCTTTATCAATATGCCTTAGGTACCCCCCTAGTATCACCCCAACCCAGCCACACCCACTTTCTAGCTTTTTTGTGCATTATCTTTCCCCACCAAGTTGCAAATTCCATGGGTTCAGGGACTATCTTTTTGCATTCCCAGTGCTCAGAATGATGTCTGGCACATAGTAAGGACTAAATAAATGTTTATTGAATGTAATAAGTGTGATGGGAAAAGAAAAAAGAGGGAAAGGAAGATTGTTAGGAGCTAACTGTGGAGGAAAATATGAAGTAGCATCAGAGAGTTTAAGTACTTATGATGAGGGTTTGCAATATGGTTCAGCAGGAACTCTGATCTTTATCTTAAGACCAGAAAACCTGCGACTCAGTCTGTAAAGAATTCAACCCAAGCCAACTTGTAGACAGAGTTGTAAAAGTTTATTGTATGTTTTACAGCAGGCAAGGATCCTTGGCGGACCTGCAAGTTTATTGTTAGGCTGTACAGTGGGCAAGAGTCCTTTAGGGGACCTGCAACCTTAAAGGGGTAGAATTAAGATTTTTATAGAAAAATTCATAGTACAACCTGTGCCAATTATGCTAACTAGGTGATTAATGGTGGGATTAAGGAGGAGTTAAGGTGGGCAAGTGTTTAAAGGAATATGAACTTTTAATGATTCACTGGGAAAAAGTCCAAGGGGAGCCTACCTGGAGGTGTGGTTTTAGGCTTGAAACATCACTAAGCCAGAGAGCAGTCAAGGGCTGACTGAGAAGTGCCCAGTATGCCACCCATCAGTGTCATGTTTGACAAGATTGAGGTCTTTGAACCAAGGCTCTTAAGGAGTTAATCCAGAGATAGGGTCCTGAAGGATTCATGGGGGCAGCGGGACATTCTACAAAAGGGAGATAATATTTGCCTAAGCTGAAATATTTACAGATACTTTTGTGAAGGATTCATAAGAATAGCTTGTTATTGTTCCAAGCTGAGATAAACAATTCATGAGTTCTTGCTGGGCAGAGCTATTGCTCTGAAGCTAGGAGGGTGGGGGTGTGTTTAGTGTGATTTTACTGGTTTTACAGAGTGATGTTACAAAGTGGTATTACAAATTGATTTTACAAATATAGATCCCAAGAACCCCATCATTTAGATCTCATAAGCAGTGACTCCTCCCTCCAATCTTCATATACAAGGGACAGTCACCTCTAGAAATCTCATCTCTTGCTTCAAAGCCCACAAATTGGAGTTGTAGCTCAGCTTCACAATGAAAGTGATGCAACTGTTCACAAACATTTATCTCCGGGGCTTCTATTTAGCACAGACAGGAACTGGGTTAACCACAAAATGTGCTGTTGCGTGATTTGGCTTGAATCTCCTCTTAACTCCAAAAGGAGTGGCAGATCATAACTCAGCTTAGTTAGCCCAAAGACAGGGAAACTAGAGGAAGAGGCAAAAATATTGACAGAACAAAACCAGGACGAGAGGGAAATGAGGCTCTGTTTAAGGAAAAGGAGTTTAGAAACCCAACTGTGTCAATACTCCCTTTCACTACATTTTACTCAGGGGAGGACCCTGGTCTGGGAGCTCACATCTCCCAACTCAAGAAGCTGAAGACTGCTTAGCTTCATGGATTTGCATAGTACTTGTTGGGAGAAGAGTGAAAGATGGAAGCAAAGCACAGAAAAGTCACGGGGAATACAAGAGAAAAGATGAAAAGACAAGAGATCAAGAGAAAAAACATTAAATTAAAACATACGTCACAAATTGGAAAACCAAGAAGAGGCTCCCTAAGAAAAGGTAGAATAATTATGAAAATCTAATATAAAATATCAGACTATTAAAAAAAGATAAAATAAATAAATAAGCAAAAATATCGTTTAAAAATTCTATTCAATTTTGATGGCCAACCCAGTAAGAAACTGAAAAAAAGCAGATGGGGGTGATTTTGTTAGGAATGACATTGAATAATTTTTTTAAATGAATAGTCATACATACCTTTTTCCTTATGCAAAATTCTAGGTAATTTCAAGACTTTATAAAAGGTTTATTCACAAAAAAAATATTCAACAAAGATGTATAAAGTGCCTACTACATATAATATACTTTATTTCTCCCTTAGATAGACAATAATAGAGAAAACATAGCCTCTCTCCTCAAGGAACCCAGAATATTCAGAATTTTTATTTTCTCATCCACATTTATTGAATAAAAAGGGCACCATGCAAGGCGATGACTCAGAAAACAAAGTGAAAAGGAAGTTTGCCAATTATCATGATTATTTGATTACTATGGAGAGGTCAGGCTAAATTAGGCCCCCCGAAGCATTTTTTGTTTGGTTTTAATTAGCCCTTTTGACTGATGTACAGATTAAAGATAAGTGGATAATTGCAAGTTATCCACTACCCGGTGCTATCCATCCCACATATGTCCATTCCACTTACCTACTAGATTCTAATATTTAAAAAGAAAAAAAAAGTGGAAACAAATCTCCTTCCTCCTTCTGTATCTATCCACTTTGCTCATTTGTCATTGAAGGATGGAAACTGCTGAATTATGATCATAGTTAAAAAATGGAATATATGTAAACGTATGTGAATGTATCCAAAATAACCATATTGAATAAATGTATTTCAAAAATGAAGATGCATACGTGTATGGATATATCCAATATACATACATCAAATACATACAGAATTTTTTAAAGACTGGCAATTAGATGTTCCTCTACATCAGGCCTGCACAATTTGTGACCTCCCAGACACTTAAAGCCTTCAGGCAGATTGCAGCACAGCAAAAGATTTCTGGTGGCTTTGAAAAATGTAGAGGAAAATATCCTTTGTATGTAGAAAAATTCCTTTGATGTGCTACAAGCAGCCGAGAGCAAATAAATTGTGCAGGTCTGCTAGTGATAACAATATTTAATAGCTCAATAAAAACAGTCCTTTTTTAAAAGCATATACAAAAAATTGGGGAAAGGGAATATGTTGCAGTAGCCTCAAGACTTAACCTCTGAGACATTTTACTCTGCAGCATCCTAAACAGTTCTCTAAACATATAAATTAAGGAGGATTAGCTGATATGAATGCATGGAGAAAATTTTCACACTACAAATTTTCCTTGATGTGAAACCACAGCTTGGGACCAAATTTCAAGAGTCAAGTAACAAATAGTTTTGTCAAATGTAACAAAATACTGATATGTACTTCCAGAAGTGTAAAGCATTAGAAATATAGCCTTCATTAATTCTGACAACTTCCCTACCAGGGAGCTTGCTTTAATGAACTATCATTCTTGATTTAGCATAAATGAAACTGAGATTAGAAGAGTTCAAATGAGGCCTAAAATTGAGGTCCATGCCCATAGTTTTTCACAAGGAGTGAATTATTAATGAAATCATTTATTGGAGATTTTGGAAAAGGATGAAGTGATGACATTTCAATGAAGCAAATCTGAATTTATGAGGCAGTGAACTCTGTTTGAAAACAGTAAGGATTTTTGAAGAGGGTAACTTCATGTTACTGAGCCAAAGGAAGGACTGTGTTAGCTAAAAGACCAATTTATCCACATAAAGAATGGAAGAGAGATGAAAAGTAGTTTTAAAAAGACTAGGCCAAATACATATGAGTTACTGATGGAAAACTACTAAAATAATTTATGGTTTGGAATATTAAAAAAAATTACTATGATTTAAAGGCACCAACGTTTTTTAACAACTTCAAGTGTTACTGAGTCATTCCAAGAGGGAATTTAAATAGTGACCTACATTGGTAAATAATCTGGACGCAGTGTGAGATTTCAGTGGGTAGATCTGTGAAACTGAAAAAAAATACAGCATTTATATGGTACAGGGACAATTTTGCTTTGTTTTGTTTGCTATTTTTTTAATTAAATTTATGTTTAACTTTAGATTATTGTATTTTTCAATCTGTTTTCTCTTTAAAGAGACATTGTTTCTTGTTTCTTCTTTTCTTCAGCTATGTTGACAAATTTCTTCCTCTTTTTCAGAGTCATTGTTTTCTTGTCAGCAGAGTAGTGTTGAGGTTTCATTTCTCTTCATTTAACACCCAACCCAGAAAATAGAAATTTGCCTATAAGATTTTCTCCCACTTTGAGCCAGTTGACTACAGGAGATCAAAGAATGCTTTGAAATGAAAAATATTTTAATAATGCAATATCTAAAAGAAGCAAATAAATGAAACAATATGTAGTAGAAAGACTATTTGAGTGAAATGTTAGTAAATATACATTTTATTCCTATTTCTGTTATGATACTAAATGGCATTTCACAACCAACTTACTCCTAGACCTCTATTCTATAGCCACTCTCCTGCAAAATGAAAGAGTTTCAGCTCAAAAGTGTGAAAATCTATGGACATTATTTGATGTTAATGTTAACAAAAACACTAGACACGGGTATCAGATCCACATAAAACTATTGGGTTAAATGTCATTAATACAAAGATGCATTGCCAAATACTTAGTCTTTAGTTGGCAAGTTACTTGAGGGAAGGGAATGTTTTGATTTCATATTTGTATCCTAGAACCTAGAAATTCATAGCATCATAGAATTAGAGATTACAAAGCCCTCATCTTGTCCAACCTTCTCATTTTGAGAGGAGGAAAGTGAGATTTATATAGATAAAGAGATATTCCAATGTCACAGAACTAGGAAGTAGAAGAGGCAGGATTCAAATGCAGATCCTCTGACTACAAGTTCCACATTTCATTACAGTAATTCTTGGCATTTAAAAAAAATAACCTGTACCTATGGTGTAATTGTTACAGGGAATTCCTGACAAAGAAACTCCTTCCAGCACTGTTTGTATGTATAATACATATAAACATATGAATATAAAATATATTTATATATTCAAGTGTACACACATGTGTATACATGTGTTTCTGTGGGCGTGTACATGGATTTATGCATGTGTGCCTGAAGCTACACATGGGTACATTGATACATACACATGCATACATGTATGCATGTATATATGTGTGTGGGGACAGAGACAGAGACAGAGAGAGAGACAGAGAGAGAAAGAGAGAGAGAGAGAGAGAGAGAGAGAGAGAGAGAGA
>NW_027185791.1:24363610-24364116 GCF_028583685.1 Petaurus breviceps papuanus | reverse complement strand
AAACCTAAACAACACATTGGTCAAGTCCAAAAGCCGATGCATTATTTCATGCCTTGTGGTCTTTCATCTTGACTATGAAAGGAAAAATTTAATCTTTTACCAATCTTCCAACATGGTTGTGATGATTATATAGGATTCTTGTGTGTGTGTGTGTGTGTGTTTTGTAGTGGCTATTATTTAATTTATATTACTGCAGTGATTACATATATCATTTTCATCAGTCACTTAAATTCTTCATTGAATATAAATACAATTTCTCAATTTTCTAGATTTTTCACATTTACTGTTTCTTATACCACAGGAATATAATAATATTTTCCTGTAAAATATTTTTTTTCCATTTTCCAATCAATAATGATTTTATTTTCTGGTCCTTTTTAAACTAATAAGTGTTACTATGATTATTTTGGCATACATACGTCATTTGTTTCTTACTTTTTCCTATTTGAAGTGCATCCGTAGCCAAACGATCTTTGGATAAAAAAATTTCAGAAATGTCAATAAAC
>NW_027185791.1:24350848-24363210 GCF_028583685.1 Petaurus breviceps papuanus | reverse complement strand
TGTGTGTGTGTGTGTGTGTGTTTTGTAGTGGCTATTATTTAATTTATATTACTGCAGTGATTACATATATCATTTTCATCAGTCACTTAAATTCTTCATTGAATATAAATACAATTTCTCAATTTTCTAGATTTTTCACATTTACTGTTTCTTATACCACAGGAATATAATAATATTTTCCTGTAAAATATTTTTTTTCCATTTTCCAATCAATAATGATTTTATTTTCTGGTCCTTTTTAAACTAATAAGTGTTACTATGATTATTTTGGCATACATACGTCATTTGTTTCTTACTTTTTCCTATTTGAAGTGCATCCGTAGCCAAACGATCTTTGGATAAAAAAATTTCAGAAATGTCAATAAACATTTTATTATAATTCCAAGTTGTTTTACAAAATCATTGGGAGCATTTTTCAATTCTAAAAGCAATACATTTGTATACGTGTCCTAATAGGAAGAGAAAAGCAGTAGAGTCCCTGGTTTCAAGTTTATATTTTTGAAAAGGGAGGAAAATATGTGCAATTTATCTCAAAAGTCAGATAGAACGATCCATTGGTCCTTAGGTTACACAGCAAAGCACATGCAAATGTATATTCTTTAATATAAATTCCTTTGATAAAGAATAATGGCTGACTATCATGTTTGGAGTATCTCTCTTAAAGTTAAGAAAAGTCAAGATTGACTCTCATCTCTAACACTATGTGGCAAGGCACTTAAGTTCTCTGGGCTTTGTTATATGGAGTTCTTTAATATTTTAATTTGAAGGAAATACTCTAAAGTGATAGGGCAGTTATAGCAACTGAGGAGGGAAAGGGACATATGCCAGAAATGTTATACAGAATGAAAAAAAAAATTGACAGGAATTGGCAACAGGTCATTGGATATGGGTAGTGAAAGAGAATGAGTCTTTAAGTGTGACACCAAAGTGTACTCCTCATTTTGTGTGACTAGAAGGGTGGTGGGACCTTTAATTTAAGGGAAGTTAAGGATAAGAGTGCCTCTTGATGGAAAGTTTTAGGCATGTTGAGTTTAAAATGTTTTTAGGACAATGAAGTATATGAGATGGGCAATAAATTGTTAGAGATGGAAGTCTGGAGTTTAGGAAAAAAATGAGAGCTGTATAGATAGAGCTGAGAATCATCAGCAAAGTGATGGTAATTGAATTCATGGGAGCTGATGGTATTCACAAGTGAAATAGGAAAGAGGGAGAAAGGAAGACTTAGAACAGAACCCTTGTGTACATGCTTGCAGGACATAACCAGAAAAAAAAAAGATCTAGCAAAGGATTCTCAAAGCGTGATGTATAATATTATGAAAAGCTAAAGAGGAGCGTTTAGACAACAGTGATTAACAGGGTCTAATCTGCTCAAAGGCCAAGAAGGTGATATTTTAAAAAGGGCCATTAATGGGGGTGGAACAAAGAAGGCAGAGAAGAAAGAGGACTTCCATGAAGCTCTGGCTTCCACCTCCTCCAATACATGTAAAAAATGACTCTAAACAACTTTAGAGCTACAGAATCCACAAAGTGACAGAGAGAAACAAATCTCCTGCTGAAGGAAGCCAGGGAGGCTGGCAGGAATTGTGATGCACTCCCATCACAGTGCACTGGGAGACCAGCACAGTCCTGACTGAGACACGGTTTTAGCCCAAGGCTGGCCCCAAACACCTCGGCTGGAGCAGACTTCATGGGAGTGAATCACCAGCAGCTGTAGTGGTTTCCAGACTTCTCGATCCACAAATGCCAAAGAATAAAAAAGGTCAATGTGGAACTCTGTTGGAACAGGGGGAGTACCATCTGGCTGCTACCCCTGTGGCAAGAAGTGGAGGAGGTGTGGTGACTGCAGCCACCGCCACATGGATGCTTCAGGAGCGCCTGGCCTACAGATTGTAGGGGGGCTCAAGCAAGCATTCAGAGGGTAATCACTCTTGCTTTACCAGCTTGGATCTGGATCATGATCTTGGGTGGTGGTCCTGGGGTTTTGACCAGTGAGCCAGAGTAGGTGGGCGCTTTACAGAAAGCACCCATCTTATAGCTATAGCAGCTGCAAATACCGAAGCAATTTGAGACATAGCTCTCTCCATTCTGGAAGCAAAGTTCTACTGTGGCAAAGAGCTCAAAATTCATGTAATTGGCTGACAAGATGAGCAAGCCACAGAAGCACAAACTATAGAATCCTTTTTTGGGGACATAAAGGATCAAGGTATGCAGTGGGAGGAAGACAGAGTAGTCAGAATTCCCACATCAAAAGCATCCAAGAGGGACAGAGCCAATTTGGCAGTATAGAAGCAGGAAAACTCTATGAGCTCCCCCCATAACCACCTCAAATACCAGTAAAATATGACTTTAAACAAAGTTTAGAGCTACAGAACCCACAAAGCAAGAGAAAGAAACAAATTTCCCCTAAAGGCTGCCTGACAGACCTACAGTAAGCGTCCATCACAGGATGCTGGGAGCCAAGCCCAACCCTAAATTAGCCCATGGTTTTAGCCCAAGGACAGCCCCGACCACCTATGGCTGGAGTGGATTTCAGGAGAGTGGATCACCCGCCCCTTTGGCAGTTCCCAGAATTATCAACCCATAAATGCCAAAGACAAAGTAAAGGGTCAGTGTAGAACTTTGTGGAGGCAGGGAGACCAAGAGCATGGTTCAGCCACTGCCCCTTGGGTTAAAGGTCGCAGAGGCAGGAAAGCCCTGCAGCTACCACCATGTGCAGGCTTCAGAGCTACTGGCCTGCAGATGATAGGGGGACAAAGAAACCATTAAGAGGGTAATAGCTCTTGATTAACCTGCTTGGATCTGGATTGTTATCTTGGGTGGAGGGCCTGGGGTGTGTGGCCAGTGAGCTAGAGTTTGTGGGGAAAGCAGAGAGCACACCCAACTAATAGCTCCAGCAGCTGTGAAAACCCCAGTGATTTGGGACAAAGCTCTCCTCTCTGAAAGCAGAGTTCTAATTTGGCAAAGAGCTCAAAAGTTAAGTAATTGAGTAAGAACATGAGCAACCAAAGGAAGCAAAGAAGGCACACTAATCAAAACTTCGATACCTATTTTGGGGACAAAAAGGATCATAGCATGAAATGGAAAGAATACAATTAAGTAAGAATTCCAGTACCAAAAGTTTCCAAGAAAAGTAAGAACTGCCTACAGACCATGGAGAAGCTCAAGAAGGGTTTTAAAAATCAAGTAAGAGAAGTAGAGGAAAAATTGGGAAGAAAAATGACAAAGATGAAATAACATCACAAAAAGTGAGTCAACAATCTGACTGAAGAAAAAACACTCTAAAATATAGACTAACCCAAATGGCAAAAGAGGCCCAAAAAGTCAATGAGGAAAAGAATGCTTTAAAAAGCTGAATTTGCCAGATGGAAAAGAAATTTCAAAAAATTACTGAAGAGAAAAAACCCTTCAAAATTAGATTGGAACAATTGGAAGCTAATGGTTTCATGAGAAATCAAGATACTACAAAACAGATCCAAACAAACGAAAAAAATAGAAGGCAATGTGAAATATCTCATTGTAAAAACCACTGACCTGATGGTGGAGTAGAAGCAGGACCTCCCCACTACTCCAGCTTCCAACTTCCCCAATCCATGTAAAAAGGGAACTCTAAACAAACTTTGGGCTGCAGAACCCACAAAATGACACAGAGAAGCTAACCTCCAGCTAAGCAGTGCTCTGGGAGCCGAGCCGAGGCCCACACTGAGGCTTTTTCCCCAGGGCAGGCCTGACCAGCCACCAGTAGGAGGGACTCCATATCAGCAGCAGCTGTGGCCGTTTCCAGATTTATCAACACATAGACACAAAGGACAAAGTGAGAGGTCAGTGCAATCTGGACTTGGGGACCCAGTAAGGGAGTATAATGCTACAGGGAAAAATATCGTCATTCAGTGAAAGCCTTCTTGATGAAAAAAACAGAACTGAACAGAAAATTTGACTTTCAAATATAAGAAGCAAGAGAAGAATAACATGGTAAAAAGGAAGAAAAAATTCTAAGGAATTTACTAAAGTTGAACTATTTGCATTACTACATGGAAAAATGATAATTGTAACTCATAATGCTTTTCTCAGTATGAGGATAGCTGAAGGGAATATATATGTAAACATATGTATGTATAGGAGGATGTATGTTTATGTAAGTATATATGTGTGTGGGCATTTATTTTTTCATGTATACATAGACAGAGGCCATAGGATGAGTTGAATAAGAAGGGATGATATCTAAAAAATAAAATTAAGGTGTGATAGAAGAATTTATTGGGAGAAGAAAGGAGAGATAGATTATGATAAATTATCTCATATAACAGAGGGAAGAGAAAACTGTTACAATGGAGGGGAAGAACAGAATGGTGAAAGAGAATGTGAAAACCTGATTCTCATTGAATTTGGCCAAGGAAGGAATAATGTACAAACTGAATTGGGTATCTTACCCTACAGGAAAATAGGGGAGTGGAGGATAAGATGGGGAAGTATAGAAAGGAGGACATATTGGGGAAGAGGGTAGTTAGAAGCAAACATTTTTGAAAAGGGATAGGGTCAAAGGAGAAAATAGAATAAGTGGGGGGGTGGGATAAGATGGAGGAAATATTGTTAGTCTTCCCCAATATAACTAGTATGGACATGATTTGTGTTACTACACATGTAAAATAGATATTGAATTGCTTATCTTCCCAGAGGGGGTGCATGAGGAGGGAAGAAAGGAAGAAAGTCTGGAACTCAAAGTTTTAAAATAAAGTGTTGAAAAAATTGTTTTTACATGTAACTTTAAAATAAGATATGCAGGTACTGGGGTATAGAAAACCATCTTGCATTACTAGAAAGTTAGGGGGGTCATGGGGGAAGATGAAAGAGAGAACAGAATGGGGGGAGGGGTATTCAGGAGGCTTGCTCTATTGGCATGGGTGGTAGGGGAAAGATGGGAGAGAAACATTATATCTCAAAATATTGTGGAAATGAATGTTGAAAAGTATAAATAAATAAATTTAATTTTTAAAAGGCCATTAGATTTGGGAAACAGTTTTAGTTAAATGATGAGGTCAGACATCAGCTGGTAGAGAGTACAGACAAGTGAGATGAAAGAACAGGGAAGGCAAAATTATAAATGATAATCTCAAATATTTTCACTACTCAAGGAAGAATACATTTGTGACAAAAGCTGGCATGAATGGGCAGATGAAATGGAGTTTTATATAAGTTTTGTTGTTGTTTTGTTTTTAAGTTGGGGAAGACATAGTTATGCTTGTACTCTTAGCCAGGAGAGAGAGAGAGAGAGAGAGAGAGAGAGAGAGAGAGAGAGAGAGAGAGAGAGAGAGAGAGAGAGAGAGAGAGAGAGAGAGAGAGAGAGAGAGAGAGATGGAAGGATGGAAGCTAATTGAGAAAGTAGGCATGAGGTAAAAGGCAACTTCTAGGGAAGTGAGGGAATGTGATCATCTGTATATTTAGAGGGATTTGCCTTCTGTAAAAATGGGTGGGGGTACCTCTTGTTGTAAAGCAATTTTGAAGGTGGAGATAGTGTGGGAAATCATCTTAGTGATGTACTATGAGGGGAAAGGAAGAAGATTCAGTTCTCAGAGGATAGCATCAACTTTTTCAGTGAGAAAATTTTCTCAGCCCAGGGTGGTATGAAGAGAGGGAAATTTGAGGAGAGATGCAATGGTTTAGAAGATCTGTTGTGGCGAGTGTGATAGAAAATAAAATATTGTTTTTTGCCAAAATTATGGTTTAATTGAGATTTTGTAATGTAAATTTGTAATGAGCCCAGTAAATACAGTTTCCAGATTAGATAATCATTTAGTTTCATTTAGCAGCATGTGACTTTGAGCAGATGGTAAGTATAATCTACGGCTGAAGATTAGAAGGGTAAGATTGGCAATAGGATGAGAGGTCCAAAAACTTAGGGGTAGAAAAAAGTAGAGGGTTGAACTGTTTAACCAAGAGATCAAATTGGTTAAGAGAGAAGACGTAGATGATACATGGGGTCATGGCAAAAAAAAAAAGAAATCCACTGTAGAATTGAAGAATTAGAGGTCATGTTGAAGACAAATAATGGGCGTTGGATTGGTAAAGGAGAGGAAGAGGAAGAGAAGATTCTTATCAGATAAGGGGATTTCATAGTTCTTCATCATGGAAGTGGTGTATGTGTAGGAGCCAGAAAGATCTAGGCTACGGCCATCTCTTGTGCCACTGAGATGGAGTAAAGATCAGGGAAAATAAGGAACTTGAGCAACTGGAATGGGAATGGTAAAGTATTTGTATGTACATGCATGGTATTTGTGTGTGTATCTATGCTGAAATTCTAGACTATTGGCAAAGAATTTCAGGAGCAGAGAAAGATTATGAGTCACTTTCTGAAATTATTGAGAAAAAAACATTATGTGTCCTGGCCATCAGTAGATAATAGCTACCAGAATTTTGATTAGGAAATAACTATAGACTTGGTGAAACTACAAAAAGAAGTTAATGAGCTATGTAAGAAGAAGGTCAAGTTGGAACAGCCCCTCTCTTGGAGAAAAATGTTACTTGAGGTGCAGGAGATGTAAATTTCCTTTTGCTAACAGGTCAACTGTCCCCTTGGTTAACTATCCCCTTCTGAAGTATTGAACTCATTGGCTCTCAGAGGTGACCTATCTCTTTCTAATGCAAATATTGCTCTCCCATTCCTTTCTGTCAAACTCCCTTTTCTATGTAAAGCATTTATGACTTTAACCAGCTCTTCTTCAGAAAAGGGTCATGTAAATCAGTTCCAATTATTGTTCCCTACTATTAGTGTATTTAGTTTTAGAAGAGAAGTTTCACAATTGGTATCCATTCCCCAGAACACATATAGGAGAAGCTGTCAACTCTTAACCTATGCATAAGATTTGGTCTTCCAATATTTCTGGTTAGTAGTCTACCCATTATCCTGAAATTGCCAGTCCTATGATCGGATTTCAAATTTTACCATTTTTGCTCTCACAACATCTCATTACTTACTCTTTCAAAAACAAACTCACTTTTATGTGAATTGGCTTCAAACACATACTTTGAGGAATCAGTCATCATTGGTTTCTCTATCCAAAAATATTTTGGAAATATCTAGCAGATCAGATAATTCACAGAGTACTAACTGAGAAAATGATTTGCTTTTTTTTTCTAATTCTTTGACCATTTTCAATATTTTTCTGATTTCCTTATTTTTATTCACTTGTTCTACTCCTAAAATTAGAAGATTCCTAAGAATTTTCAGTTCAACTTATTACAATACTTATTCAACATATGAATTTCTTTTTAAAAAGCAGTAATAATATTAAATGTATAACTAGATAATTAACAATTATGCTAAACTTTCACTTTGACATATGATCAATATGATAATAACCAATGAACAATAGTTATATAAAATTAGTATGTAGCAAGTGAAAAACAACAAAACAGATGAATTAATTCAATTAATCATTATTGGCCTATCAGACACACTACATATATCACCTTTTTTGAAAATATGAAGGGCAAATATTTGGTTTTTGTTGTCTAGCTGTAGTCTCATTTCTGATCACACTCACGCCTTATTCAAATTTGACTATTTGACTTATTTATTCCCTTCATTCCAATTTCTAAAACAATCATGTCACAAGTTTGGCTATTTATTAATTAATTAAATTGGAACCCTGTTTTCCTTAATTAATCAGTTAGCTCAGAACTTCCATGCCATTGCATTAAATTTTATGTATTAATCTTGAGAAATGGCTTTTCCTACAAACATATTGGAAACTGACCTCTAATTTATAGCTTCATGGTACTGCTTAGAATATTAAGAAGTTAAATAAGCTGCTCATGGTTATGTACCCAGTGTTTTGCTTTTTTCCTTTTCTTTTCTTTTTTTGGTAAAAGACTTAAACTCATATTCTTTCTAATTCCAAAGCTGTCTTTTTTTTATAATACCCCAAGGTGATTCTCAAAATAATTTTAAACATCATTCAATCCAATTCTCTAGTTTAAAGATTAGGAAACTGAGTCTCAGAGAGATTTAAGATTCTTGTGCAAGATTACTCTGCCATTCTCAGGTAATTAACACTGTGCCACAGAATATTCTCCTCTCTCTCTCTCTCTCTCTGTCTCTGTCTCTGTCTCTCTGTCTCTGTCTCTGTCTCTGTCTCTCTCTCTCTGTCTCTCTGTCTCTCTCTGTCTCTCTCTCTCTCTGTCTCTCTCTGTCTCTCTCTCTCTCTCTCTCTCCCCATTAAAAAGCTATTCACCAGTCTTTGTTTATCATTTCTTGGATTTTAATACTTCTGAGTAACTTCACTTTGTAGGATGTACAAAAAGGCTTAACTTAAGTCATTTTTATTTTTTTACAATAAAATATTTGTTTAGGCAATTCCATGTTAAATATAAATAAATCCTTAGTTTCCACCTTTGTTTTTCAGCATTCAATTTCTGTGTTGTCTCATTCCTAATAAATTTCAGAATGTGAAAATGATTTTCAATATATGTGTGATCCTTCTCTTAGATTCTTTGTATGTCATTGGTAATTGAGTCAATTTCTTAATAGTTCTCTTTGATTTGGCCAAAAGAAGGTTGTTGGTTTTTTTGGCTCTGTTTTGTTTTCTCTTTTACTCCTTTTGTAGTTTTATGTGAGGCAGAAATGTTAAAGGACAAATTGTACATTTTTATTTAATTGGATGACCCACTGACATATTCATAGCAAATGAGGAGTAATTTATTTAGCCTGAAACAGGCCAATTCAAGATGTGGAAAAAATTTACTTTGAAGCACATGCAATCAGTTTCCTCTAAGAAAATACTGTCAACCAAAATTAGAAGCACTGTTTTGGTTGCTGCAGTGGAGAAATGTCCCATGTAAGAATGAAGAAAGTATTTGCCCTTTGGAAATGATAATAAGTGAGGATTTTTTTTTCCCATAAAAGGACATTTTCTGTGCTGTTGTATGGGATACTTTTGTCTTTTATTTATAGTAGCTAAGACTGCCATTAACTTAGCATTTTAATATCACAAGAAGCACATGATATTTATCATTACAAAAGGAGAAAAAGACTGGGTGGAGAAGGAGAATGACTACTAGTACCCAGTTCTAATGATTGTCATAGTGTGAGACATGAGAAAAGCTGAAAATTAATATACTTTCCAAGGTCCATACATGCATCGGGGGCATTTCTAATTACCTTTATCTTATCTCCTCAAAAGTCATAGTATATAACAACCCAAGAAAATTTAAAACCCCCTAAAAAGAAGATTTATATTTTCAATTTAGATGATATTTTATCATGAATAATGCATTATGACTTTTTTTGCAGTGGTCTCCTCTCTGCAAATAGAAAATAGAGGGCAAACAATTAACTTTTTGGGTATCTAAGAAATAAAAAGAAAGAAATGAAAAGATATTTCAAAGTGCAGGAACAAATATTTTACTATTATAAATAAAAGGGAAGAAAAGTTCATTCATGTTACGTTCTTATGTGTATATATGTATAAAATTTTAATCCCAATCAAAAATTTATGTAATTCCATACAAATTATTTGCATTGAGCATTATATATGTGATGGATAGGAAATTACTTCCTCATATCAATATGGAATCTCTTCCTGAATCCCATGTGACTTCTCCTCTTGACTAAATTCTTGAGACTCAAAAAATCATTTGGAATTTTTGATTGAAATTGTTTTGTTATGGTTTACATGTAAGGAAGTTCCAACTTCTTGTGATCAGGTACATAGAAGGCACATCCTGAAAGCATGTAGATCTGGGTTTAAATCTTACCTCTGTCTTTCATTAACTGTTTGATCACAAAGAGATAATTAAGTCATTCTGCCTCCAAGAGACTCCTTATTTTCATCTGCAAAATAAAGATTATAAAAATGCTTGTAACATAACCTTAGCTAAAATTATTAGGAATCAGGAGTGGCTAGGTTGTGAAGTGAATAGAGCACCATTCATGGAGTCAGGAGGACCTGAATTCAAATCAGCCCTCAGACACTTAAAACTTAGTAGCTGTGTGACCTTCGGCAATTCACTTAACCCCAATTGCCCTGACTTGCTGCCTCCAAAAAGAAAAAAAAAAAGATTGTTTTAATCTCAAATAAGACTGAATATAAACTTCTTGAAAAGAACCTTAGGGGTGGCTAGATGGCACAGTGAGTAAAGCTCTGGCCCTGGAGTAAGGAGGACCCATGTTCGGTTCCGGCCTCAGACACTACTTAACACCCACGCAAAAGAACTAGCCATGTAACTTTGGGCAAGTTTCTTAACCCCAATTGCCCTCAAAAAAAAAAAGAACCTTAAAAACCATTGTTTAAGTCTCTATTTTTATATGACAAAGAATACCTGCATCATTTTCATTGGCATTTATGTCAGAACTTTAGAAAGGAAACCAAGCACTCCTTTGATACAGAGGAGGTGATAAGGAATTAATTATTATCCATCTTGTTACCTAAACACCAAAAAGACAAACAAAAATATATTCAGTTTTGTCCTGACAGAAAAAAAAGTCTTGTTGTTAGACCCAATAATAATTTAAACTTAATCACCTATAATATTTTCTGCTATAATCTCAACATTATAACAGTAAAATTATACATTATAACAGTAAAATTATGTTCATCATATCACTTCTTTATTGAGTTAAATTATGATAATAATTAAGATAAAAATCATTAGCTTATATGTTATTTTAAAGAAAAGTAAAATATTCACTAGTTGACCATCTAAATGAAATATTTCATCATTCTATTTAATTTTGTAAAACAGGTCATTTTTTAATTCTATGAAAATTATCAATAATAGTTGTACATTAGTACTGTACTGAGAGTTTGTTTTGAGAATGTTGGTCTGAGCTATGGATTAACCAATGGCAGATTATGTAATGAAAACATGAAAAAGGAGAAAATTTCCTAGATACATCTGCTCGGGATTGCACAGTTAAATAAAGAGGGATTAGATGTATGAGGAAATATATGGGTTGAATACAAAATTGACATTATGAGGAACATATGGGACCAGAGGTCTTATGTTTATGGAAATCCACTTAGCTTGCTTGATTGGTTGAGGAGTGAAATCCTAGCACAAGGCAACAATTGAAAATCGAATGAAAGAGCTTTAGGGAAATATAATGGATATGATTCTATCTTATATACAATTAAAAGGTACCTAAGGATATATACATGATCCTGTTAATTTCGCTCTCCAACTTGGTGTTGTATGCTATCTGTGATGGATAGAGCAGTTCTGTGGGGTTCGAATTTAAGAAGCCCAGTTTATATGAAGAGTTAAATGTAGGGTCCTACCCTATGTTCTTAGAATTTGGAATCCATCAATTTTCTGCTTTGATAAGTGCATCAGTATGCTTCTCCAAATTTCAATATTATAATGTAATCAGCAACATATTGACAGAGGAAAAGATAGGTAATGGAGAGGCAGTAGATTCCATATTAATTAATCTCTATAAATGTCCAGCAATTTAATAGTGAATTCCAGTCCATAATCACCTTCCCACATTTCCTTGTCCATCTATAAATGTTGGTTTCAGTATCCAAATCTAAGGGAATTTTTTTTAAAGTATAGTTGGTGAGTAAGCACCCCACTTTTCTTATTTTTAAGAACTGAAATGTCTTTTGGATCTAACTCCATGAAGTTGTAAACTATAATTTTTCCTAGACTCAATCACTCAGTCAATAAATGTATGTCAAATTAGTGTTATGTGCCAAGTGCTATGGTAAATTCTGACAATGCAAAGCAAGGGAAAAGAACATCCTTCATTTCAAGGAACTTACAGTCTAATCAGGGAGAAAATATTAAAAACAAACAACTACATATAAATAAGCCACATAAAGGATAAATTGGAAATAATCAACAGAGAGAAGGCACTAGAATTAAGAGGGAATGGGGAAGGCTTCATATGGGATTATTTAACTCAAAATTATGCTTCATTATGTGAAAAATTTTGATATTAAAAAGATTAATTCTTTGCTTCAGGCAAAAGCTTGGATTTTTAAAAAAGAATTAAGTCAATTCTGAAATGCAACCTAATCTTTTCTTCTCATATTCAAATCTGAGGCCAGATCATTGTACAACTGCAGTGTTTTCTATAAGATATATCTATTTATGTATTGTGTAAGAGGACACACATGTATATATTTATAATATGCAAGTGTGTATACACATTTTTGTATGTGTAGTTTGTACATGTAAAGATATGTTTATTTATGCATATATACATGTGAATTGATGGATAAGCTGTTTGATTTTCTTTCTTTCTTTCTTTCTTTCTTTCTTTCTCTCTCTCTCTTCCTTCCTTCCTTCCTTCTTTCTTTCTTCCTTTCTTTCTTCCTTTCTTTCTTTCTTTCTTTCTTTCTTTCTTTCTTTCTTTCTTTCTT
>NW_027185791.1:24329809-24350838 GCF_028583685.1 Petaurus breviceps papuanus | reverse complement strand
TTCTTTCTTTCTTTCTTTCTTTCTTTCTTTCTTTCTTTCTTTCTTTCCTTTCTTTCGCTTTTTGGAGGGGGAAGGGCAGGGCAATTGAGACTGAGTGACTTGCCCTAGGTGACACAGCTAGTAAGTGTTAAGTGTCTGAGGCTGGATTTGAATTCAGGTCCTCCTCACTCCAGGGTCAGGACTCTATTCACTGCACCACCTAGCCGCCCCTAGTTGTTTAATTTTCAACTTATTTAAAATTATAATCAGAATAATAGGACTTCTTTATTACCTTCTTATTCTTGTTATTTTTATGTAGACCAAACTTTTTTTGGTGGTGATAAAACTCATTTAGTAATTATTATAATATTATGAGCAGGGTGCAATCTCTCCTCCTTATTATACCCCAAATTCTAGAAAATTTTTCTCATTTTCTTTTGGTCTGTTTTGGAGGGGGGGAAACGGGGCAATTGGGCTTAAGTGACTTGTCCAAGGTCACACAGCTATTAAGTGCTAAGTGTCTGAGGCCAAATTAGAGATAGTGTCTTCCTTACTCCAAGACCCATGGCTCTATTCACTGCACCACCTAACTGCCCCAATGCTTCCCACTTTTAAATTCCTTTTCCTCTCCTCTCACTCAACTCCCCACAAATGATTTTTCACTCTCATCACTCATCTGAACCTTTTTTCCCCAAGGTTACCACTGATCCCTTCACTAACAATCCCAGTGTTCTTTTCTCAGTCTTTATATTTTTTTACCCCTCTGCAGTTTTTGATACATTTTTACCATTCTCACCTCCCTGAATTTTTGTGATACTAGTCACCTGGTTCTTCTTTCTCTTTTCTGACCACTCATCTATTGTGTATTATCTGTGCCTCTTACTTTTTTGCAGGTATACCCTATACCTCCACCAACGGTTCTGCTTTGGACCTTCTCCTCTCCTTTCTCTTATTTATGATCTCATCAGTTCCCATGGGTTAAACTATTGCACTTTGCAGATGCCTTCCAGATCTATTTATTCAATCCTGTGCTTTCTCCTGAGTTTGAGCCCTGAATCCCTGACTGACTCTTGAATATTTCCAAATTGGCAAGCATTTTAAACTAAATGTGCAAAACAAAACACATATTTTTTTCCCCTATGGAGTTCCCTACTTCCTTACCTGTTCCTGTCAAGGGTACCTCAATCATTCCAGATACACAGATTCATATCCTTAAAAACAATATTGATTCTTCAATCTCCCTTATCATATTTCATCTAATCAATTAGCACATCTTTTTTTATCATCCTTCCACTGCATTTCTAACCTTTGTCTCCTCCCATCACTTTCATGAGTTCAGACTCTAGTTCAGACCCTTACCACTTTTCATCTTAAGAATGGCAATAGACTCCTGCTTGGTCTCCATTCACCTAACTTCTCACTTCTCCAATTCATCTTCGCAACTGTCAGATTAGCAGTCCAAAAGCTAGTACTTAACATTTCATTTCCATGCTCAGGAACCTGCTGTGGTGGTTTCTGTTTGATAAATTATCAACTTCTCTGCTGGTATTTAAGCATCTTCCCAATCTGACACCAGTTTACCTTCCCAAACTTATTGCATGTCATGTCACTCCTCTTCGTGCTTCTTTTGTTATAGTCAAATTAGCTTTCTTGTTATTACCCAGGCATGATTGCCATCTCCTTTCTCCAAGCCTTTATAAATCTGGTGAACTGACTTTTTATGTTTGAAATAAAACCGCTTCTCAACTTCACTTTGTACAATTTCTAACACTTTTCAAGATTTAGGTTAAGACTTATCTATGTCAGAGGAATACATTTGGCTGCTGCATTGTGACTAGCAATACTGCCCTTCAACCAAATCAGAAGGGAATTAAGAAATTTTTAACAAAATAAATAAAAATGTAAGAGAGAATACATGATGTCAATATGTGGATTTCTAAATCAAAATGTAGAAAAAAGGAACAATTTTAGTGGTTTGAAATTGAGTTTGACAAGGTTAATCTATATGAGAGTTATTTTATTTTCCCCAATCCCAGTTAACCCCTCTATCCAAAAAGGGTTGGGTGCAACAAAGTCTTGTCTCATTCCAAGTTCTGGGTATGACAAGGTATGGTAAACTATAAAGCTCTACTCTTCCCTGTGATAGCCTCATCCTATTACTTTAGCTGATAATGGACAAGCTACTGAATCACTATCCTGTTGTTAAGTTCTTAAACATCTACCCTGGGCCAGGGATGGCTTAAAAGTCCCACAGTGTTCAAAGTGAAAGAGATAGTCCTACTTTTAATGAAAATGAAGGCTTTGGTGAAACCAGGAGTCTTCATGCAAAGAAATAAACTGGATCCAATGAGATCATAAATGAATGAGTCAGAAGGCACCAGGGAGGAGAGAACAGTAACAAGATGTCAACTGGAGAGGCTGAGGTCTTGGAACGTAAAGACCATTTAAGCCTCAGTTGAGGGCCTAGTAGTGACTTACATTCAGCACTGTGATCATTGTCTTGAATGCCCAGTCATGGAAAGGGGCAAAAGTGAATATCTTATTTTAATATTTTTTTATTTATTTCATTAAATATTTCCTAACTATATGTAGAATTTTTTTTAAATTTTGAGTTCAAAGTTATCTTCTTCCCTCCCACCCCTCCCCACTCCTTGGGAAGTCAGACAATTTGATTTTGATTCCATATGTGAAGACATACAAAACATGTTTCTGTATTAGCCAGGGTGCAAAAGAAAACACAAACAAAAAGAAAAGAAAAATGAAGAAAAAATAAGTATACGTCAATCTATATTTGGTGTCTATAAGTTCTCTTCTAGAGGTGGAAAGCATTTTCATCATGGGTCCTTTGGAATTGTCTTGGATCATTGTATCAGTGTAGCTAATCTTTCGCATTGATTCAACTTTACAATATTGATGTTATTATGAAAATGGTGCTGCAGTTCTGCTCACTTCACTTTGCATCAGTTAGTGTAAGTCCAGGTGTTTCTGAAATCCTACTCCTCATTATTTCTTATGGCACAATAGAATCCTATCACAATCACATATCACAATTTATTCAGCCATTCCTCTAGTGATAGGCATCTCCAAGATGTCCAATTCTTTGATTCACAAAATGAGTTGTTATACACACACACGCACACACACACATCTATCTATCTATGCACACATTTTTTGCTATATATATTTTTGAACAAATACATCCTTCCCTCCTACCTTTTTATCCCTTTGGGATACAGACCTATGCATGGTATTGCTAGGTCAAACTATATGAAGAGTTTTATAGATCTTTGAACATAGCTCCATATTGTTCTCTTGAGTGGTTAAACTAGTTCGCAAATATAGCAACAGTTCATTAGTGTCTCAGTTTTCCTATTCCCCTCCAAAATTTATCATTTTTTCTTCTCTGTAATGTTAGCCAATCAGATTTGTGTGAGCTCATATCTCAGCGTGTTTTAATTTGCATTTCTCTAATTAATAGTGATCTAGAGCATTTTTTATGTGACCATAGTCTTCTCCCTCTGAAAATTGCTTGTTCATATCCTATAACCTTTTGAAATCAGGAGAATGGCTCTTGGGTTTAATATAAATTCAATACATATTAATTTTATTTATATATAATGAAACAAAATTATAAATTTAACTTAGATCCATTTGAGAAATTAGTTTTTCAGAGAAATTTGCTACAAATTTTCCCAATTTCCAGTTTTTCTTCCTTCTAATTTTGCTTGCATTAGTTTTGTTTATTCAAAAGCTTTTTGATTGTCTATAATCAGCATCATCTTTTTACTTCCTATTATCCTCTCATCTGTTGTTGGGTAATAAAATCTTTTTTTATCCGAAAATTTGACAGATACATTTTTTCAATGTTCCTCTAATTTATGTCTAAATCATTTGCCCATTTTTACCTTATCATGGTATATAGTATGAGATACATGTCTATGACTAGTTTCTTCCCATCTGCTTTCTAGTTTTCCTAGCAATTAAATGTGAATATTCTTGATTCTCTCCAGTCCCCCTAAAACTGCTCTGGAGACAGCTGCAGGTACCCACTGTGCTACGCAAAGGAAGAATAATTGGTGTCTCTTGTACTGGTTTGGTTTAAGGCCACTTACTTTACCACCTGTTATATTCTAAGATGAAACTTTCCAAAGAATTAGAATTAGTCACTTGGTGTACCCTAGGGGGCAGTATGTGCCTATGTAGGTTACGTGTATAAGGTGTCACTCCTTTTACCAGTGACTGCTCCTGGATGGGGACAGAGAGTTGTATGTATATATCTGTATATTTTATGTTTCCATTTGTCATTGACTCCACTATTATCATCACTTAAATGTTATGGACTTTTTCTTCTTGTTTGTAACACTATAATGTAGCTATACAGTAGCTGCTTATTAAATACTTATTATACTGCAAAAACAAAAAATAAAGTGGCAACCTCTTTCTTGGAAAGCCCTTTACTGTTCTTTATTTACATTGTATATATTTGCTCATCTGCATTTGCTGTATCTTTCTCCCACCCTCACTACAATGTGTGCACTTTCAGAGCATCAAGTCTTGCTCTATTGCTAACACTGAGCACCGCGCACAGAAGGGATGCTTATTAAATGTTTATTAAATAAATAAATGGACACACTGTCAGTTACAATCAAGAACAGCTGGAGTTCCTATATGCATTTATCTGCTTCTCAATGCCTTAGAAGAGAAATCTGCATAGAGTATTTCATCATTTTTCAGAATATTTTTACAAAAAAAAATCCATTTTAAACTTGTGTAACCCTTTCCAACACAGTGCTTATCTAATGGTAGTTTCTAGAATTTTTTTTAGTTGTATAATTGAGGATAATAAAAAATATATATTTCCATTATCAGTAGCCAAATACTTTCTCTCCTTCAGATTGTGATAAATGTCACTTTGGAGAATTGTATATTGATAATATCTAGTTTTTCCCTAATTGTTCTTGATGAAATCATTCATAATATTTAGGAACAAAGCTTCCATTTACACTGTAAGTCTTTCACCACTTTTGGTGCATGTTTTTTTTCCTATGCATCTTTTCAAATACATTTTTGTTTCGTTTTTTTGGCATTGTTTTTTTTCCTTATGTGCTCAAATTTGCCTTGAAATCAAAAAGAATCATAATATGCATTGATTTTATCTGCAGGACATAGTTTTATGAATCCTTGGAAGTGTTTCACTTACCCTTTGAAACAAATGTTTATGATGCATAAGCTACAATTATTGCTATTGTGGTTATCTATTCACTTACTGTAAGAACTAAAATTAGAAATGATCAATTATATAATATGATCAATTAGATTTATTACTTCAACTTCCAAAAATGCTTCATTCAGATTAATCTGCAAACATTCTTCAATTTTGTTTCATCTTCCAACTTAATTTATAATATTGGCATAGATTAAGGAATCTTTGATCAATTGAGTTTTTTGTTTCACTCAAGAAAATTGCAGAATCTAAGTATCAGGTAACAGCAATGTGATTTGTGTTCATTCCTTTCAGATACTGGCTCACACATACATCTGGAAGTAAGGATTAAAAAATAAATGAAAATAATGTATGATTGACTAAAGCTTCCAACTACATACCTTATAGATGAAATAGATAGAAAAAGGCCTTCATTTTGAAATATTTGATAGTAGAGTCAGATTTAGAACAACTCAACTTCTTAAAGTTTGTCATCATTTTCCTTGTATATTTTGAATAATATAGCAAAGTTCAAGGGAAGGGAATTTCTCTTCTCTGTCCCTTTGGTGATGACTTCTTGAAAGACCAGTGGTAAAAAAAGGCCTAGAAGTATGCAGTGGAGTATCCTTATGGAGATATCAGTTGTCAGCAAGAAGAGTGGATAATAATGCACTGGGAACTATAAAACCAGTCAGAAAATAGGATACCTTATACCCGATTCTCTTGCTGATCCAATGGCATTACCTTTAGTTCTTTCTAAGAGGGCAGAGGGAAACCCTCGGCTGGGAAGTCAGTGAAGCTTTGATTCTGCAAGTAGTGGTTGTATCTAGTGGCATCCACAGACATAGCATCCAGAACAGTGCAGTGAACCTGAGTATGGCTGTGCCTGCATGCATAAGATTGCTGGAATTTGGGGGAAGAAATCAGTGCTTCTGCATCCCAGTAGCACCAAAAATAGGAGTTGCCTCTCTGCACAATGTCTTAGCCACGTGTGAGTCCAATATATTTACTCTATGTATGTGCACTATTCCTAATAACATTTCATGTATCTGTGAAAGAGTTCAAGGGGAAGAGGTTTTGTTTGTACAGTTCTCACATTTCAATGAATTTATTTAAGATATTTTTTCTCTGACTAATTAGAATCAAAATAAATTATTCATTTGTGACCTACAAATTTGGAAGTGTATAACCACAGAGTACTTTGAACTTACGGTAGTTGTCCCCTTTGGGATTTACACTATGAAAATGAGTTAGAGAATGGAAGAGTTAAGAGGAGGCACTACGTGTACTTGAATGGATTGGTGATCTCAGTGATAAAGATATTTACTTTATCCAGGAAGAAGTTAACTCAAGCATGTGTTATTATCCTACATGGCTATTGTCTATATTCATGCACAGATCCTCAATAGAGTGTCTACTCAATGTCCTAGAGATCTTCCATTGGATATTTCTGTATTTTAAAGGTGTATACAAAGCCTGTAGCTTTCTCTCTGTTATCCCTCATTTCCTCCACATGAACAGGTCACTACACTTTCCCATATGTTTCCCCAATGATATCCCTCTTCATGTCATTTCATTAGAAATGATTATATTTAAAGTATGCTGTAGCACTTTGGGGTCCACCATATATCACTTCATTGTCTCATGAGTAACCACAACTTTTTTTTTTATTCCTTGGAAATTAGGATATATCAAAGTTTGTAAACATAGAGAATTACTATGAGAACATGTATTGTTTAGGAAGCAGATAAGCATAATTAAATAACTACACAATTTTTTAAATACAATCCATATCACTATTTTCCTTCTTTTCAGTTCTGAATCTAATTCAATATTCATTTCCAATGTCTATACAAAATATATGAAATGATTTATTAACTAGTGATCCAACCACTAATTTGGAAATTAGCTGTTATTACTTCATTTTCATATAAGGATTGTTAATTTTAACTCTTTTGAATAATTATTACTCTCATTGAGGAGGCCTTCTATTATTCTGGGACTGGCTATAATAACCACACAATAATCCAGAAATAGAAATATGTGGAGAAAATCATCATGTCAGTTTATCGCTGTCCCAGGTTTGATGCACATTTTTCATTTTAACACTGCATGAAGCTTAATCCATGAGACTTGCAAACACTGTATCCAGATAGCCTTCTAGCTTTGTACTTGTTCAATGTTAATAATCTGTTGATTACTGAATACTTTTTATATCTGTGGTTTATTCAAGGAATCCACATATGTACAGAAATTTATAGAAGAAAGGATCAAAATGAAAATTTTCAAGTTCAGCTTGACTTATTCAAATGAGGAATCAATATTTAAAATTGGGAAATGAAAAAGAAAAAAAAACAAGAAAGTCACCTTGATTATTACTGGTAATTGAAAAATTATTACAAATAAGTGTCTACAAGGACATTAAAAGTTATCAGAAACTATATTGGCCAGAAAACACTAAACTTTCTGAACAAATGGAGAGACATGGAAGCCAAGAGGAAGGCTGATTTAGAATATAAACACATTTATAAAATATCATGAGCAACTGTGGAGGATTATGAGTCATATAACTTTAGAAAATAAAGAAAATGATGTAAGAACAGGTCTAAAGAAAGTTTGGAGAGAGACCTACATGAACCGTATCATCCCAAGAACTTTTATACTTAAGAGAGAAAAAGGACAATAAACTGATACCATATAGAATAAAATTGTCAACATATCTAAAGTGATCTTTTCTCATTATCAGTAACAACTAAATAGCCACATTTGAACACTACCACCTAAGGGAACAAAGTGCTACTTGAAGAAGAAATGGTACTTAAGAAGAAGAAGTCAGAAAGAACCATTGGGCCAGACTAAATATACTCCAAGAAATCTATGCTTAAGGCAACACAATCTTAAAAGCATTTAAGGATCATTATAGAAGATATTGAAGGAAGAGATATTCAAGGGAATATCAGTAACTACTGGGCCATATGTCGACTTGTGCATTTTTTATAAAATCTCTATGAGAATGATTTATATGCATATCAAGGGCATTGTGGATGAAAAAAAAAAGAGAAACAAATAGTCAAGCATTTGCAAATAATTTCCCATTTAAGGAAACCTTTTTTAAGGCTACATGAGTGATAAAAACCACAAATAATGCAAGATCCTCCTTTATTTGTTACTTACTGTTTTTTTTTTCTTTTTTTGGTTTAGAAAAGCAAAATGCAACACTAAAATCTTTCCTCCACCAAGAATTAAACAGCAAGTATAATAGAGTATTTAACATAATAAGAACCTAAGAAAGACAACAAATACTAGTAGAGGGCAGAAGACCAAACAGTTCCTACATTCTACCTGTTGAGTTACATGGAGTTCAATTTTTTAACAGACCTCTGTAATGGAAATGCAAATTTGGAAGATCTTCCCCGCCCCTAGGCTAAAATGCACCTGAAGCCTGGGGAGGGAGGCTTGTTTTTCAGTAGATACTTCTTGGTTGGCCAGTGAGTCAATAAGGTTGTTACATTCTCTGAGCCAGGAGAAGGCTATATAAGCCCTGATGTGTAGCTTTGTTTTGGGACTCACTTTGAGAAGTGTTCTGTGATTTGATCTGAATTCTGGGAAGCCGTTGTTGAGAGTCCCCCGGCTTTGAAAAACCCAGAATGTGGAAACCCAGATGTTGACTGGGTATGGATGTAATGATTAGATAGTTTGGAAATCTGTCTACTTGATGTTTCTGTCTTGATAATTATGCCTGTATACTTTGAGGTTCAGGGTGCTGACCTTTTCTCCTGAACAAGGTAAAGGATATATGTCTGACTGATTAAAGTAAGCTTGTTAACTCATTTTGAGTTGCTTTCCTTTAACAAAGCAGATCCAAGAACCTGTGGTAGTTGCAAACCCTGAGGATGCTTGGGGTGCTTGCTGCTACAAAATGGCGTCAGGAACAGGATCTGCAGAGTAAAAGGAAAGTATGGGGACTGGGATAATTGTTTGTTTCCCAGTTGTGGTAGCTGTGATTATGTGGAGCTGTGGAGCCGGAGAGAAGAATGGCCTGCATGCTGACTTCACTGAGCTGAGAGCAGGAATGGTGAGCTGCCTGCATCGGGACCTGGGCAGAAGCCAGGAGCGGCTGCTGCTTGCGGGAGGAGAAGGAGCCCAGGAGTTCGGAATTCAGCCACAGGAAAAGATAAGAGCTGAGCAGCAAAGCAGGGGCACTGAGTGTGTTTCCTGGCTGCATCCCACAGTTTGGGACCCAGGGGGAGGATGGACTTGTGACTATGGTGGGTGGGATGAAGTGCCTTGGATCCCCAGGGACCCCACCTTGTTGGTTTTGTTGCCCAGCCTCCTCTCTGTGCTTGGAGGCAGGGGCTGGAGCTGTGTGAGGGGAAGGATACCCCTCCCCCCTAGAGAACTTTATTTGAACTCTTGTTTTGAACTGAAGTGATAATGCTTTGTACTTTGTGTTTGTTTAAGGCCCAGTGGCCACTTTGGTAACTTTACTGTACTTTGAAAATGTGACCTAAGAGATGTTTAATGCTGATTCAAAAGTAAATTGTCTATGCTATGAGCATGAAAGATCTTGGGGCTGAATGTAATGGAAATGCAAATTTGGAAGATCTTCCCTGCCCCTAGGATAAAATGCACCTGAAGCCTGGGGAGGGAGGCTTGTTTTTCAGTAGATACTTCTTGATTGGCCAGTGAGTCAATAAGGTTGTTACATTCTCTGAGCCAGGAGAAGGCTATATAAGCCCTGATGTGTAGCTTTGTTTTGGGACTCACTTTGAGAAGTGTTGTGTGATTTGATCTGTATTCTGGGAAGCCGTTGTTGAGAGTCCCCCGGCTTTGAAAAACCCAGAATGTGGAAACCCAGATGTTGACTGGGTATGGATGTAATGGTTGGACAGTTTGGAAATCTGTCTACTTGATGTTTCTGTCTTGATAATTCTGCCTGTATACTTTGAGGTTCAGGGTGCTGACCTTTTCTCCTGAACAAGGTAAACGATATATGTCTGACTGATTAAAGTAAGCTTGTTAACTCATTTTGAGTTGCTTTCCTTTAACAAAGCAGATCCAAGAACCTGTGGTAGCTGCAAACCCTGAGGACGCTTGGGGTGCTTGCTGCTACAACCTCCTAATGAACACATCAGGATACAGCGCAATTTAAACAGAAGTTGACCAGAACTGGTGGTTAGAAGTTATTCTAAGATTATTTACATTCAAAGTGTTTGATTGATAATCCCAACTGTAAAAATTCTTAAGGCAAGATATCTCTTCTGTGTTATGCAGTGCAGAATTCTGGGGTTTTAAATGAGTATTTGTCCAAATACATTAATATATTAGAAATTTCTTTATAGGGAAAATATTTGGCCTCAACTACAATCATGCCTGTCTCTACCCCTGCCAAAACAAATTGCTTCTGTTTGAATAAGAACCAAAAATGAGGAGCATTTTATGTACTTACTAAGTACAGGCACAAAGTAAAGAAAGGTAAGAGCAATGCATAGCTTCAAGGAGCTCAGATTTGATGGAAGGCAGGGAAACCAGGAGACAGATATAAGGAGGGAAAGAATTTCTGGCATGAGGGATTGTCAGTGAAAACTTGAAAATGTGGAAGATGGATGTGGAAGGAAAAACAGATAAGTCATAGACACTGGGCACTGGAGAGGAAGAATGGAAAGGTAAGAAGGGAGCTGGTTATGAAGTGCTTCAAAAGTTAAAATAAGGATTTTATATTTGATCATGGAGGTAAATGGGTGACACTGGATTTTACTGAAAAGGGACAATATTCTATATGGAAAACACATTATTCCCACATGCCTGGGGGGGAGCTCCCCATAATTTTTCACTGTGTACACAAAGACTGTAACCAAATAAATTCTCTAATGGGCCAGCCATCATTAACCTGTAACTTTATGACTACTTTAAATAGAAGTTCACAGATAACTGTAAGTGTTTGGCTAGGGATTCTCAGTCCTGGATCACCAGTTCTTGGTGTTTATCTTTCCTTTTCTAAGCACAAGTCAAATACCAGTTAATGGGCTTTGCCTGCCAAGGTACTTAGTCCAGTGGTCACATAACAGAGAAGAGACATTGATTAATAAGTGGGCTGAGAAAAGAGATTCTGATAATGCTTTTTTTCATGAGTTTAACTCATGAGTAAGTCCAAATTTGAGTCTTTAGCCAAAGGCATTCTAGTATGAAAATGCTTCCTCTGCTGTCAGTGCACTTTTGGAAAAAGGGAGAGAATAACGAATAGAGGACCTTCCAGAAGCTAAAGGATTGAAGTTTGTGTGGGAGAATGTAACCTCAACCTTGCTGTCTCACATTGCCTATAAGAGGTTTTTACAATATAGCAAGGAGATAAAAAGAAACGATTGTTCTGCATCCCCCAAAGTGTGCTTATTTCTCAAAAGGGAGACTGCTGGGCTTTTGAGTTTTGTATGGGTTTCTGTATCTATTCATGGGCTCCTGTGAGAACTTTACATATTATACATTTTCTGTTGCGGTGAATTAAAAGCCATCCTATTAAAAGCAGTCTGAGACGAATTTAGCGTGAGTGCCTAAATAAAAGTTAGGCACCTATTACACAGATGGAAGGGATTTTAAACCCAAGTTTTTATTATGGGTAAATGTATAAATTTCTTTTCATATTTTCAAATGGAAGTAATGGGACCAAAAGGGAAGTGATCTGCTGGTCTAATACCTACAAGATCATAACTAGTGCAAGAGCTTGTAGAAATTTCAGTGAGAATCTTGAGCCCTATGTTATACATAAGAAATCCAGAATCTTTTTTCTTTTCTTTTCTGAAAGACCAATCTGTTCTCAGCTCTTTTAGAATACCAGATAATATAAAATTTGCTTGATTTGCTGGAGGTTGATACATCTCTAGTATAAATTAACTAAAATTCAGAAGTTAAGTGGTAGTTTTTAACTTTTTCACCTCAAAGAAAACATGTAAAACATTTTAAGTTTTCAGGAAGATTCTAAGAATTTTAAAATGAATATTCCATGAGACACTAAAGAATTAGACATGTTTTCATAGCATTTGGGAAATGAAGTCATTTAGGTCCCCTTTACAGACCTTTTACTCTCATGTACAAAAAAAAAGCAATTTCAGGAATTGCACATCTTACTTTTGACATCGTGCAAGACTAAAATAAGTTTTAAAATGGTTTAACTAAGAAAATATTCCTGGAAACTTTCAAATACATGAAATGCTTCCTTAGTTTAATTGAAATTTATTACAGCTCTTATACTACTAGATAAAGTTTTCATTTTTATTGAGAAATTATTTAATTATATACAACTAGAAAGCTGAATTAATAGTGTATGAGGCAAAAATATTTGTTTTTTTTAAATAAATTTATTTATTTAATTTTAGTTTTCAACCTTCATTTTCACAAGATTTTAATTTACAATTTTATCTCCCCATTTTCCCCTTTGTCCCACCCCAAAATAGCAAACTTGCTGAATACCCCTTCCCCCAATCTGTACTCTCTTATATCCTCCCCCATCATTACCCCTAACTTTCTAGTAGGGCAAGATGGATTGCTATACCCCAGTGTTTGTACATCTTATTTCCCAGCTGAATGTAGAAAATAAATTTTTTCATACCATTTGTTTTTAAAACTTTTAAATCCCAGATTTTTTCCCTTCTTCCCTCCTCTTCTGCCGGGAAGATATGCAATTAAATATTGGTTGTACATATGTAGTTACCCAAATAATTTCTGTAGTTGTGATATTGTGAAAGACAAACTACATTCCCTACATCTTATTCCACCCCACATTATTCTATTCTCTGCTTTGACCCTGTCCCTTCTCAAAAGTGTTTGCTGCTAACAACCTTCTCTGCCAATCTGCCCTCCCTTCTATCATCTGCTTCTTATCCCCTGCCACTTACTTTCCTGTAGGGTAAAATACCCAATTGAGTGTGCATGTTATTCTCTCCTTAGGCAAAATTCAATGAGAATCAGATTGTCCCTTTCCCTTTCACCATCCTTCTGTTCACCTCCATTGTAACAGTTGTCTATTGCCTCATTTATATGAGATAATTGGCCCTAACCTATCTCTCCCTTTCTCTTTCTCCCAATAAATTACTCTCTCACCTCTTAATTTTATTTTTATAAATCTCCTGTGCCCTCTACCTATGTATAAATTAACATACATATGCCCACACTCAGATATATATTTATATATAAATACACTGTCCTATACATATGTGTATGTATACATTCACACAAAGACACACAGACACACACACACACATATTCCCTTCAACTATCTTCATATTGAGAAAATCTCATGAGCTACAATGATCATTTTTGCATGTAGTAAAGTAAATAGTCCAATGTTATTATGTCCTTTATGATATCTTTTTTTCCTGTTTACCTTCTCATGATTCTATTACTTCTTGTATTTGAAAGGCACATTTTCTGTTCAACTCAGGTCTTTCTGTCAAGAATGCTTGAAAATGCTCTATTTCACTGAATGACCATATATTCCCCTGTAGCATTATACTCAGTTTTTCTGGGTAGGTGGTTCTTGGTTTTAGTCCTAGCTCCTTTGACCTCTAGAATATCATTTTCCAAGTCTTTTGATACCTTAATGTAGAAGCTGCTTCATCTTATGTTATACTGATTGTGTTTCCACAATACTCAATTTTTTTTTTCTTCCTGACTGCTAGCAGTGTTTTCTCTGTGATCTGGGAACTCTGGAGTTTGTCTACAACATTTCTAGAATTTTCTTTTAGGGATCTTTTCCAAGAGACAATTAGTAAATTATTTCAATTTCTATTTTGCCCTCTGGTTTAAGAATATCAGGGCAATTTTGCTTGATAATTTCTTGAAAGATGATGTCTAGGGTTTTTTTGTTTGTTTGTTTTGTTTTTTGATTGTGGATTTCAGGTAGTCCAGTTATTTTTAGATTATCTCTCCTGGATCTTTTTTCTCCAGGTCAGTGGTTTTTCCAATGAGATATTTCACATTGCCTTCTATTTTTACATTTCTTTGGATCTGTCTTATAGTATCTTGATTGCTCATAAAATCATCACTTTTCAATTGCTCCAGTCTAATTTTGAAGGAGCTATTCTTTTCAGTGACTTTTTGAAATTCCTTTTCCATCTGACAAATTTGGCTTTTTAAGGTATTTGTCTCCTCATTGGCTTTTTGGGACTCTTTTGCCACTTGAGTTAGTCCATTTTTAAGGCTGTTATTTTTTTCATTGTATTTTTGGGTCACCTTTAGCAGGCTATTGACTTACTTTTCATAATTTTCTTGCATTATTCTAATTTATTTTCTATATTTTTCTGCTGCTTTTCCTATTTGATTTTGAAAGTCCTTCCTGAGGTTCTCCATGGCCGGTGACCAGTTCATATTTTTCTTGCAGCCTTTTGATGCAGGAGTTCTGACTTTACTTTCTTCCTCCCTCCCTCTCCATGCCTGGATACTTTTTGTCACCCCAAAAGGATTATCTGTTCTGTTTGGACTGCCTCTGTTTGCTCATGTTGCCAGCCAATTACTGGACTATTGAGCTCTTTGTCATGGCTGAACTCTGCTTCCAGAATGGAGAGAACATTGTCCCAAATCACTGGGGTTTTCACTGCTGCTGGAGCTATTAGGAGGGTGATGTCTCTCCAGCCCCCACAATCTCTGTCTCACTGGCCACACACCCCAGGACCACCACCAAAGACTGTGGTCCAGATCCAAGCTGGTCAAAGCAAGAACAATTACCCTCTGAATGGTGGCTTGGTTCCCCTATGATCTGCAGACCAGTAGCTCTGCAGCAGCCATGCAGCAGTAGCTGCAGAACCTCAGTGCCTTACCCAATTTTCCCTCTGGGTGCAGAGGCTGGACTGTACTCCCAGACACCCTGTTCCCAAAGTCCACTGACCTCTCACTTTATCTTTAGCATTTATGGATTCATAATTCTGGCAACTGCTACAGCTACTGGTGATCCAGTCTTCTGATGTCTCTCCAGCCAGGGCTGGTCGTGGCTGCTCTGAGGCTAAAACCATGGACTCACACAGGGCTTGGCTCCCATTACACTATGATGGCCCCTTCTTTCCAGTTTACCAAGCTGTCTTCAGCAGGATGTTAGTTTCTCTCTGTGACTTTGCGGGTTATGTAGCCCTAAAGTTTCTTTAGAATCATTTTTACATGTTTTGGAGGAGGTGGAAGTGGGAGCCACACCAAAGTCCTGTTTCTACTCTGACATCTCGGCTCCACCCCCAATTTAAAACTTTTTAAATAAGAAACTCTTCAAAGATATTCCAAATATAAACTCCACATTAAAATGGAGAGGTTTTGGAACCTCTTTTTCCATCAACTTTTGTAAAAAAGGGTAAAAACTCTGGACATTTTCATATAACAGTATGTTAAATTAATAAAGCACGTAGAATTGCAAAAGAAACTAATTATATTGGAATTTCATTATCAACTTACCCTTATGTCTATATATTTATCTATGTCTACCTACCTACCTCTGTATTGAACTATTTATTTAACTATCTATCTATCTGTCTAAGTTCAAAGCACAAAAACCCTACTATAATATTACAATTATAGTGAGGGGGAAAATCATCTTAAAGAAAAAAAAGCCTTAAAACCACATGCAATGTTTAAGACACAGGACAAGGGAAAAATTTTAAATGCAGATGGAGATGTCACACCTTGTCATCTGGATCTAGAGTAAACTTGCTATCCAAACTCAAAAGAACCTTCACTGCTACATGACAATCCCATTATTCTTGCTAAACTAAAATTCTAACTATGTGATGCTGTAGCAGCAAGCACCCCAAGCGCGTCCTCAGGGTTTGCAGCTACCACAGGTTCTTGGATCTGCTTTGTTAAAGGAAAGCAACTCAAAAATGGGTTAACAAGCTTACTTTAATCAGTCAGACATATATCGTTTACCTTGTTCAGGAGAAAAGGTGAGCACCCTGAACCTCAAAATATACAGGCATAATTATCAAGACAGAAACATCAAGTAGACAGATTTCCAAACTGTCCAACCATTACATCCATACCCAGTCAACATCTGGGTTTCCACATTCTGGGTTTTTCAAAGCCGGGGGACTCTCAACAACGGCTTCCCAGAATTCATATCAAATCACAGAACATTTCTCAAAGTGAGTCCCAAAAACAAAGCTACACATCAGGGCTTATATAGCCTTCTCCTGGCTCAGAGAATGTAACAACCTTATTGACCCACTGGCCAATCAAAAAGTATCTACTGAAAAACAAGCCTCCCTCCCCAGGCTTCTGGTGCACTTTAGCCTAGGGGCAGGGAAGATCTTTAAAATTTACATTTCCATTACAGATGCTTAGACCCTCAACCCCCTTTCTGCTGTTCTGTTATCATCACGACAGAAGCAAAATCCTTCCACATAAGATCAAGGCCCATTTGGTATTTAAAAATATATTTTGTTTTCCTCTAATGAAAGTATTGGCCAAATAATTCATCATCAAGTTTGCAAGTGTTTTTTTTTTTTTTGATAAGCGTCTTCACATCTTAGTTCACCATCAAAAGTCAAGATACACCTTATTGCTGGGCTCACACTTGAACTCTTCCAAGCATCGGAAAATCTTTCATCATATCTACTTTTTTTTCATAGTCTTTGGAAAAGTAGCATCACCTACACACAGCAGTAATATCATGAAATAGGACTTTAATTCTGACTTTTTAAGATAATTTTCCCCCAACTAAGAAGTCCTCTGGGCTAAGTTATTTTTATGGAGCCATGAACATATATGCATGTCTCTATGTGTCTGTGTGCACATGCATATGTGAAAGAGGCCTTGGATATTATACTTTACAAAATAATATACCCCAAAATGGTTGGTTTGAGCATTTGGTTGAAAACATCAAGTCAAAAGGAACCAACTACTTCTCATTATGGCCTTTTTCATTTTGGGATAGCTCTATTAAGAAAAACTGCCCCCCCATATTAATTTTAACTCTGTTCAAACAATTAGGAACAATTTGGATTTATGCAAGGAAAGCCACTAACTTGTCCATATTCTTTTATCTTCTGCCACGTATTGAATATAAGGAGATTAAATATATTGAAAAATCCTAACTATATAACATTATTCATAACACCATTTATCATGGTAGCACGAGATATTTAAAACAAAGTAAATATTCATCTATTGGGGCATGAGTGAGCAAATGTTGGTTCATAAACTATGGCCTATGAACACAAAAGAATATTAATGATCTTTAGGAAATGACAAGAAACTTCCAGAGAAACATTGAAAGATTTATATGAACTAGAATAAAATTAAGTAAGAAGAATAAAGAAATGGTAGCTATAAATGATTACTGAAATTATGAAAATAAAAATTAAAGAAAAACAATTTCAAACTTTGTAATTACAGATCAAATCTTCATTCCAAGGATGAGACGAGGAAACTTCTCTCTTTTCTGAGGAGAGATGGAAACTATTAAGTGCAGTGTTCTAAAAATTACCAAATATGAATCTGTACCAGTTAGTTTTTCTTAACATTTTTGTTGTTATGAGGGGAGGGTTCACTAAATGATAAAGTGAGGTCAGGAGGGAGGGAAGAAAAGGGAAATGAACAGCATAGTGTGTCTGGAAATTACTATACTATGAAAACAAAATGGGACAATGAAATAAAAAGGGCAGATCTGTAACTTTGTAATCTCTACCCATTGTGCACACACACACACACATATCACCCCTCCCCACCAGAGCCAAGAGCTGTAGAACTAATCTTTCTACATCTTTCAGTCTTTCAAATATTTGAAGACATTTTTCATGTCTCCAAGTTTTCTATTCTCTAGTAATAACATGGTCTTGTCCTCCTCCAGATTCTCAGTATGCATGATCTCTATACTTTTCCTTATTTTGGTCTCCCTCTTCCTGATGTTCTCCTTTTAAATCAGTGTCCTTTATAAAATATGATGTTCAGATTCCTAATGGGATCAGACTAAGGCAGACTACACTGTGCTTGTTTTCTCCATAGATCTGGGAAGTTTGTTTCCCTTAATATAGCTGGGTGCATTAAATAGTGCTTAAGGCCTCCAAGACAGGAAGACCTGAATTTAAGAAGCACCTTGATACATTCTTCCTTATGTGACAATGGGATGGTTACTTAACATCTAAGTGTTTGAGACAAATTTGGAAAGCAATAAATTTGCACAGAATGTGCTGACCTGCATTGGTAAAGGAAATTCCTTATCTGGGAGTACCCTAAACCAATGAAATTAGAGGGCCAGGGTCTATTTCTCTTCTTAATGAATTAAGCATGAAATAGTATCTCTCTCTGTCTCTCTCTCTGTCTCTGTCTCTCTGTCTCTGTCTCTCTCTCTCTCTGTCTCTCTCTTTCTGTCTCTCTCTCTCCCTCCCTCCCTCCCTCTCTCTCTCTTTTTGTCTGTGTTTAAGTGTGTGAGTGGCTATGGATATGAGTCAGAGCACACTATTTTTTCATATTGAATTTGTAATACCTTAACCCTTCCTCCCATCTCCTGACTTTTCCAGATGAATGCCTGTCTAGGTTGGCAATCTCTATCTTATACTTGAGTTTTCTTTTCTTTCTTTCTTCATATCCAAGTGCAAGACTTGACACTTGTCCCTATAAAAATGTTTTTGAAAATGTGTTGTCAAAATGGAGCACATTTTTCTACTACCTCGTTTCAGAGAAAACACAAAAGAAAAAATCAATGACTGGGACATTGGGTTATTTTCAGTTTGATGTGTGGAAACTCTCTTAAGACTAATTCACTTGGGCTAAGCAAGGAGCCAGTTTTGTTAAGCACTTAGGAACTTTTGCCTTCCGCACCTTAAGGACATTTCTACTTTAACAAGGATTATGGGTGATCTCAACTGTAGTCACACATAAAATCACAATTGTATTCATATCTGTTAAATCCCCTGAGAAAGAAAAAAAAAATATGTGCTTCTATGCTTTGGTAGAGAATCAAGAAGAAAATAATTAACTAACCTTTCTCAGTTTCAGTTTCTTCATGTGTAAAATGGAGCTAACAATAGCACCTGTAATGGAGAATTCATATGATAATCCAAAGAGAAAACATGTAAAGTGCTTTGTAAAGAAAACCCTTAATAAGTGCTAAGTATGATCTTTTTATCTTCATCTAAGATCAGGAAGCAGAGGTTCCAAATTACTCCAGAAGTTACCTCCCTATGATTATTCAGTCAAGAAAGGATTCTTTAAACCACATTATTTTCCTTATAAATGACTGATTTTATGTGACGTGTTAACTACAAGTTTTAATCAGAATCTACCAGTTCTTTGCTTCTGTCTCTTTGCTGCATAAAAATGTGCCTAGAAAATAACAAGGAGAAGGACTTCTCTCTTCCCCTGTCCTCTAGTGACCTGGTTGAGGAAGCATCGTACTCATTTCCAGGAGAGACGAGCTACCTGTTAATGGCAACTGGGGTGGCTATTGATGAATACAGTTTCCTAAGCTGCTCTTAAAACAGCTCAAGAAATCATCAGAGTGGGTAGGATACACATCATAAAATACAGGTTCAAGTTAAAAACTTGTTCCACCTCAGAATTCAACTCATTAAGCATTAATTACATTAATTAAGTACCTGCTTTGTATGAATCACTGGGCAAGACATTGGGGAAACAAAGGCAAAAATAAATGGTTCCTATCTCCGAGAAACTTATGAAGCATGAAGTGAACAGATAAATCATGTCTGCAAATACATAATTGCAAAGTAATTTGTTGAGGGAGAGTACAATGACTAGGGAGTGTGAGGTCCAGAAGGGACCAAGTGGCCTCAGATAAGAATTCAGAGGCGTGATTGAATGTATTCTAGGTCTATCACTTGGAAACATCCCTCACCTTAGAGGGTGGTTCCTCCCATGGAACAGATATCACAGGCTTATGGTATTCTGTGGGCCTGCATCTCCTAAAAGTATGGTTCATGAGTTCTCCCTTTAATAAACATTCAGAGTATCCAATTGCTTTAACACAGAAACATATTTAATTAAATGGAATAGTTAGAAAAATTAAGGGAAAAAATTTCCATACACCTGAGTTTAACACAAACAGCATTAACAAGTAGAGAATTTGTGGCCAACCTACCTGGGTGGAAGGGTATATGCATAGTCAACATATGTATCTAGGGCACATAATGTCAAAGGGGGCAGAGTACACAAGTAGAGAGACAGGCATATTGTAGGAAAATGTAGCACTTCTTCTAGTGTAATCAAATGCTATTACTAGGCCTACTTCCCACTGACCTAATATTCTCCTCTAAAAGTTGATATGGAGTGTGGTCAATTGTCTACTCCATTGTATGACTTTTTTGGTGGAAATTGTTCCACTGGATGCTGCTTCCTGGATGTCATATGTATAGAAATAAAATCTATCAGAGGATGCTCTACTGACTATTCCACTTTCTCTAGTATTTTTTTTGTTGAGTTCTGTGAATATTTCTTCAAATTTAAATTTTAACTCTGAAAGTCCAGTAGAATTGTTTTATTTTGCAATACAAACATTTCCAAATCACTCACTTCCTAAGAGTTCTCTTATAATGATGAAAAACAATTAAGCAAAACTAATAATAGAGTGACCAAATCTAAAAGTATATTCCATATCTGGAGGGCTTCATACATCTCCATTTTTTTCATTAATAGCAAGCAATTTTCTCTCCCTCATTTGTCAACCACATTAGAAAAAAGAAATAAGATTTGTGTGTGACAAATATGCAGTAAATCAAACATTCTCTTAATGAGAAAGATCAGATGTGGCCAACTCTCCTCCTTCTTCTTCTTCTTCTTCTTCTTCTTCTTCTTCTTCTTCTTCTTCTTCTTCTTCTTCTTCTTCTTCTTCTTCTTCTTCTTCTTCTTCTTCTTCTTCTTC
>NW_027185791.1:24310189-24329799 GCF_028583685.1 Petaurus breviceps papuanus | reverse complement strand
TCTTCTTCTTCTTCTTCTTCTTCTTCTTCTTCTTCTTCTTCTTCTTCCTTCTCCTTCTTCTTCCCATAATATTATCTTGAGTTCCTTTAGAAATTCAGAAACCTGGCACGGTACCAATACAAATATTTGCCCTTGACCCTCAGAGTCTTATCTTTGAAGATTCATTTCCCCAGCAAGAGATGCTCAATCCAACCCTCCAAGCCCATTGGAACTAAGAGTCATATTCTCTCAGCTAACTAATGCCCTCAGGCATACTCTTTTATTTGGACTTCTACTACAATTCCAGGGAATGGGGTTTCTCTTTCTGTCTGTCTGAGATCAATCTGTAGTTTAAGATAAATATTTCATACACCTCCAAAATTTTAAAATCTGAAGGCTTCCCTACAAATCACATGAAGCTTTCTTGATAACCACTGAGCAGTTATGGGGTTTCCACTTTTCAAATTCTGAGTATTTTCTATTCTACAGATTGAATGAGGAAAAAAAAGAAATTGAGAAAGAAGTTTAATACAGGGCAAAAGATGATTTCCTTTGCCTATCGTTTGCTAGTTCTTTCATATAAAGATATGGCAAGCCAAGACCTTTAAGGAAATTGGGAGCATGTCTATACACAGACAAAGTGTAACACTTTTCTTCCCCTCCCCAGGCTGGACAATTTATTGGAGAAGGGGAACACTATAAACAAAAATCTCAATGAGGAAATCAATTTCAAGATGAATACCTACATGGGGGCAGAGTTAAGATGGCAGTATAGACGCAGGAAAAGTCCATGTGCTCCCCCAATAACCACTTAAAATACCCATAAAAATGACTCTAAAAAACTTTAGAGCTACAATACCCACAGAGTGACAGAAAGAAACAAACCTCTCACTGCAGGCAGTCCAGCAGATGGACAGGAAGGGTCTATCACAGCACATGGGAGCAGAGACCAGCCCTGCATGAGCCTGCTGTTTGTAGTCAAATTTCAGAGCTCCAAGGTCAATGGAATACAAACAGCCAGAAAGGAACAATTTCAGAATTGTGCAAACACAAAAAGGGTAACACAAAATTTAACAGCTACTAAACTAAGCATTCAGAGTACTTGAAATATGATATTCTAGAGGTCAAAGGAGAAAGGATTAAAAGGAAGAATCACCTACTCAAAAAAACTGAGTATAATCCTTCAAGGGAAAAATGGATATTCACTTAAATAAAAGACCAGAGCTGAATAGAAAATTTGACTTACCAATACAGTATCAGGAGGAGCATGGAAAAGGAAACAGGAAAGAGAAATGATAAGGAACTTTCTAAAGTTGAAGTGCTTGCATTCCTACAAGGAAAGATGATATTTGTAACTCATGAGACCTTTTCCAGTATTAGGGTAGTTGGAATGAATACACACACACCGGTACACAAACAAAAGCAGGTATATGTGTGTGTACATACATGCATGCATACATGCATGAACAGAAAATATACATATGTACTTTTATGCATGCATACAATACATATAAATATGTATGTATACATGCATATGTATATAAACATGTATGCATATATATATACTGTGTGATTATGTGCATATATGTACTGATATGTGTGTATATGTAGCTCTGTGTGTATGTGTGTGTCTATGTTTGTGGGTATGTATACACACAGAGAGAGCACAGGGTGAGTTGAATATGAAGGGATGATATCTAAAAAATAAAATTAAGAGGTGAAAGAGAAATGTCCTGGGAGAAGGAAAAGGGAGAAATAGAGTGGGGTAAATTATCTTGCATAAAAGAGACAAGCAAAAGCTTTTATTGTGGAGGGGAAGAGTGGGGAGGTGAGATTGAATGAGTGAAGAACTCTAATTGAATTTTGCTTAACAAGGGAATAACATACTCACTCAATTGGATATGTAAATCTATCTTACCCTACAGGAAAATAAAGGGGAAGGGGATTAGATAGGGGAGATGATAGAAGGGAAGGCAGATGGGAGGAGTGGGTAATCAAAAGCAAACACTTTTAAGAAGGAAAATTGTCAAAGGACAGAGGAGCATAAATGGGGGTGATGGGATAAAATGGAGTATAATATAGTTTGTCTTTTACAACATGACTCTTATGGAAGTGTTTTCCATGACTATATATGTATAACCTATAGTGAATCGCTTAGCTTATCAATGAAGGTGGGTGGGGATGGAGGCAGGGAGAGAATGTGGAACTCAACGTTTTCAAAACAAATGTTAAAAATTGTTTTTAGGGGGATGGAGCTAAGATGGAGGAGTAGAAGCAGGACTTCCACACGGCTCCCACTTCCACCTCCTCCAATGCATGTGAAAATGACTTTAAACACACTTTAGAGGTACAGAACCCACAAAGTGACAGGGAAAAACTAACCTCCTACTGTAGATAGTCTGGCAGGCAGTCAGGAAGAGGCTATCCCAGCTCTCTGGGAGCATAGCCCAAGCCAGCTTGAGCCCAAGACTTTAGCCTCAGGATGGCCTACCAGCCCTAGCTGGAGGGACTTTGAGAGAGTGTATATCCAGAAGCTGTAGCAGTTTCCAGAAATATCGATCCATAGATGTTCAGAACAAAGTGAGAGGTCAATGTGAACTTTGGAAACAAGTCCAACAGTGTGGTCTGGCCTCTGCATCCTGGAGGGAGAAGAGGCTAAGGTGCCCCAATGTCACTGCTTCAGATCTCTGGGCATGCAGGTTGTAGGGGAACCAAGCAACCAGTCTGAGGGGTAATAACTCTTGCTTTAACCTGCTTTGATCTGCATCGCAGTCAAGGGTGGAGGTTCTGTGATGTGGGACCAGTGTGCCAGAGTCTGTGGAGGCTTCATTGAGGGCAGCCAACTAATAGCTCCAGCACTTGTGAAAATCCCAACAATTTGGGACAAAGCTCCCTGCTCTGGTAGCAGAGTTCTAGTGTGGCAAAAAGCTCAATAGTTAAATAATTAAGTGGCAACATGAGCAAGCAAAGGAAGGAAAACAAGCACAGGAATCCATATTTAGACTCTATTTTGGGGACAAACATGATCAAAGAATGAAACAGGAGGAAGACAGTGAAGTCAGAACTCCAGCACCAAAGCTTCCAAGAAAAATATGAATTGGCTACAGGCCATAAAGGAGCTTAAGAAGAATTTTGAACACCAAATAAAATAAATGGAGGAAAAATTGGGAAGAAAAATGAGAATGATGAAAGAAAATAATGAAAAGAATGTCAACAACCTGACTGAAGAAAATACCTTAAAAAGTAGACTAACTAGAGGGGCGGCTAGTTGGTACAGTGAGTCAAGCACGAGCACCAGAATCAGGAAGTCATAAGTTCACATCCAGCCTCAGACACAATACACACAAACACACACACACACACACACACACACACAAACTAGCTATGTATGCTTGGGCAAGTTACTTAACTCCAATTGCACTCAAAAAAAGGAAAAAAAATAGTCTAACTCAAATTGCAAAAGAGGTTCAAAAAGCCAATGAGGAGAAGAATGCTTTATAAAGTTGAATTTGCCAGATGGAAAAATAATCTCAAAATCTCTTGGAAGAGAATAATTCTTTCAGAATTAGATTGGAGCAAATGGAAGCTAGTGACATTATGAGAAATCAAGATATGATTAAACAGAAACAACCAAATGAAAAAATAGAAGGCAATATGAAATATCCCATTGGAAAAACAACTGACCTGGAAAATAGACCCCAGAGAGATAATTTTAAAATTATTGGACTACCTGAAAGCCATGATCAAAAAAAGATACTAGTAATCACCCTTCAAGCAATTCTCAAGGCAAATTGTCCCAATGTTTTAGAAACAGTGGGCAAAATAGAGGTTGAAAGAATCCACTGATCCCCTCCTGAAAAAGATCGCAAAAAGAAAACTCCTAGGAATATTGTAGCCAGGTTCCAGAGCCCCTAGATCAAGGAGAAAATATTACAAGCATCCAGGAAGAAACAATTTTAATATTGTCGAAACACAATCAAGATAACCCAAGATCTGGCAGCTTCTACACTGAGGGATAGAAGGGCTTGGAATATGATATTCTGGAGGTCAAAGGAGCTGGGATAAAACCAACCGTCACCTACCCAGCAAATCTTAGTATCGTGCTTCAGAGAAAATATGGTTATTCAATGGAATAGAGGACTTTCAACAATTCTTGATGAAAAAACCAGAGTTGAATAGAATGTTTGACATTCAGATACAAGAAGCAAGAGAAGCATGAGAAGGTAAACAGGGAAAAGAAATCATAAGGAACTTATCAAAGCTGAACTATTTACATTCCTGCATGGAAAAATGATAATTGTAATTTATGAAACTTTTCTCAGCATGAGAATAGTTGAAAGGAATATAAATGATTATGTGTGTGTATACACACACATACATACATACATATATATACATATATCTATATAGGAGGTTTTATGGGCATATGAATACATATGTGAGTGTGTTTATATATGTGTACAGGTATATATAGACAGAGGACAGAGAACCGATTGAATAGGAAAGGATGACAATTAAAAGTGTAATTGAGATGTGAGAGTTGTATAGTGAGAGGAGATGGGGAGAGACAGAATGGTGTAAATTATTTCATATAGAATAGGATAGGAAAACTGTTACAATGGAAGGAAAGAACAGGAAAGCAAAAGGGAATGAGTCAACCTTATTCTCATTGAATTTGTCTTAGGGAGGAAATGGCATGAAAACTTAACAGGGTATCTCAACCTACAGGAGAGTACGGGGGAAGGGAATGAGAGGGGAGATAATGGAAGGGAGGGCTGATTAGGGGGTAGGGAAGTTAAAGAACACACATTTGAAAAGTGACAGGGTCAAATTAGAGAATAGAACAAGTGTGGGACAGAATAGGATGGAGGGAAATATAGTCACTCTTTAACAATATATACACCATGGAAATGTTTTTCTTTGCTACACAGGTAAAACCTATATTGAATTGTTTATCTTCCCAGTAAGTGTATGTGATGACAGAAGAAGGGAAAGAATCTGGAATTCAAAGTTTTAAAATCAAATGTTTAAACATATGCGTGTGTATACGTGCATACATATATATTTACCTGCAACTGGGAAATAATATATAGAGGAACTGGTGCATAGAGATCTATCTTATCCTACTGGAAAGCTGGAAAGTAGGAGGGGGAATAAGGGAGGATATATGAGAAAGCAGAGTGAGGCAGGGGGTATTCAGTAGAATCACTGTTTTGGGGTGCTGGTAGGGGAAAGTTGGGGAAACAATTTGTAACTCAAAATCTTGTGGAAATTAATGATACAAACTAAAAATAAACACAAAATTTAATCCAACAAAATGTTTCTACATGCATCTGAGAAATAAGATATACAGGCAATGGTGTATAGAAATCTATATTTCCTCATGAGAAAATAGAAGGGAAGGGGATAAAAGAAGGTAGAAATAGAAGGCAGGGCAGATCAGCTAAGGGATAATCAAAATTCGAGCTCTCTGTGGGTGGGGAAAGGGAGAGATGAAGAGAAGATTTATAACTCAAAATCTAAAGTAAATTGAATGTTGAAAACTAAAATTAAATTAATAAAAATAAAAATAAGAAAAATACCTGAGAAAATCAGAGATTGATTTACTTGGCTAAGGTCATACATGAGGCATGAATTATAGCATTAGGCTATTATATTTTTTTGCTATATATGTTTAGGTTTTCTATTATAACCTAAAAACTGAGAACAATGGATTTCTTCTTTAACCCAAGCACCAGACATAACTCATGAAAAGTCTCACTAACAATTATCAGCAAAATGTTTGAATAATGAGTCCAAAAATTCAGTTACATCATTATGCTTATGTAAATATTTTATCTTCTGATTGTCTCTCCTGAGTCTTCATCATTACATTTGATTTAATTCCATTAGATTACAATTTATCATGTATCTACTATGTTCTAGCCACTGCTCTAGAATATTTCTTTCCCTCAAAAATCTTATGTTCTTCTTCCAGAAAAGCAACTACATAAGCAAATATATGCAAAACTCATACAAAATAAATACATTTTAATAAATATTTTGTAAGAGAGAGAGAGAGAGAGAGAGAGAGAGAGAGAGAGAGAGAGAGAGAGAGAGGTAAAAACTGGAAAGATAAGGAAAGTTCTTTCATACCCTTTGAATCTTGGAGAGTGCTAGAGGTTACAAAATATAGACATGAGAATGCAGAACATTATAGGAATGAGATATCTCTTATGCCAAAGACATAGATTCATAAAATGTATTATCAAAGATAATGCGAGTATATCAGGTCATGTAGCAGGTTTTTTAATGATTTTGGACTCCCAGACTTTGTTTCCTTTAAGTAATTCACCATTATGAAAATTACACTTACCGTCCCAATTCAATGGTTTATTGTTCAGACTCACTGAAGACACAATTCAAAACACATTCAAGCTTTGAGAACAAAGATCTCATTCCAAAGATTACATTAGACCCAGATAATTCTCTCCATCTAATTGAAAGTCTCATGGCGACCTCATACAATCCTTTGATCTAGTCCCCAGACTGTATTTAAATGAATGGCCATGGTTCAAAACTCAGTAATAGACTATAAGTATATGCCAGGAAAGAAAAAACCTAGCTGCATTTCTGAAAATTCATAACTTAAAGTATGGTTATTTGCTTGTAAATTTTTTATAAAAATTTTTAAGATATGTAAAATGCCTTTATGTTACTTTATTTGATATTCACAATATAACTATCATTATCGTTGTTAACAAAGATGAGGAATTGAAGGGAAAATATAAGTGAATCACCCATGTTTCCACAGTCAACAAGTGTTTGAGGCCAGATATTTCCCTCTTCATATTCAATAGATTAACTTTTATTTAGATGTCTGAATGACATTAAGTGCCCTAGCATTTTCAAATTTGCTTGGCCCTTGCATTCAAAATGTAAAGCAGTTAAGTGATACAATTGGTTGGTCTTTGGCCTGAAATCAAGAAAATTTGATTTCAAATCAATCCTGAGACAGTTACTTTCTATGCGACCTTGGAGAAGTCACTTACTCTCTTTTCTTCAATTTAATAAACTTTAAAATTAAGATATGATAAAATTTGTTTGCTGCCTTTATAATTTTATTCTGGTTCCTAAATAAAGGAAATGGGCTATTTCATCATCTATGACTGAAAGATTGAATGAATTTTAAAAAACTTTTTAAGCACAGTATGTGACAAGCATTGTGGTAATTGCTAGAGATAAAAAATGGAAAATTACAGCCATTTTTTTTTGCTTTCAAGGAGCTTACAATCTGATTGTGGGAAACATATATAGGAGGAATTAACTGCCAGATACATGGAAAAGTCCATCAGCCCTTCAGCTCATGGCAAGGCATATGGCAAAGCCTGATGATCCTATGGTATTACTGGGACAATTATAATTAGAGAGCTTCCGCTCATCCCAACAATGTGAGCATCACTGAGTAACCACATTTCAGATGGGGGGAAGATGTACTTGTGGGAATGGACTACTCCTGCTGGACTTTTGAAAATCTAGGCAGATTAAAGACGCTACTTTTTTTTTTCTTAAATTAATATTCATTTACCACATCCAAATATCTATCCACTTTGTCAAGGATGTGTGTGTGTGTGTGTGTGATATTAGGGAAACAACATTTATGTAGATTTTAATACTGCGTTAGCCAAGATCATGTTGATATGTCTGATAAGAAAACTCAGTATTGTATGATATTATGTGATTGATATTCAAGCATTGTTCACCACTGTCCCATTCCTCCTCCAAAAAAAAAAAAAAAAACTCTTCACTGAACACCTCTTTTATGTGAGGTAAATTTTCCCCATTCTTCTTCTTCCTTCCCCTTTCTCCCAAGAGATCCTTCTTCTCATACTTTAAATTTTTTTTGAGATCATTGCAACAGAAGTAACTCAGACCAATGACCTCTCTCTAAGTAGACTCCTTCTAACTGCTCTAATAGTGTTAAACTTCTTAAGAGTTACATGGTTATCTTCCCAAATTGGAATGTAAACAGTTAGACTTTATTGAGTTCCTTAAGATTTCTCTTAATGTTTACTTGTTATGCTTCTCTTAATCTTTTGTTTGAATGTCAATTTTTCTCTTCATTTCTGGTATTTTCCTGTTTTTTTTTTCATTAATGATATTTGATTTTTTCCCCAATTACATGTAAAGATAGTTTTCAACTTTCACTTTTGTAAGATTTTGAGTTCCATTTTTTTTACTCCCTCCATTCCCTCCTACTTCCCCAAAACAGCAAGCAATCCGATATGAGTTATAAATGTACAATCATGCTAAATATGTTTCCACATTAGTCATGTGGTAAAAGAAGAATCACAACAGGGAGAACCACGAGAAAGAAAGACAAAAAATTAAACAAACAAAAAAGTGGAAATAGTATGTTTCTATCATCATTCAGACATCATAGTTCTTTCTCTGGGTGTGGTTATTTTTTTTTTTCCATCACAAGACTTTTGGAATTGTCTTGGATCATTGTGTTTCTGAGAAGAGCAAAGACTATGATAGTTGATTATCACACAATGTTGCTGTTGTTATGTACAATGTTCTTCTGGTCCTGCCCAGCATCAGGCCATCTTAATCCTTCCAAGATTATTTTTCCCTAAAATCCACCTATCATCATTTCTCACAGCACAATAATATTCCAATACATTCATATACCACAACTTGCTCAGGCATTCTCCACTTGACAGGGATCCCTTCAATTTTTAACTCTTTGCCACCACAAGAAGAACTGCTATAAATATATTTTTTATGCATGTGGGCCCTTTTCCCTTTTCTATGATCTCTTTGGGATACAGACCTAGTATAGACATTGCTGCATCAAAAAGTATGCAAAGTTTTATAGCCCTTTGCATATAGTTGTGAATTGCCCTCCAGAATTTTTGCAGCAGTTATCAATTCTACCAGCAATGCAATAGTGTTCCACATATTCTCCAACTTTTATCATTTTCCTATTTGGTCTTATTAGACAATCTGAGAGGTGTGAATTGGGGTGGGACCTCATATTTGTTTTGATTTGCATTTCTCTAATCAAAATAATTTAGAGCATTTTTTGTATTACTATAATTGCTTTTATTTATTCTTCTGAAAACTGTCTCCATATTCTTTGACCATTTAGCAATTTAGGGACGACTTGTAGTCTTATAAAGTTGATTCAGTTCTCTAAATATTTTAGAAATGAAATCTTCAGAAATTTTTAAACACTAGCTGTAAAAATTGTGTTCCAGCTTTCTGCTTTCCTTCTAATCTTGGCTGCATTGATTTTATTTGAGAAAACCATTCAAATTTAATGTAATCAAAATTATCCATTTTTCATTTAACAATGTTCTCTATCTCTTGTTTAGTCATAAAGTTTTTCCTTCTCCATAGCTCAGACAGCAATCTATTGTTTCAGATCTGTTATTTTCAACAGGAATGCTTGAAAGTTTTCAATTTCATTAAATATCCTTTTCCCTTAGAAAAATAATATTTAATTTTGTTGGATAAAATATTCTTAGTTTTAATCATAGCTTCTTTGCCTCCCAGAGTATCATATTGTAAATTCTCCACTACTTTTCCATGATAGCAGATAAATCTTTTGTAATACTTACTGTGGCCCCACAGTATCTGGATTGTTTATTTCTGGCTGTTTACAAGATATTTTCTCTTTTACCGGGGAGCTCTGGGATCTGGCTATAATTTACCTGGGAGTTTTCATTTTGCCATATTTTTCAGAAGGTTATTGGTAGCTTCTAGTAATTTCTAACTTAATTTCTCGTATGAAGATATTACTGTAGTTTCCATTTATAATTTTTTTAACCTTTGATATCTTGGCCCTTTTGTTGATCATGTCTCTCCGGTAGCACAGCAGTTCCTACGTTATCTCTCATCATCCTCTTTTCCAGGTGAGTTGTTTTTCCTTTGAGATATTTCACATTTTCTCCATTTCTTTCATTGTGTTGCCTTTGTTTTTATTATTTCTCAACACTTAATTCTTTCTATTTATATATATTTTTAAAGATTTATCTTCTTTGGTGAACTTTTGTCCCTCTTTTTTTCCCATTTGGTCAATTCTATTCTTCAATATTTGTTTTCCCCAGTATTTTGGTGCCCCATTAAAGAAGTTGGTACTTCTCTTCCCAATTCTCTTGCATCAGTCTCATTGATTTTCTGAAATTTTCCTCAACTATTTTTAACTCTTTTTAAAAACTTTCTAAAATTTATTTTGAGCTTGTCTGATTTGCCTTTTCTCTTTTCCTTTTAGGCTTTGCTTGCAGTTCTTTTCAAGCTCTTTTCTTCTTCTGAGTTTGCATCTTGGTTTTCTCTGAAGTTGTAGTAGCTTTTTATGGCCAAGTTAATTGTTGTCATTGTTATTAGCTTATTAAACCAGCCTATTACTTGACTTGGCACTTTATATTAAAGTTGGGATCTATTCACCTTTTGGGTGTGGAGGTACTATGCCAAGCTTCAGAATTTTTCAGCCTACTTATGGTTCAGAGCAAAAAGGTTTCTTCTCCCTTGGAACCACAAGCAGTAGGGCTCCTCTAAGCACTGGAACTGAGAACAGATCCCATGCTACCTTGCAACTCAATGTATTTCTCTCTGCCTTGAAACTGCAGCCCAGAACTGGGTATAAGCAATACAATTGTCAAATAGGACCTGGTTCTGTGCCCGCTGTCAGCTCATGGTCCCCGGTAATCTCTTTCTGGCCAGTTGTCCGACTCCCTTCCTATCTCTATGTTCAGAGTTCTGGAAACAGCTATGGAAACTAGCATAGACACTCATAATGTCCATAGCTCCTGTTGCAGCTACAGACCTCAAAGTTGGTGCTCTCCATTTCCACCCACTATCACAGAATTATCTTTTTGACCTCCTTAGTTGTCCTGGGCTGGAAAAAAAAAATATCAAACTCTCATCATTTGTTGGCTGTGCCACTTCACAATTTGATTTGAGTCATTTTTTAAATTGTTTATGAAGAGGTTACCCACTTAGAGGGGTAGGGTTTCTCTGGAGACCCAAAAATGCCAACACACTGGTTCCTGCCAAATGAATTAGACTCAGGTCTTCTCAGTCAAAAAAGAAAAAATTTATTACAAGTTCACTTGCATTAGACACAGAGTAAGTCTGTGCTACGTCATTCTATGACATTCTATGGTGCTCTCACCCTTCCATGGCATTCTCACTATTCTATGGTGTTCTCTGGAGCTTTCATAGCATATGGTGTGAAATGGGGTCTTATATACAGAAGGTTGTGGGAGGAATCTAGGGGTGGTCTAGAGGAGGAGTTTGGGAAGGGTCTTCAGGAGGAGTTAAGGATGTAAATGAGTGAATAATGGTGGGAAGTAGCTGAAGACTACAGACAATGGTGGGCTAGGCAAATTCAAGGGTGGATTGATATTTTGATTGGTGGGAAGTCTAGTAACAGAGGGTAGGAAGTTTAGTAACAGAGGCCTGGGCTGAGCCACAATGTAAGTCTTATTGCCTCATGCAAATGCCTCATCAAATCAGATGATTTAATCGAGTCCAAGGGAGGTTCCCAGAGCCCTACCTCAAGGAGTCAAGGAGAGCTCAAGGGGACTCCCACAGCCCATAACTCATCATTTTAGAGGGGATATGTTGGCATGGTTTGGTTGGGTAACTCTCTTTTATCTGCCAAATTGTCTCTGTCTCTTGGTTTATTTAAAAATAAAATAACAATTCTGCTGACTGTCACATTCAATAGATATTTTTTGACTGATTGAACCAATGATTTGTTTCATTATTTTGAAGGCTCCAGCAAAATGGATGAAAGGATAATTAGGGTAGCACTGGACAAGATATCATGCTACAACCAAGAATTAGGGTAGACATTTATTGGTTCAAGCCTACATGGTCACATACAACTTGTTTCATTTATTTTGCAATAATTAATTTCAGTCACATCAGTGAAAGAAATCAGTTTAGTAAGGGAGAGATCATTCAAACATATTACTTTACATTATTTTTCTACAAATTCAAGCCAATTAACATCATCATTATCATCATCATTTTTCAACTGGTTTTATTAGTATTATATTAGAAATAATCTGATTTTAGAAATCAGTTAAGAAAGCTAAGGATTAGTACTGTAATGATAAAGACTCTTTAGATAAATTTCAAAGTCAGCTTTGCCCTACTGAGGGATGACAAGATTAACTACATAATCTGGTTCACTTGAGTTCCCATTATATTCCAGGTAGTGGTGAGTTTTTTCCAATAGCAAAGTTTTCCCTTGAAAAGAGATGACTGAGTGACTGATGGACAGGTTTTAAACATCTCTTTGGATTTGCTTCCAAGTCATCAAGTGATTAGAACTTTTCTTTCAAATTCATTGAATCCATTAACCATTATGCCAGGATTCTTTATTTTAACTTTTGCCATCAGAAGTTCTTGGACAACTATGACAAAATCTTGAATTTTTTATCTATAACACTTAAAAGAGCTGTTCAGTAGTCTGAAGCTGTATCCATTGATCTGGGTGGAAGAAACCAGTCAGGTGAATAATAACTTCATCTGCTGCAAGGTTTCCCTAACATCTTCATTTATTGCATGAATGCATCTTTCTATTAAATCCCCCTATCTCTTCCTTTCACAAAGTAGTGGATACTTCACAAGCTTTTAAGTTATCATTTCTAAGGCTAACTACAGTTAATTCTTATCAGGAATGGTAGTTTTCCTATAGAGGTTATCTATGAGAAAGATGATAGCACCACATTTCATATATTGCCATAGTACAATGCAGATATAAATTGCAAATATATTTGCTCTTTAGTTTCAGTGCTTCTTCCCAGCGGGTAGAGAAATAATATGCCATTATCATCAGAGGATCAGAGTCTCTTCAAGTGTATGAACTTCTGCAAATACCATTTCCTGTTCCCCAAACCGGATCCTTTTCTTTCCAAGCACTATCATTTTAGTGAGGTGTTTTCTCCCTTTATCTCTCTTCTGGCATCCACAACTTTCAAAGGGTGTTACTTTGTCTAGTAAAATGGAAAAAAAAATGTTTTTTTTTTCTGTCTAAAATGGATGTCATGAATTTTTTCTCATTAGCATGGTCTTTGAGTTATGAATCATTAGCTAATGGATATTTTGATCAGTATCAATAGATATTATTTTTAAATGACCTGTATAGAACCACTGTAGTTGTCTCTAAAATGGTGAAAATTGAGTATTTATGTGATTTCATGTAATGAAGTTATTTTTAAAGTAATCTTTCTGCTTACTTATTCCTGTTTATTTAGTTTACTTATTTCTAGTTGCTTCTTTGAAATTATGTTTTTTGTTAGTATATATATATATATATATATATATATGTATATATATATATATAATTTCTACCAAAACTGGTTACAAAACCTTCCTGAATGCCTGAATAGATGGCCTTGATGAGCTAGCAAAGTTCTAAATATTCATTACCTGGTGACTGCTCTTTTGCTAATGCAACATCCAGAAATTTGGTTTGGTTTATCCTCAGGTTGCTTATTGCAAAAACCATAGCTAAAACCATATTTGAAGCCTTTTCATGTTGGTAGGACCCAACAAAACATGTGTTCCTCAATATCTGAGGTCAAATCCATTCTAGAATGAGTTGCATTTTAAAGGAGTTTGTAGTTTCTACAGCAAACTAAAATATGCTGTCATCAAAGCCAGAGCTGTGTCATAATCTCTTCCTTTACTGAATTTAAGAATAAAGCTGTGATTCATTTACTAGATTTATTTTCCTTTTACCTAGCATAATCAAAGTTATATCTGTATGCTGAAGAACATGACCCTTCATTTTCCATATGCCAGAAGCTGGGAAGTAATTTTTTTTCCATTGGTTGAGAAATAGAGCTTCTCAGAACATGATCATTGTATAAACTTAAAATAAGACTGCAATTTGGGAAGGGAGGAGTGCATTTAGTTGTAATACTAATACTGAGTTCTTGACTGCTAACTAATATCCCTTCCTCCTCTTCCTCCTTCTCTTTATTCTCACCACTATAAAATTTAATTTCCTAAAGCAGCTATTTTGGTGGGCTCCTCTTTATGGATAGAGACTCACTGTCATTTCACATGACACAGTGAAACTTTCTCAGCTACATTTCTGACTCTGGAATTTGTCACCATAGCACAGATGACTTCAGACTGTGGAAATTTCCACAAATATGATGGTTCCTTTTCCCATTGGTGAGTTCTTTAATATTCTCAATTTTAGTAATGGGACCAGGCCAATCATGCTTCATCCCATTTCCTCTGTAATTCAAAATCTCCAGATTCCATCACTATTCATTTGTGTGGGTATCTTCTTTCCTTACCCTATTGCCATTTACCTCCATTATTTATATATGAATTCTTCTCGTTAGAATGTAATATATTTGAAGGTAGGGTCTATCATTCTTTTTGCTTTTATTCTGTATTTCCAAAATCCAATCTGTTTCCAAGTTGTATTAATTTCACCTTTGCAACAAATCTCATATAACCCTTCTGCTCTTTTCTGATAATGGCACTTTTCTGGAGCAGGCCTATATCACTTAACTTATGGTTGTTAAAACAGCTTACAGGTTGGACTTCCTGCTACGATTCTTGCTCTACTCCAGTGCAACCTCCATTTTGCCCGCAATTTGATTTTCCTAAAACAGTCTTTCCATCATGTAACCCTTACACTCAATAACTTCCAGCGACTCACTATCATTTTCAGGATGAAATATAAAATCCTGTTTGATGTTATTTTTTTTTTTTATAATTTAGTTCCAGTCTTCTTACTCCTTATACCACCTACTATGTGCATACTTTCTGATATTGTGACTGTAGCCTTCTTGCTGCTCCACAAAAAGTTTCTCCATCTTTCAGCTCTGGGAATTTTTCTGGCTTTCCTTCATGTCTGGAACATTCTTTCCTCATCTTGGCCTCTTGAGTTCACTGGCTTCTTTCAAGTACTAGCTAAAATTTCAGCTTCTATAGGAAAACTTTTCTAATACATTGCAATTCTAGTGCCTGCCCTCTGTTAATTATTTTTATTTATCCTGTATATAGCTTGTTTGCAAAAAATAATTGTTGTCTGTATTGTAAATTCCTCAAGGACAGAGACTTTTTTGCCTTATTTTATATCCCCAGGGCTTAATATAATGTCTGACATATAGTATGTGCATAAATATTTATTAACTGATTGACTATCCCTGGGACTCAGTACAATGTCATAGTAAATATCTAATAATTGCATGCTGCTTTCTTATTACAAATTTCAAAATCCTTATGCTAAAATTTAAAGTCAACCATAGTCTAGACCTAATAAACCTTTCAAAATTTTTCACTCTCTCTGTTTTAGGTAACTTAGTTGATCAAGAGACATTATACATATAAAAAAATAGCATGATAGAAATGTTTCTGTAGATTTTACAGGTAACATAACTAAGAAAATGACTATCATTTTAGAGAACAACTAAGTCATGAAGGAGTATTTGGACTTATAGGTATAGGTAAGGATCAGGTTCAAGGAAGTCAACTAGGGGGTTGGAGGGAATGGTTCAGATACCACATATCTAGATAGACAGATAGGAGCCAAAGTTTGATAAGTCAGAGTATCAACAATCACCAAAATCTCTAGCTAAAAATAGGGAGCAAGGCAACACAGAGGAAGAAAACTATAGCTAAAAATCCCCTTTACATGAAAACTTCAGAAAGAACAGTAATAATGTTGCAGACTCAATTCCTAATTTATATCTTGTTGTTTTTATTCATCTTTAATATTCAAAGAGCATTGGTGACATCATCAGGTGATGTCTTGACTTACATATGATTGGAGTTAAGTGAGGTTAAGTTGTACAACGTCATCAGCCTCTGTCTGTCTTCCAGAGTCATTGAAATCCAGTGGCAGGAAAAAAATCCAATCTCCTAAGGAAGTCTTTACATGCTATCTCTTACTTGACTTAGTTGACTCCATGTAAGAATATGTAGGAAACACTAGTTTCCAGAGGTTTACCTCAATGTCAAGCTGATCTTCATTCTGAGGACTCTTGTTCATTACTCACACTACTTGTACAGATTTTGAGGTCTATTGTTTAGGTCTTCTAGGGTGCTTTGCCTAGTCCTTGGCCCTTTGCTCTCTAATCTTCTACGAAGGGATAAAACCTGATAACTGCTCACATTCTAATCTTTCAGAACTTGGCCTCGATCAGTCTGTCTTGTACTATAATATCTATCCATTTTTTCCCACACTCAACCAAGCTGACTTCCCCATAAATCTACCTACTGTCTCTTGTCTTAACTGATCTCCATTAAGGTAATCAATTGCCTTTATATGTCTGTTTAATCTACCAGACTCATTTCCATGAAACAAAATTTTTGTTTCTGCCATATCTTTCTTTTGTCACAGTAAAGAAGACTGAACATATGTTTGGGGTGGGAATGGGGGGATCAGCTTAGGAATACACTGTAAAGCCTAGAGGAAAGATTAGGGGCAGATGCCACAAGTCAAATTTTGGAGCAGCATGGCAAACAGAATATTGGGGAAATGCTTTTTTTGTAGTCTATGACAACCTAAGAAGTCAGCAGAAGGCCGGAGAGGGCTATACTGAGCTCACACATGTCAGTGGTTTGCCATAACAGCAGCAGGAACTTCAGGAACCCTCAGTGCAGAGAAAGGGCAAAAACTCATCAGAAAGAGATTACTGAGGGCATTTTCTGGCACTATGTATAGGTAGCACTAATTGGAAATTCCGTTGTCAATACCCATTTCGAGTTTCTAGTGCCATGGTGGAGAGCATCACTGGTGTTCAGTTACAGTAACAAAGAAAACAGGAGTGCTAGTACTTGTGGCTTCAGTGGACAAAGGTCCTTTCATGACAAAGTTTGGAGTGCAGACCAGGAGAGCAGTGACTGTACCTCTTCCAGGATCACACCACTTTGCAAGCACCAAAACCTTGCAGACCTTTACAACTAGCTCTGACAACAGCAACATTAAAAATCCAGAAGTTTAGGACAGTATCTCTTCAAATCCAGGTGATCAGGGCCCAAATTTAAAATAAAGTCAAAATTTTAAAAAGCTGGAAAAAAATGAGCAAACAACAATAAAAGAATGGGACCATAAAAAGTGATTTTGATTTTGTTGTCATAGAAGATCAAGATATAAACACAGATTTACTGGAATGGTCCAATTGTTCTAACGAATAATTTGAAACTATGTCCACAGAGCTAAAACTGTGTATACAGTATGATCCAGCAATGCCACTACTAGATCTGTATCCCAAAGTGGTGAAGTAAAAAGGAAAATAAACAGTATGTAAAAAATAGTGGGGTAGCAATTTTTTGTGTTGGCAAATAATTGGAAATTGAGGAATGCTCATCATTTGGGGAATGACTGGAGAAGTTGTAGCAGGTGATTATGATAGTATAGCACTGTGCTTTAAGAAATGATGAGGGAGATGGTTTCACAAAAATGTGGCAAGACCTGGACAAACTGATATAAACTGACGTGAGAACAACCAGAATCTCATTGGGTTCAGTTACAACAATGTTGTGAAGATGATCAACTCTGAAAAAAACTTGACTGCTCTGCTGATTAAAATGATCCAAGACAATTCCAACGAGCTCTCAAAGGAAAAATTGCCATCCACTACCAGAGAGAGCTAATTAATTCTGAGTGCAAATTAAAATATAATTTTCTCATTTTCTTTTTTTTTCTTGTTTTGTATGTATTTTTTAATGTAGATAATGCATAAATGTTTTCGCATGATTTCATATGTATAAAGGATGTCATGTTGTTTGCCTTTCCAGTGAGTGGGGGAGTGGGTGGCAAGGAGGGTAGAATTTGAAGCTCAAATTCAAAAACAAAAATAAATAAATAAAATAATGAATCATTTTTTTTAGAAGACTGTGATTGGCTTTAAGTTCCAGGCAAAAGATTTTTTTTTATTATTTTATTTTATCCTGTGAAATGACAGTGGGTATCTATAATGAAGGAAATGATGATTAAAAAATATTTAAGGGAGATGAATGCAATATACAGGATAAATCTGCTAGGGTCATTTCTTCCTTGCCAAGTTTTCAGTTCTGCCATCTCTTCACTGTCCCATAGTAAAGAGGACTCTGTGAAGGGGAGAAGGACTACACTTAAATATTTTAAAATGCTCTAAGACTTTTGAGATAGTGTGTGTGTGTTCTCCTAAATTTAGCACACTTTCTGCTGCACTATATCATTGTGCCTCACAAAAACTACATTATGGCAGGTATTATTATCACCATTACTGAGGCTTCCAGGTAGCACAGTAGAAAAAGTGTTGGACCTGAAAGTAAAAAAAAAAATTGAGTTCAAATACTGTCTTAGACAGTTACTTACTAGCTGTGTGACACTTTGCAAAACCCTGTAATGGTAATGTAATTTGAATTTGAAGAGCCCTTTTTGTATTGTCAAGTAAACAGGTACTTAGCACCTTGTTTCAAGTTAAGAAAAGGTAGCAAGCACTTAGCAATTGATCAAGCCTCTGTTGGGGAAACAGAAGGTATAAACTCCTGTCTCTTGTTATTGATGTAACAGGAAGGGGTTGGCTGAAAGAGGAAGTTAATGTTGCATGTATATAAGAAAAGTTCCAGGAAGGGAGAGTCAGAATTTCTTTTTTTTTTCTTTTTTTCTTTTGAATTAAATTTTATGTTTATTTTTAGTTTACATCATTCATTTCCACAAGATTTTTACTTACAAAGTTTTTCCCTATCTTTGTCCTACACACCACCCCAAAACATAAATTCCACTCCATACCCCATCCCCTAATCTGCTCTCTCCTATACCCTTCCCCATCCTCCCTGTGACTTTCCAGTAGAGCAAGATAGAAATCTATGCCCCAGTGCCTGTATATCTTATTTCCCAGTTGCACGAAAAAAAATTATATATATATATATATATATATATACTTTTTTTTCTAAGCATTTGATTTTAAAATTTTGAATTACAGATTCTTTCCCTTCCTCTCTTCCTCTCTCCTCACCAAACCTTACTGGAAAAATAAGCATTGAATATAGGTTGTACATGTGTAGCTATGCAAAACTTTTCCATAGTGTATATAATATGAAAGATTGACTATATTTCCTTTCATCCTATCTTTCCCCCCAATTGTTCTATTCTACACTTTGACCCTGACTGTTTTCAAAAGTGTTTTCTTCCAACATCCCTCCCCAATCTTCCTTCCTCTCCATCATCCTCCCTTTCATCCCCTTTGCCCCTACTCTCCTGTAGGGTGAATACCCTATTTAGTGGGTATGTCATTCCCTCCCCAAGCCAAATTCAATAACAGTAAGCTTGACTCATTCCCTTTTACCTTCCTGTTCTTCCCCTCCATTGTAACAGATTTCCCTTGCCTCTTATATATGGGATAATTTACCCCCATTCTGTCTCTCCCCATTTTCTTTCATTTTATCCCTCTCTCACTTCTCAATTTCACCTTTTAAGTATCATCCATTCCTATTCAATTGGTCCTGTGCCCTCTATCTATATATATTTGTACACATATATACACACACGCATATATATTTAATATGCCCATATACCCTCCTATCTGTCTATCTATCTATCTATCTATCTATCAATCAATCTATCTATCCATCTATCTATCTATCTATCTATCTATCTATCTATCTATCTATCTATC
>NW_027185791.1:24275525-24310179 GCF_028583685.1 Petaurus breviceps papuanus | reverse complement strand
TCTATCTATCTATCTATCTATCTATCTATCTATCTATCTATCTATCTCTGTCTATCTATCAATCTATCTATATATCTCTCTGTCTATCTATCTATCTATACACACATATTTATATTCTCTTCAATTATTCTAATATTGAGAAAAGTTTCATAAGTTACAATTATCATTTTTCCATGTAGGAATGTAATTAGTTCAAATTTGATAAGTTCCTTATAAATTTTTTTGCTTGTTTACTTTCTCATGCTTCTTGTATCTGAATGTCAAATTTTCTGTACAACTCTGTTTTTTTCATCATGGTTGATTTAAAGTCCTCCATTCCATATTTTCCATATTTTCCCCTGAAATATGATACTAGATTTTCTGGGTAATCTCATCTGGGTAATATCATCTCCTTTGACTTTTGCAATACCAAGCCCTTCAATCCCTCAGGGATAAGGTGCCAGATCCTGCGTTATCTCAATTGTGTTTCCACAATATTCCATGTGTTTCTTTCTGGATGCTTGTAATATTTTTCCCTTGATCTGAAATCTCTGGAACCTGGCTATAATATTCCTAGGGGTATTCTTTTTTGGATCTTTTTCAAGATGTGATTGGTGGATTCTTGCAACCTCTATTTGCTTTCTGCTTCTAAAACATCAGGGCAATTTTCCTTGAGAATTTCTTGAAGGATGATTTCTAGGTTCTTTTTTTTTTTTTTGATCATGGATTTCAGGTAGTCAAATCATTTTTAAATTCTATCCTGGAACTATTTTCCAGGTCAGTGGTTTGGTTTCCAATGAGATATTTCACATTACCTTCTACTTTTTCATTTTCTTGGATCTGTTTAACAGTACCTTGATTTCTCATAAAGTCACTAACTTCCATTTTCTCCAATCTAATTCTAAAGGAATGATTCTCTTCAGTGAGCTTTTGCCATTATTTTTCCATATAGCAAATATAACTCTTTAAGACATTCTTTTCCTCCTCAGATTTTTTAGCCTCTTTTGCCATTTGAGTTAGTCTAGTTTTTAAGGCGTTATTTTCTTCAGTTAGGTTGTTGACTATCTTTTCATGATATTCTTGCATCATTCTCATTTCTCTTCCCAATTTTTCCTCCATTTCTCCTATTTGGTTTTCAAAAAATCCTTCTTAAGTTCCTCTATGGCTTGTAACCAATTAATGTTTTTCTTGGAAGTTTTTGTTGTTGGAGTTCTGACTTCATTGTCTTCCTCCTGCTCCATGCCTTGATTCTTTTTGTCCCCCCAAAAAGGAATCCAAAGCCAGACTACTGTGCTTGCCTTGCTTCCCCCACTTGCTCATGTTGCAACTCAACCACTTGATTCTTGAGCTTTTTGCCATGGTAGAATTCTGCTTCAGAGAGGAGAGCTTTGTCCCAAATCTCAGGGGTTTTCTCGGATGCTGGAGCTATTAGCTGGGCATCTCTTAGAAACCTCCACTTGCTCTGGTTGTCTGGTCACACACCCCAGGACATCTACCCAGGACATGAATCCAGATCCAAGCAGGTTAAACAAGAGCAATTACCCCTCAGAATGGTCATTTCTTCTCTCTACAATCTGCAGGCCAGGACCTCTGAAGCAGTCATGGGCCTGTGGCTTCTGCACCTTAACCATTTCTTGTCCTGGGGGCAGAGGAGGGACCACACTCTGGAAATCCCTGTTACCAAACTCCATTGACCTCTCACTTTGTCTTTGGCATTTACAGGTTGATAATTCTGGAAACCACCACAGATGCTGGTGGTCCACTCTCCCAACATCCCTTTAGCCAGGGCTGGTCTGCCACCTTGAGGCTAAAAGCTTGGAATCATAGGGGCTCAACTTGACTCCCAGCTTGCTGGGCTGGCCCTTCCTGCCAGTCTGCCAGGCTGTCTTCAGTGGGATGTTAGTTTCTCTCTATCACTTTGTGGGTTCTGTAGCTCTAAATATTTTTAGAGTCATTTTTTACATATATTGGAGGAGGGGGAAGCACAAGCCCCTAGGGAGTCCTGTCTCTACTGCACCATGTTGGCTCCATCCATTCAGAATTTCTTGGGATCAGCATCTTGAGGCAGAGCAGCTGCAGAAAAGAAATGAGAATTGAAAACTAAGTCAGAATTTCCTGAAAATTTGTGGTGGTGGAACTTCTTCTGAAGAGGAGCGCAGGGGGCTGAAGAGGAGATCAGGAGGCTGAAGAGGAGCCCAGGAGGGAGGAGCACCCCCCACACCCAGACTGGATAAGGTGATTATGATTTTTTGAACCAGGTGCAGAAGACTGAGAGAGCATATGTGGAATTCTAAGACTTATTCTGTTTGCGGCTTGGTTGAGCCTTGAATTTGCAGGAGCAGAAATTGGAAAGGATTTGAGATGGACTGGACCTTGTGAATTTCAGGGTGGAGCAGGACTTACACAGAGATCTGTACAAGGAACTGGGAACTGTCTGACTTCGAATCCAGGTCACTGTTTGGTGGATTGAGGTAGGAGTTGCCTGACTCAAGTCCCGATGAAAAGACCTCTCCATGGGTACTGAGTGTTGATGATATTGTAGTTTACTGGTGACCTAGGGGTGGAGAGTTTTTGTGTTTTCCAATGATTGTATTTGGAAATTGATTGCTGAAGAAGTGACTGATTTAGTTAACTTAGTGTGCCCATGAGTGGAAGAATTTGACTATTTTACTTTGAGATGATTGTTCTTTGTTCAAAACTTTGTGGTCTCTATGGTGGAAACTATATGGCCATTTTAATGATAAGTTGTTGTGCTGCAATAAGTTGTAATATTGTGAATTCTGTACCTTGATTTTCTGTCACTGTTTTGCTTTGATTTGTTATATAAAAACAGTGTTCCCTATGCTGTGTAATCAGAATTTTTCTTTTCAGACCATTCTTCTGGAAAACCATTCATGCATGGCATTACAGTTCCTTAAACTTTCTCACTATCCATTTTCTCATTGCTAAAATAAGGATGACAACGTTACCTACCTCTCAGAATTACTGTGAAGATCAGATAATATAACATCGAAAATGCTTTGTAAGCTTTAAATTGACATAGAAATGTTTGCTAGCACTATTAATTATTATAAAGATTAGGAAATTAAAGTTAGATAATTTTATACAACTCCCATGCACACTCTGGTACTTCACAAGGAAATGCAGGACTTTGTACGTATGTCACACTAATTTCTAGTTCAGCGCTCTAGTTGTCGCCTGTGCTTTCTGAGCCTTGGCTCCTAATGACGTCGTAACTTGGTTTGTTTCCTCTGCAATGAGTTTAGATACTTCTTGAAAACGGAGAATATTTGTCAGACTTCTTTCATATATTCAGTACTCAGCATAGTTCTTGACATAAAATATATTTTACTAAATACTTTATTATAACATAGAGTTTAAAATGGAAAAGATTTTATCCATCAGTTTTTCTAATTGTCTTATTCTATGCTGGGGAAACAGAGGACCAGAAAAGTTAAATAACTTGAAAGTATTATGTGGTGAAACGAGAACTAAAGACCAGGTATTCTGATTCCCATACAAGATCATTTATTGAAGTGAAACAATTTCATTAAGTAAAATTTTGCTTCTTCTGAAAACAGTAGAATTAGGGATATCATATAGTATTCCTTTAGGGTGAAGATATCCTCCCTCCTATATTTTTTTTAGTAATCAAATACATTTTCCTTTTTTTTTTCAACTTTGGAGTTAAACTTCAGGGATGAGGTGAAGAGAGATAATTACATGTATATATATATATGGGTGTTTGTGTTTAATTTATATATATATATATATGTTTCTATCTATCTATAATCAGTTAAGCTGAGAGGGTATGATGAGGTGTAGAGTTGGTAGAGTTGGTTCAGTTGTGAAAGAATTCACTTCAACCTTCTCTGTAGCCATTGGGAGCTTCACTTAGACAAAAGCAATACAGCTCTCCTAGAAAGAAATTTAAGTGAGACCCTGATATCCCTTGGAGTTATATAGAAGTTTCCAAATGGTGATGTAGTTTTAGAGGGTTTTTGAGGATTGAAAATTAGGGACAGCATAAGGAAGATGAATGATAGGATAAGAGATAACAGATAAGGGAGACACAGAAATTGTTTGATCCAGGATGGGGGGAGACAAGAAATTTTATGGTCCAGAATAAGAAGGAAGTTTTATGATACTTAAAGTCAAGAGGAAGAGACTTCAGAATGCCTCTTCAGGTTAGAGAATAAACTAAGGACTTCACAAAGTACTGGAAAAGCCACCATTAAGGCACTGGTTTGTATACACATCAGGTATACTACTCTTTTTTTATATTTGTCACATATCTCAAAATCTCTGAAAACAAGTGAGACAGATGATGTCCTTTTTAGGGTATATTTTTATATGCAAATGTGTTTCAGTAAAAGTGGTTTATTTTGCATTTTTTTATTCATTTAAAAACATGGTTCTGGAGAAGTAGAAGCAGAAACTTGGTGCATGCCCCCCTCCAATCACTTCCAATACATGGAAAAAATGGCTCTTAATAATTTTACAGCTACAGAATCCATAAAGAGAGAAAGAGAAACAAAAATCCCACTGAAAGAAGCCCAGCAGCCCGACAGGAAGGAGGCATCACACCAGGTTGGGAGCTGAGCATAGCCCCATGTTAGCCTCATGGTTCCTGGCCCCAGGGTGGCCCCAACCAGGGTCAGGCCTGGAGCAGACTTCAGGAGAGAATCACTAGCAGCTTTGGCAGTTTCTAGAATTATCACCCCATAAATGTCAAAAAAAGAAAGTAAAAGGTCATTGTGGAACTTTGTGGGAACAGGGCAACTGAGAGCACAGTCTGGCCCCTGTCCCCAGGGTGAGAAGATACAGAAGCTGTGTAGCCACCATTGCCTGGCTGTCTCAGTAGCTCCTGCCTTGCAGAATTCAGGGGAAACAAGCGACCCTTCAGAGGGTAATCGCTCTTGTTCTAACTAGTTTGGATCTGAATCATGGTCTTGCATGTTGGTCCTTTTGCGTGTGACCAGTGAGCCCAAGCCTGTGGTATATGTAGAGAAGGTACCCAACAAATAGCTCAGCAGCTGCAAAAACCCAGTGATTTGAAAGGAAGCTCTCTCCATTCTGCAAGAAGAGTTCTACTGTGGCAAAGAGCTCAAAAGTCAAGCAAATGACTGGCAAGATGAGCAAGCCCAGGAAATGTAAGCAAACCATAGATTCCTTTTTTGGGGACAAAAAAGATCAAGCATGGAATGGGAGGAAGACAATGAAATCAGAACGCCTGCATGAAACGCATCCAAGAAAAATATGAATTGGTTACAGGCATGGAGGAGCTCAAGAAGGATTTTGAAAATCAAGTAAGAGAAATGGAGGAAAAAATGGGAAGAGAAATGAGAATGATGGAAGACAATCATGGAAAGTGGGTCAACAGCCTGCTAAAGGAGATCTAAAAATACTCTGAAAAGGATAACGCCTTAAAAATAGACTAACTCAAATGCCAAAAGAGGCTCAAAAAACAGTGAGGTAAAGAATACCTTAAAAAGTTGAATTTGCCAGATGGAAAAGGAATTTCAAAAACTCACTGAAGAGGATAACTCCTTCAAAATAAGATTGGAGAAGTTGGAAGCTAATGGCTTTATGAGAAATGAAGATATTATAAAAAAAAATCCAAAAAAATGCAAAAAAAATAGAAGACAATGTGAAATATCTCATTGGAAAAACCACTGCCCTGGAAAAGAGTTCCAGGAGAGATAATTTAAAAATTATTTTACTACTTGAAATCCATGATCAAAAAAAGGGCCTAGACAGTATTTTTCAAGAAATTATCATGCAGAATTTCCCTGATATTCTAGAACCATAGGGCAAAAAAGACATTGGAAGAATTCACCAATTGCATCCTGAAAAAGCTCCCCCCCTAAAAAAAAACTCCTAGGAATATTATAGCTAAATTCCAGAGCACCCAGGTCAAGGAGAAAATACTGCAAGCAGTCAGGAAGAAACAATTTGTAATGCCAAGCAAAGGAAACTTTCCAAGTTTCAAAATACCAGCATAGGTGCTCTCCATTTTATTCAGTGACAAATTAAGAACAGAAAGAATCAAAATATAGCATAATTCTAAATACAGCATTTACCAAGTGTGATTCAATAATCTCTGTGTACTACCCCATCCCTGGACATTACATTTATTTAATCAATCCCAAAGACCCTCTTCTAAGAACTACTCCACATTCATTTAGTCAACCACAAAGCCCCTCTTCTCCAAAGATTAGTTTCCAATCATAAGTAAAGTTCATTCATTTGTTCAATCACAGAACACAAAAAGGTCAAAAGTTCCCCACCCTTGGATCACAATTGAATCTACCCCAGAGTTACAACAAGCTTAAGCACAGCATTTAATAACCAAAGAGAGGTCTTTTCTTCATCTCGACAAGAGGTAAGTTTCAGCAATCTTTGTTCCTGGGGAGACAAAGCCTAGCAATACCACAAGATACATTGCCAGTGTCTTAAAGAATTCACTCTCTGTCTGCAGAACACTCTCAGGAGCTCTGAAACAACAGCACTGTCCTTCACCAGTGGACAGATCTGGCAAAACAATATCAAAACAAACAGAAAATTTACCAGCATAAAAGCCATGTCTCCTCAGTCCTTGGTAGCTCTGGGTGGCAGCTCTCAAAAGTCCTGGGCAATTCAAAATGGCCCTCAGCAATCCTCTCAGTATCTCTCTGCCTCCAAGATGCTGCTTCCAAAAAGTTCTTTTTCCTCTCTCTTTTCTTGTTTCTCTCTAAATTTATGTCACCAGCTCCTCCCAGTTCAGCCCTCTCTTTTCACTTCAACAAGACCATCCAACAAGTGGAATTCCCAAGCTCTGGGTTTTAACACAAACAAACCAAAAACAAGCCAATACAGGGGGATCTTTAAATTCCATTACTATTAAAAAAATTTGAGTATTGTGGAAACATAATTAGGATAATACAAGATTCAGCAACTTCTACTTAAAGGAACCAAAGGGCTTGGAATATGATATTCTGGAGTTCAAAGGAGCTAGGACTAAAACCAAGAATCACCTGCTCAGCAAAAATGACTATAAAGCTATAAGATAAAATATGGTCATTCAAGGAAATAGAGGATTTTCAAGAATTCTTGATGAAAAAAAAAAACAGAGTTGAACAGAAGACCTTTAAGTACAAGAGGCAAGAGAAGCATGAGAAGGTAAAAGGGACAAAGAAATCATAAGGAACTTATTAAAGTTTAGCTATTTACATTCCTAAATGGAAAATTGATAATTATAACTCATAACAACTGTTCTCAGTATGAGGATAATTGAAGGGAATATATGTGTATATCTCTATATATCTAACTATATATGTGTGTGTGCATGTATGTATGTATGGGAGGGTGCATATATATGTGTGTATACACACACACACACATATATATGAGTGTGGGCATATGCATGTTCATGTATACATAGCCAGGGGGCACAGGATGGGTTGAATATGAAGGGATGATATCTAAAAAGTAAAATTGAGAGGGGAAAGAGGAATGTACTGCGAGGAGGACAAAGGAGGAGATAGATTAGGGTAAATTATCTCTTAAAAGAGGTAAGAGAAAACTGTTACAGTACATGGGAAGAACAGGAAGGTCAAATCAAATGGAACAACCTTGTTCTCATTGAATTTTGCCTAAGGAGGGAATAACATACACACTCAAATGTGTGTCTTACCCTACAGGAAAGTTGGGGGTAGGGGATAGGAAGGGGGACGATAGAAGGGAGGGCAGATTGGGGGAGAAGGTAGTTAGAAGCCAACATTTTTGAAAAGAGATAGGGTCAAAGGTGAAAATGGAATAAGTGAGGGGTGAGATGCAATGGAGGGAAATATAATTGATCTTTCACAACATGACAACTGTGGAAATTAGTTGGGTAACTGCACATGTGCAATCTATATTGACTTGCTTGTCTTCACAGTGGGTGTGGGTGAGGAGGGAGCAAGGGAAAAAAATCTAACTCAAAGTTTTAAAAACAAATGTTTAAAAAAAATGTGTTTTCTACATGCAGCTGGGAAATAAGATGTACAGGCACTGGGGTATAGAGTTCCATCTTGCCCTGCTAGAAAGTTAGGGGGGTGATAGCAGAGGATATAGGGAGAATGTATTGGGGGAAAGAGTATTCGTTGAGTTTGTTATTTTGGAGTGGGGGTAGGGGAAAGACGGGGAGAAAAAATTGTAACTCAAAATCTTGTGGAAATGCATGTTGAGAACTAAAAATTAATTAATAAAAAAAATAAAAACAACCATAATAAAGAAAAAAAAAATTATCAGGCTTCTGTTGCCTTCAGTGGAATTTAAAATGGGTCAATGCAAATGGACATGCAAAAAAGAAAAGATTCCTTGCTCTGTTTGAATTTAAAGCAATTATCTTTAAAAGTCATTTATTTAAACATTTACAACTTTATATTTGTTGTATTACAATTTCTTTTTCTACATTTTCACTTTGTCCTCATTTATTTTTATTTTTTTCTTTAGACTTTATTACTTTGAATATTCATTCCCTTCAATAAATGAGTATCAATTGTACAACCATTGTTTGAAATCTCGTACTGTCTTAGCGCCTTGCCAGTAATGAGATGCCCAAGCTAAAGAAGCTTCTGTTAGTAAAATTATTATATTTTGAAATTGCAGATATTATTTTTTTCTAAATGAATTTCAATTCTGTTATATCTCATCATTTTTCTGTGGTGGAAGACAAATCATACCCAGGGAGACTCACTTAGGAGAAAAACACAACAAAACAAAAACAAACAAAAAAAGAGTTTCTCTCAGCACCAGACTCATTGGTTTGTTGACACCTACCATCTTTTTTTGTGATTAATGTTAGAAATTTCATGAAGTTATGTAGGAAAGAGACTGGAGACAATGATCTTTAGATACTCTTCAAATCATATAGCCTATGAAATTTCTCAGATGTGGGAGAGGGAGTTTAGCCTGGTTAAAGTGGACAGTTCACAAAGGGGTGCATTAAATCAATGAAGTAGGAGTTTAGCACTTATGTCACAAGTGATTTGAGAGATGACATATTATAGTTGAATATGGAGACAGATGATAGACGTTCAATGCCTGGATCTGCTTAGTACTTATGTGACTGAGAGATTGCTTGAATTCTCTGGACTTATTTTCTTGTCAACAATGTGAAGGATTTATACAAATTATTTATGGTTTTTTTTTTTTTCCTGACCTTAATTAATGAATCTAGTTAGGTACGAAGAGAGAAGAATGGCACAATCGAAATTGCAAATAAAAGATAATTTTCTTTGTATTGTTATAAAATATAAAGTATAAAATCTTTATAAAATTGGTTCCAAGAGTTTAGAGGTAAAATGATCAGCAAGAAAAAGTTCTGCCATAACAGAGATAAAAGATGATCTTGGTAAAAAAAAATAAATAAATGAGAGCAGCATTGTCTTCTAAATCACCCACCCCCAACAATATCTAAAAACAAAACCAAACATATACACTTTTTGAAAGCATTTTTTTTCAGTGAGGTGATGAAGCTGATCATTTTTATATAGCTAATATCTTACCTGCCCTGGGTTTGAATTGTATAGCAAAGCTAGACTTCAGCTCTGACACCTAGTATAAACATTTGATCAAGGCTGTCTTTAGTGCTTCATTGAAAATAAAGCCCCTGGGAGGATATAAAGGAGTAATTTGGAAAGAAAACATTAAGTGGGAGTTAGAAGGCCTTTTCAACCTTAATAGACTTAAAGTCTTGTGACACTCTTGGTTATCAGAAAGAAAAGGTTAAAGAGATAGAAAAATGACTCTGGGCACTACTTAGCTGTTCTTTTTTGCCCCAAACCTGATAACAGCCTGGGTGTTCAGAAGAGACAGATTCTTCTCATGTTAAGAGAAAAATGGCTAAAGGAGTTCTGCTAATCTGATACTGGATATTGGAATGGTCTGCTTCCATAAAAGAGCTAAAGTTTAGCCTCTGAGTTTTAAGATTAAAATGAGTTAACAGCGGCCACACTAATTTCATTTGGGATTCTAGCTTAAGTCAGAAGCTTGAATCTGAGGGAAAAGACAATCTCATATGCAATAGAGACATAATTTTTGTTTATCCCAAGATTGTCAAACAATGAAAATATGAGACCAATAAGCAGCAACACTGGACAGTCTTCATTCATCAACCCACATACCCAGAAGCTACTATAAACTAGATTGAAACTGCAAACCATGCTAGTCTTTTAGGGAACAAGTCAAGTGAGAGCAGAATGAAACAATCAGAAGACAATTAGATGCCTTAGGGGTGCTCATCGATTGGGGAATGGCTGAACAAGTTGTGGTATATGCATGTTATGGAATACTATTGTGCTATAAGAAGCGAGGAGCAGACGGTCTTCATATTTACCTGGAGAGGCTTATACAAACTGATGCTGAGTGAGAAGAGCAGAACCAGGAGAAATTTGTACACAATTACAGACACAACATATGTGTGATGACCAGCTTTGATATACTGGACTATTCTCAGTAATGAAGTGATATAAGGCAATCCCAAAAGACTCATGATGGAGAGAAATATGTACATTCAGAGAAAGAACTAGAAAGAACTGAGTTTATATCCAGTTGGAAGCAAATTACCTGATCTTTTTCCTTCTCTTATTTGGTTTTATGTCCTCTTTACCATTTTTCATTCCAGCTGGTACAATACATCCTTATAACCTGACTAATGTATAATGTGAAAGTATTTACAGATCTTATACTTAGCTATATGCCTCCTTGGGAAGAGGGGAGGGAGGGGGACAAAATGTGAAACTCAAGGAATTGTGGAATTGAATCCTGTAAACTAAAAAAAAAATTTAAAAAGTATATAGAAGAAAATAGTTTCAAACTGGATACAATTGAGGGGCTTACAGAATCTAACCTCCCTTCCATGTGTAATTTTCTTAATTGTGGGAGGCAGGGGAGAAGTCGAAGTGACAATTTTTTTTTTAATGAAAATACTTGTTGTTTGAAAAAAAAACAAACTGGGAAAAGAAAATCTTCAAAAGAAAAAAACAAACAAACCTGAATACAAGAAGTGTATGCTCACTAAGGAATGAATTACCTCCTGAATAGCAAGTCCATACTATGGAATGTATCTGGATGACTTCAGGCACTATGGAGTTTTTGGCACTGTATGATAAGTTGGGTAAAGGGAGTTGGGAATTTTAGTCCAAAGGAATCAATCTCCAGATAGTTTTAAATTCTTAAATCATGAATAAAATAGTTAAGCCTTAATAAAAAGCAGAATTAAAACTATAGCAGGCTGATAGAAACTTTGCCTCAGGGTGCCATGATCCAGAAAGTGTACTTCATTCCAATGTATGGCTCTTCCTTCCTCAGCCACTAGCCACAAAGATCCTACCCTTCCCTAGCATTGTCTCTCCACAACCATGGCCCCTCCCTCAAATTGTGGGCCATTATTCACACCTCAAATACTAGAGGAGATTACAAGATATGAACTAAGAGTGCCTTGAAGTGAATTTGTAGCAGACACCAAAATCCTTGCTTTGGCTCTAGAAAATATATCAAATTATAAAGAACTTTTTGGGAGATTGAGCCCTTAGAACACCAAAGGAAAAAACACACCTTTAGGTTAGAAAGGAAGTAAAAATATATCTCAAAAATATAGAATCATGAGAAGACCATAAAGAAAATGCCTTCCATACCACATTTCTCTTGGGTTAGAGAGGAGGCCCATGAACTAGCTATGTTATCATGGGTGAATCATGCAACCTCTTTGTGACTCAGTTTTCTTATTTGTGAAATGGAAATACTAATAGTATCTATCTAAGAGGATCATTGAAAGGGTGAAATTATTTAAGAAAATTTTAAGGTGTTTTGGCAATCTTAAAGTACTATATAAATGCTAGATATTTTTACTATTGTTGGGAGGGAGAGGTATTACTCTGATCAGTGGTAGTAAGGGTGGTGGTTGTTTAACATAATGGCTCCATTCTCTATGATGCATAGAAAATCGGCATAATAGTGTTGAAATTACTCTTTTAGGTAGAAAATCAGTAAGGATTACTTTTAAAATAACATCTTTAGTAAATATTTCTACATAGAAATTTATGTCCCTGTATTAAAAAAAATTGTATTTCATTGCTTAAATGTGATAAGTATTATTACAAAAATTAATGTAACTCAACTCCATGCTTAACAAAAATCACCTTAATAACGACCTTGGCATGTGATTATTTAGTTTCTACTTGAAGAGTTCCCATGATGGGCAACTCAGCACCTCGTAAGGTAACCCATTAAATTTTAAGCAGTTCTCATTTTTAGCATTTTCCCCTCTATTTAGCTAGGAATTTGCCTGTCTGTTATTTTCAGCTTTTGTTCCTAGTTCTGCTCTCCAGGTTCAAGTAAAACAAATCAGTTCTCTCTTTCACATTAACCAACCTAAAAATCCTTTAAGACAACTGATAGCTGCTCCCTTAAGTCCTCTTTCCTGTCATTAAAAGTTCCTTGTCCAATTCTTTTAATCAAGTCTCTTAACCCTTTCATTTCCATCCCAATAATGTGCTGAATTTTATTAATATATTTTCAACAATGCTGCTCTTGGAAGAACACACTGCTATAGATTCAGTCTAATTAGGGAATTATAGCAAGGACCTAGGGCAACTAGGTGGCATAGTGAAGTTTTGGACCTGGAGTAAAAAAAGACATCTTCCTGAGGTCAACTCTAGACTCAGACACAAGTTCTGTTACACTGAGGAAGTCACTTCATTCTTTTTCCCTTAGTTTTCTTACCTTTGAAATCAGCTGGAGAAGGAAATGGCAAATCACTCCAGTATCTCTGCCAAGAAAACCACAAATGGGGTCATGAAGAATTGGGAACAATGGAAAACACAGACCAGAAACAATAATAAACAAGGACTTATCACTTTTCCCATTTTGGATATTAAATTAACAAAGCATGAAATTGTATTAGCTCTTTGCATTCTCTGTTAAAATACTGACCCATTTGAATTTAAAGTATACTAAAACATCCAAGTTTTTCTCGCATGAACTATTGTCTAGGCATGCAGGTCTCTAGCACCTACAGGTGCATTTTTTTTTAAACTGGAATGTGGGAATTTATATTTTCCCTTTAAAATGTATCATACATATTTGAGTAATTCAGTATAATGTAGGCTTGAAGAGGGCAGGGAATTTCTTGATTTCATATTGGTACTTACCGAACTGAGAAGAGTGCTTGCTACCTAGTGTGTGCTTAATAAATGCTTATTGATTGATGTTGATTGATTGAACATCTATTTATGTGGTTGAACACTTCATTTGTTCCTGCTTTCCTGAAAAAATGTCAAATTAGTTGTCATTCTATTCCATATGAGCACCGATCTTAGTGACTATATGCACTAATATAACTCCTTTTGATATCTTCATTTTATCCCCATAACAAATTTGTATGAAATAGTTCAGTGTTGAGGAGACTGTAGGAGACAGTTTGGTACAGTGGAAATAACACTGGCTTTGGAATCAGAGGGTCTGTGTTGAAATCCTGCTCCCATTGTAGATCCAGTGTGACCTTTATTTAAGCTGACTCTCTCCAATATCCTCACTGGTAAAATGAATGAGTTGGACATGATGTCCTCAGAAGGTCCTTTCAGCTCTATAATATGACTTTGAGAGGATGCCTAGCACAATGGGCTGAATTTGGAATCAGAAAAATCTCCCTTTTCATTCTGACTTAGTCACTTAATAGCAGTGTGACTTTAGGCAAGTCTTTTACATCATCTGAGCCACAGTTTTCTTATCTGTAAAATGTAAGGAAGGGATTGACTGTAATGACTTTCTAAGGTTCTTTCCATTTCTAAATTTATGATCCTATGACACTAGAGCATAAAGGTTAGGCCCTTTGTTCAAGTTCAATCCCCTAGTAAATGCCAATTCAAATAACTTAATTCATGAGAAATTTAACCCCAGTCCCAAAGGTCAATGCCATCAAATTGTCCCTTTGCGAAGATGAATACCCTGCCCCAAGTGAGGGTTGAAATGGGTGAGAAGAAAATTGTCAGTCTTATTGGGGTTTTCTATGAATCACTGAGTCTTTTTTGGACTTCTGACATTCTACTTTCTAATTTAAAGAGAAATACTAAATCTACCCCCACTTCAGGTTGCTGAAGGAAAAAACTCTGGGAAGAAACTTACATAAGGGGATTTAGAAAATTCCAACTTGTTACACAGGGAAATTCCCTTTGTGTCAGATATATTTCACTCACCATGGGAGAGTTCTTTCATTCCATAGTGTATGCTCTCTCTATATATATATGCTCTTAAGTATACTTTAACTGACTTTTATTTTGCTGGTTCAATAAATGGGTGGCTACCTAGGGTGTGTGCTCATTGTGGAACCTGTACTTGGCAGAAAATGGGTTGTTTTACATATAAAATGTGGATCGTCCTATTTTCTTCAATAATGAAATAGTTATCCAAAATTAGATTGAATCTGAAAACCTCATCCCCTACTCCCACAACATATTTAAGGGACGAGATAAATATAACTCATAGTCCAGTACCATCTCTCTCAGAGGAAAGCAGAGTGTTAACTTCTGTCCCCAATTCCCCTGCTTCACCTCCTTGAGGACTTAAAGTCCCCCTTGGAGAAAATTCAGAGAAGAAGGACTAGCGATGTCTACTCTGCCTCCTTTTTACCCACACAATGACATTCCCCTGCTGCAGGTAGGAGAAAGCACTTGCACATGTACACATGTAATTCAAGGTCAGGTCTTTTGACTTTTATTCAGTGCCTTTTCACCTGCCTTATCATCTCAAAATACTACAGAAAACTATCTCTTTTTCTTTCCTAATTTTTGCTGTGGGCTAAGCCAGTGACCTTCATAGATATGTAGAGGTGCAAATGGGAAGAATAATTCAGAATAAGTTTAAAACTAACTTAATTGCTTAGCAAGTGGTTGCTCAGTTTCAGGATCATTTTGTTTCTAGAGGACAGCCAACTGTGTTAAATGATGCACTGTAAAATAATATGTCATCATTATTAGAGATAAACTTATTATTCTGGAAAGCACATTGAATTTATCATAAGGCTGTCCAGCATACACTAAGTTCTGCAAGATTTAACTAGTCCGTATTTTGGGAACACTCTTCTTTCTCATATAGGGCAAGGAAGGTCAGTCTTATAAGACTTGTTATTAGATAGTTAGAAATAAAGGGAGTGTTCTATTTTTATGCACACATATCCAGAAAGACAACTCTAGTTAGCTATAAAGGACAATAATTGTCACTGAAACTACTGGTCAGTGCAACTGATTCTTTCTACTCCCAATTAGAATTCACTTAAATGAAGCCTTCTGTCAGCTGACTGCTTCTAGAACTTGGCTTCACTAGAACAACAACAGAACTGGTATGTCTTCAGTTTTTCTCTTCACATACTTCTTAGGCTACTCTTTCAAGTTCCTTTTCCAGATCCTTCTATTTTCAATGGCTTAAGTACTTCCTGGTTCTGTGACTTATATTTCATTTAAAAGATAGCAATCCTCAAATTTACCTTATAAAATGCTAGTTTTCAAAAAGACACATACATATATACATAGATTTACAATATATACACATATATGCATGCATATATACACACACACAAAAACATAGACATGCTTACACAATATATATATGTATATATATATATATACACATTCACACTCATATATATTTTAAAATAATTGGTTTCCTTTACATGTCTCTACATTTAAGTATTTATTTTTCTGACAAAGGGTCCATAGATTTTACCATATTACAATGGAGTCCATGACACAAACAAAAATAGACACAGTCAGCATTGGATTTCCTAGGTTTCAAAATGAGATACTGCATGATTCAATGATATTTAGTTTTGCAGTGTTCATGAAGCTATGTTGTATATTTAGTATCCTATGGGATAAGCAAACAAATTTTTGTTAACTATTAAATGACTACACATATCTCATTCCATCCTAATATTGTATCTAACCATTGTTGATGAATCTTTCCTGCAACATGCATTATACCTAAGTTTTGAGAAATGTCTACCCTACGCACATCTAGGATTCCAAGATGAGGATATAAAAACCCAAAGACAATGAGAAAAAAAGCAACTGACCCATCTCTTTAGAAACCAGCTTCCCTCTTAATTGATTCTCTTCTATTTTCTCGCAGAATTTAGACTCCTTAGTTTGAGAGGGAATACCAGCTTCTCTGGAGGAGTCCCATCTCTTATACTTGATTGACTGAAGCCCAAAGGTCAAAGATGAGTTGTGTGAAAAGAACTGATGTGTGTCTTTGAAGCAATGAATTTGGACAAAGTAGCATTAAGAGACCACCTATTTAATCTTAATGAGTTCGTCACCTCTCCTAGACAAACATATTTTAGACAAACCAAAAGCCTCAGGTTCTGAACATCTTTTATCAAAGGGTCCTCCCACTTGAAAGTTTCAGAGTATGTGTACATGACAAATCTTGCAGCTACAATTGCTGAGCTACTATCAGTAAGTTTTAAAAGACTGTGGAGATTTGAAGTGTTAATTCTACAGGACAGGAAAAATCATGTCCTGATTTTTTTTCACTTTAGGTAGAAAATGAAGTATACACATTATAGACCAGAGCCTTTAAATTCTTGGAAAAATTAAAAATATATCATTAAAAATGGCTAATGAAAATCTAGAGAAAAAAATCATAATCATGTAGAACCCACATGGTTTCATAAATAATAGGTTATTCCCAATCAAATATATTCCTTTGTTTATACAGCATGACAAAATTTATTGTTTAGGAGAATGTTATTGATCTAATTTATTTATATTTTAGCAAAGCATTTAGTTGTCTTATGCTAGTATTATATAAAAGGTAGAACTATGTAGTCTAGATAAAAATACAACTATATTGACTGAAATAGGGTGAGTGGATGGACATCAAAACTAGCCATTAATTGTTCCACTTAATTCTAAGGAAATTCCCCATGAATCTTCCAGGGATTGGTCCTTGGACCAGTACTGTTTAAACAAAGGCATAGACAGCATGCTAATGAAAATTTCAGATATCACCAAGATTGAGAAAATAAAGTAACACAGAGGGGGCAAAGGCAAGAAGATAGAGTAAAAGCAGGGAGTTACTTGAGATTTCCCCAAAACCTCTTGAAATACCTATAAAAATGTCGCTAAAATTCTAGAGCAGCAGAACCCACAAAATGAAAAGTGAAACAAATTTTCATCCCAAGAAAACCTACAAGATCTACAGGAAAGATTTGTTGCACCAGTCTGAAAGAGGAATGCAGTCCAACATGGGTCCACAGGAAATGACTGGGCCCAAGCAAACTAATCTCAGCAGACTGAATCACTGGCAGCGTAGATGGTTTCCAGACTTCTCAACACACAAATGCTAAAGATAAATTAGAAGATCAGTAGGAAAGGTCTGTTGGAACTGGGTGACAGAAGAGCCTGGTCAGGGCCCAGCCCCTAAGCAGCAGCAGCCCGACCTGTTTCTGGAGCTCTGGGGCCACAGCCAATGGGAAGACTGAGAGGATGATCAGAATGGAATGGTAGGGATGTCTTTGTTGGCACTAAGGTCAGATTCTCTTTCTTTGTCCATGCCTGGATCTGGGTCACAGTCCTAGATGGTGGTCCTGGGGTGAGGAAGAGCACCAGCATGGTAGAGCTTGTGGTAGTGGTAGGAAGGGAATCCTGCTCACTTCTGCAAGGCAGAAAAGAGTCCTTGTAGTCACTCACGGAGGACCACTAAATGAAGAAACCCCTTGTCTTTGATCATATAACCTTGGAAGAGCTGAAAATGTACATGTCACTAGGAGTATTTCTGAAAACACCTGCAGCTTGGAACAGGACATCCTCCACCTGGAACCTACTTTAACAAAGAGTTAAAAATTCACATAATTGACTATAAAAATGAGTATTCAGTAGAGATAAATCAGACTGTATAAGCTTACCTTGGAGACAATGAAGATCAAAACATACAACGAGAAGAAGACAACAAAGTCAAACTCCTACATCCAAAGCCTCCTAGAAAGATATGAATTGGTTGGAGGTCATGGAAGAGTTCAAATAGAATCTTGAAAATCAAGTAAGAGAAGTAGAGGAAAAACTGGGAAGATAAATAAGAATGATGCAAGAAAGTCATGAAAAAATGAGTCAACAGCTTGTTAAAGGAGACTCAAAAAAATACTGAAGGAAATAACACCTTAAAAATAGATTAACCCACATGGCAAAAGAGGTCAAAAAGCCTGATGAGAAGAATGCCTTAAAAACAGCAGAATTATTCAAATGGAAAAGGAGGAGCAAATGGATATTTATGACCATGAGAAATCAAGAAATTATAAAACAAAACCAAAAGAATGAAAAAATAGAAGACAATATGAAATGTCTCATTACAAAAACAATTGATACAGGAGAGATAATTCAAAAATTATTGGACTATCTGAAAGCCTTAATCAAAAGAGAATCATAGACATCATCTTTAAAAAAATACCATGGAAATTGCCCTGATATTCTAGAAGTGAAAGGTGAAATAGAAGTTGAAGGGTTCCACCTATCACCTCCTGAAAGAGATCCCAAAAGGTTAACTGCCCAGAGTATTATAGTCCAATTCCAGAGTTCCCAGGTCAAGAAGAAAATATTGCAAGCATCCAAAAAAAGCAATTCTATTACTATGGAAACACAATCAAGATAACAAAAGATGTAGCAGCTTCCACATTAAAGGATCAGAGGGCTTGGAATATGATATTCTGGAGGCCAAAGAAGCTACGATTATCACCAAAAATCACCTATACAGCAAACCTGAGTATAATACTTCAGTAGAAAAATTGGATATTCAATGAAATAGAGGACTTTCAAGAATTCTTGATGAAAAGACCAGAGCTGTATAGAAAATTTGACTTTAAAATACAAGATTCAAGAGAACCATAAAAATGTAAAAAGGAAAGGTAAATCGTAAGAGACTTAATAAAGTTGAACTTTTTTTCATATTCCTTCATGGAAAGGTGATATTTGCAACTGATCAGACCTTTCTCAGTATTAGGGTAGTGGGAAAGAATATAAACATACATCCATACACATTTACCCATGTAGATAGATAGATAAACAGAGAGATGGATGGATGGATGGATAGATAGATAGATAGATAGATAGATAGATAGATAGATAGATAGATAGATGGAACAGGCCTAATTGAATATGAAGGAATGATATCTAAAAATAATTTTAGAGTGAGAGAGGAATGAGAGTAATATATTGGGAAAAAGGATAAAGGGGGAGGTAAAATGGAATAAATTATCTGCCGTAAAAGAGGCAAAAAAAGACTTTTACAGTGGAGGGGGAAAAAGAGGAGGTGAGAGGGAGTGAGTGAATCTTACTGTCACTGGATTTGACATAAGGAGAGAATAGCACACAATTGGGTATGGGAATCTATCAGCCTACAAGAAAGTAGGTGGGAAGGGGATAAGGAAGGGGAGACAGAAAAGAGGGCAGATTGGGGGAGGGGTAATCAGAAGGAAACCTTTTTGAGGAGAGACAGGGTTAGAGGAGTGAACAGAATAAATGGGGTCTGGGATAGGATGGAAAATAGAATGGAACGGTATGAGAGAAGGAGCTGGTGATAGAAAGGACAGTAGACGGGGGAAAGGGTAATCAAAATACATACTATACTGTCTTTGGTTGAAGGATGGAGAGGAAATTTGTAACTCAAAATCTTATGGAAGTCAATGTTGAAAATTAAGAATTAATCAATTAATTAAAAATCTGGATAAAAATGGATGAAAAAAAAATTAAAAAGAATTTATTTTTTAATTGACAAAAATAACACATAATAAGAATTTAAAAATTTCTTGACAGACCCAAATCTATTAAAAATAAAACTTAATAGAAAAAAGAGAAATAAATATTGAGTCATACTTCATTTAAACAATTAGTCAAACATAAACAATTTGGAATAGGTATGATTAGAGAGCATTTTAAACAAAACTAATCTTGGAATTTTTATGTAATACAATCACAATTTGAGTAAGCACAATCATCTGATATGATAATCAAGAATGCATCTTAGACTGAATTATGAAAGTCCTAGAGTCTAGGAATTGGGATTTGACAGTGCTGCCCTCATATGCTCTGGTTGAATCACATCTAGTGTAGCATATTCGCTTTGCTTTACCACATTTAAGAAGGGTATTAGGAAACTATCTTATTTCTAAAGGAGTCCAAACAGGTTCATTAAATGGCTGGAATTATTGACATTTTAAAAATCTGTGCAAGGTATCTAATTCAGTTAGCCTGGAGAAGAGATGAGTTGGAGGGTGTGGGTGGCATTGACTGCTAGGTGTTTTGAAAGGCTGTTATATGGAAGAGGGATTAGATGTCTCCTGCCTGACTCCAGGGGGCATAAATAGACACAGTGATTGGAAATAGCAAAGAAGCAAATTTAGGAAACAAAATATAAGGGAAAACTTCTTATAGGGATCAAAAAGTGGAATTCATTGCCTTGGAGGTAGTGAGGTTCCCCTCACTAGTTGCACATAATAGTGAAGAAATCTTTATTCAGTTATGGCTTGAACAAGATCCTTTCCAATACTTAAGATTCTGTGAATTTGTGAGTATTACAAATCCATTTAGCTTATCTACCCAAATACTGGAGAAAACAAGGTTATTTTCAGGCCAGTCCAAGACAAAGATAGGAGAGAATTAGGAAGGTGTTTGAAGCAATAGGAGATTGTAGCTCCACGTAGATTCTGGCTGACTGATATAAACCAACTGTAGTATCATCATAATTTTAGATCTCTCTTGTTGCTGCTAGAATGGCCTAAATGGAAGAAACTGGGATTAGAAGCAGATAAAACTGCCTGGGTCTTTAAATCTCAAGTAAAGATGCTTTAACTTTATTCAGGAGGTAACAGAGCCACTGTTTTTGATTGAGAATGCCATGATAAAAATCTTTTCATAAATGAAATTAGCTCAGCAATTAATCAAGATCTCATCAGCAAATGAAAATAGGAATAGTTATAAAAAGAATATTGCAGCAGAAGAGGCAGCTTAATTCTAGTGTTGGGTCTTCAATTGTCTGCTAGCACTACCCAAGATATCCCAGAGGCACCTCAAATTCAGCACATCCAATACAAATTCCCTTTTTAGTTTCCCCTTCCTCCCCAAGCCAAGCTCAGGATGTTCTTTAAGGGGCCTCAGGAAGACTTGAGTTCAAATTTGTCTTCAAACACTTCACTGTGTGAATCTGGACACCTATTCTCTGGTTCCCTCAGCTTTCTCAATTATAAGAGGGGGATTGATAGCACCCACCTCAGAGTTTTTGTGAAGATCCAATAAGATGATATTTGCAACAAGTGCTTCCTGCAGTACCTGACAGGTAGTCGTTACCATGTAAATGCTTATTTTCTGCCTCCCTCCATCTGCCTCGACCTCCTCTGCTAGGTTCCTTATCCCAGCCGAGGTCACTGCTTTTCCTCTAGTCACCCATTTGACACTCAGGACTCATCCTTGATTGCTCGGCCTCACTCAACTTGCATTTATGATCAGTTAACAAATTTTACAAACTCTACCTCCATAGAGTGAACTTGTAATATTTCTTGCCTACACAATTACAACTGTCATCTAATGAGTTTTTCAGACTCCAACCTCTTTTCTCTATAATTGGTCTTTCTCATTTCTGTTAAAGTTTTTTTTTGTCTTCTTTAATGATTATAAAGAATTTTACATAATGTTACATCACATTTTATGTTCACAATAACCTTTCAAGACATAGCAAACTGGTTTTTATTCTCATTTTTTTGATAAAGGGACCAAAGGCAGAGAAAATAATAGAGACTTTTACAATGTCTAACAGTCAGTAAATAATGCATACAAGTACATATGTAAATCTGCTCAACTCAACATCTAAAAAGTCAGAACCATACTGCCTCCCCAGAAGCTCTCTCTCCTCTCTCTCATCTCTCTGTCTCTCTTTCTCTGTCTGTCTCTGCCTCTCTGTCTCTCTGTCTCCTATTTTCCTCTCAAAAATGACTACTTATTTCTCAAGTATTAATATTTGCTTCCTTTTAAGAATGAACATTTAATTTTTACATTATATGTATATGATTTAAGTACCTCAATTTAAATATCATTGAATGAGCTTCTTTCAAGCTTAAGTTCTTATAGTCCAGTTGTTGCAGAACAATAGATCTCTCTCAGGGAATACATAATGATCTCCAGTGAACACTAATTTTCCTTCCTATTCAAGTAGCTCCTGTAGGTTCAGGCAAGACCTGAAATCTTTTTTTTTAATTTTATTTTAGACTCAAAAGCTGGAACACAAATACAGTAAAGAAACAAAAAAATATATCATAAAATTAAATATTGGAACTTAAATACAAAGTTAGAAAGAAAAAAAAATCATGTCATATGCATAGCAGAACATAAGAGAGGATTCTAAATATGTAGCAATAAATTTTCATTCCAATAAGTCCTGTATGATAAATAGCACTTTTTGTGCTGAGAAATGTCCATCTTTTCTTTACTTCCTTGTGAGTCTCCTTTTGTTCTCTGATGTGCAACTTCAGTTCCCCCTGACTCCAGATCCGTTGTTCTATTCACTGAGCCACCTAGGCGCCCCAGTAACTTAATTTTTGTAATCACCTCTAGTCCTGGGGTGTGGGAAATGGTGCCTCTTGCACCAGTTCTCCAGTTCTCCTCTCTGGCCTGTAAACAAATTCAAACGCCCAACCGCCTGTAAGTGCCCACAGCCGGATGCTTTCTTCCCTCACTGCTTCTGCACTCACCAGCCACGTACTGCTTCCTTCTAATCCCTGCCTCTTTGCACAGCACAACTGGTTCTGGTCTCCTGGTCAGCAGAGGTTCATATTTGAAGAAAATAATAAGTTTCAATTAGAGGTAAGCAAAAGTAAAAATATATATATATATATATATATATATATATATGTCGGTATGTAGATATATTAATATACATATAATATATCCCCACATACATATATTTTCCTTTTATATATATGTTCACAGACCCCAAACCCAAAGTAAGAACTCTTGATCTTGCCCAATCCTTCATTTCATAAAGAAACTGAGACTCAAAGATGACAAGAGACTTCTCTGGAGTTATGCAAATGGTTATCAACAGAAACCAAAATAAAATACAAATCCTTAATTCCAAGTCTTCTACTGCTTCTACTGTTGCCTGCTCTATCCCAGACATACTCTGTAATATTTTTTCCAGAGTCCCTGAAAAGAGATTTATTAGAAAGACCATAATGAAAAAGGAGAAGAATCCCAGATATTGTTGGTAATGAGAAACTACCCTCCTTGGTGGTAATGCAAGCGTTCTCTTTCTCACCATCTTCCCCTCCTCCCCCAACTACAAAATTTTGATCTTAAAAACCTTGCTCAAGTTAAAATATTTGAACATCTTGGAACAGATTTCATATGAATCTATTTTCTCCTTCAACCTGAAATATTCTATTTTCACACTCCAACAGCCTTAACTCAAGTTTGCAAGGACTAGTCATACTATTTTATAGTATTCTAAGAAGGTTGTGTTTGTATGTGTGTGTTTTTTTGGGAGAGGGAAGGGATTTATAGATTAGATCTATAATTCATAGAAACTAGATTATTCAGGATATTTCATTCTTTCTTCCTTTTTTCTTCCTTCTTTCTTTTCTTCTATTCCTTTATCCCTTCCTCCATTGTCTCTCTTTCTCTCTCACTCAAGACTTACCTAGGGTAAAAGTGCAACAGCCACTCAAGGGCTAATGCTGCCATTATTTAGTTTTAACCTTTTGTTTTCTGACCTAGGCCTATTCATTCTTTCTTGGGCAATCGTGTGACCACTCCTTCAACCTAGGGCTCACCATACTCATGTTTTACTTAGTATGGACATCCAAAAGGACCATAGCCCTGCTGTTCTTCAAAAAACCTGAGCTCAAGAAGTCTGCCAGGCTTACCTCTTAGTAGGTATAGCAAGGCAAGTGCAACTTTTATTTATTTCATTGAAAAAAAATATTAATATTATCTGTCATTTAATAAATAGTAATTATACTTTTACTAGATTTCAAAGAACTGTGCTAGGCACTTCAGAAAATACAAATATTCCCCTTTATATTCTTATTTTTCAGTCTTATTCCTCCTCTAACCAAAAAAAATTGCTTTCATCAGTTGTTCAAAATACTCTGACTGGATTATTTTTAGTTAAAATTGTATTAGTGAAAAATATTCTGAAGAAAGTTCTGTCTAATACCTTCTGTACTTGTAACAAGTAAGTTACATTTTGTTATATGTACATCTAAGTCAAATAGCATAGAAAATAGGTCAGAAGTCCATATTTTTAAAGACAAAAATAGAAGGAAAAAGTAGGGAAGAAAGACTATTTTGATGCTATGTTCAATATGGAGAATAATTGATGTGGCTTCTCCCCCATGTATGCAGATCAAAACCACTCCATGATTTCTTATCCTCTGTGATGCTTGTCCATGTTCTCTGAATTCACCAGAGGATGCAACATCAGACCAGATGATTCTCTCTGGTTCTTTTAATAGCTTGAGAAGAACAATTATGTTCTGGGGTTAAATGTTGGTTGTTTAGTTCTCACAATATTCCCACATTACCTCCTTTCCTGGTTATGTATATTTTCTGGCAAAGTCCTCTACCCTACATTTATGAATAACTAGTTTAATCTTTTATTATTATTATTAGTAGTAGTAGTAGTAAGCAGTTTAAATCATGTGTTCTCTGAAAAAGGGTCTTTGAGATAAGACTTCTCCTGAACACTGCTCTGATATCATGAACTGCCTAGTGGACACCTTGAATAGCATGTCCCATAGATATCTAAAATTCAGCATGTCCAAAACTAACTCATTGTTTTGTTTTGTTTTTTCCCCTCAAAACCCTCCCCTCTTCAAAACATTCCTATTCCCATTGAGGGCACTACTGCAGTCTCAGGCACTTAAGCTCACAACCTAATTGTCATTCTATAACCCATCAGTTGTAAATATCTTTCAATTCTCTCTTGGTATGCTGTCTCCTAAATGCACTCCTTCTGTCTTCTAACACTTCTACAGACCTGATTTGAATTTTTAATCCCTCGTTCCTGGGCAAATGAAATATTCTTCTGGTTGGTCTCCATGCTTCAACTCTTTCCCCATTCTGGTACAACCTCTTCTCAGCTGTGAAATTGAAAAAATATATCTGACCACTTCACCACCACCACGGCCACCATGAATTCAATAAACTTCAGTGGCTCCAGGATACAATGTAAACTCTTCTCCTAGATTTTTGTAAGCCTTCATTAATCTTGCTACATTCTACTTTCCCATAGTCTTGATCCTTACTTTCACATGGTCTAGGATCCAGTGACCACAACCACACCCACCCATACATACATATATATATATATACATATTATTGCATATAATTGGTTACATATGGTTTTCCTCATATAACTCTGTTGCTTGAGAGAAGGAACATATTTGCATTTTATTTTTTGACTGTTCTTTGCATCTCTGGCACTTACCATGATTCTTGGAAAATAGGAGACATTCAATAGATATTTGTCAACTTGACTTGAAAGAGGAAAACATGACACTAAGAAAAAACATCAATCAGGAAATATTTATTAAGCAGCTCCGATATACCACCTAAGTGGCTCAGTGGACAGAGGGCTGGGTCTGGAGTCAGAAAGAGCAGAGTTCAAATCTAGTTTCAGGCACTTACTAGTTATGTGAACCTGGGTAGGTCAATTAACCTCTTTTTTCCTTAAGCCATTGGAGAAAGAAATGCCCAACCACTCCAGTATCTTTCAAGAAAACCACATGGACACTATTGGTATGATGTGGTCCACAAGGTCAGGAAGAGTCGATCACAACTGAATGATGGAAGAATAACTATATTGACCAGGCACTAATCGTGGCCATACAAAAAGATGCACAACAGAATCTCTACCCCCAAGAAGCTTATATGGAGCAGGGAAGATAATATGTAAACATATATGTATGCACACACACTCATGCTCACACATACGAAACAAGCTATATACATGATAAACAGGAAACGATTAGAAGATCAAAAAGTAACAGCACAAAACTGTAGTTCAGAGGGGTTAGAGAAAGATTCCTGTAGAATGTGGGATTTTATTTGGGACTTAAATGAAACCAGGCAGGTCAGTAGTTGGAATGAAGCAGGAAAAACATGTCAGGCCTGGGGGGCAACCAGAGAAATGCACAGAGATGAAGTAGCTCCTTTTTGCAACAGTCAGAAGGCCAGGATCGTGAGATTAGGTAGGACGTGGTATTTTATTATAAGGAATAAGACTGCAACAATCGGAGGGGTTAGGTTTTGAAGCTCTTTAAATACTAAACAGATCATTTTGTAATTGACCCTGAAAGTTATAGGAAGCCACTGGAGTTTGAGTAGAGAAGCAATATGATCGAAGTTATGTTTAGGAAAATCACCTTAGTGATGGAATAGAAAACGAATTGGATTGGGGAGAGATTTGACAAAGGGAGTCCCACCAGCTTTTGCAATAATCTAGGCACCATATGATGAGGGCCTGTACTGGAGTGGTGGCAGTGTCAGAAAAGAGACAGGGGGATACTGGAGAATTGTCATAAAGGTAAAATCATGAGGCCTAGGCAACAGGTTCAGTGCAGAGAGTGAAAGTGAGGATTCCCGAGTTACTATGAACCTGAATGATTAAGAGTTTGATATTGCTGTTTACTGAAATAGGGAAGACAGGAGTGGGTGAAGAATTTCGAAGGAAATTTGAGTTTAAGATGTCATCTGGGCATCCAATTCTAGAAGTCTGAGAGGTAATTGGAGATATGAGAATAGAGATCAGCATAGTAATTGGGACAGGAAAGAGTTTTCAGAATTATCAACATAGAAATGATAATCAAATCTATGGGAACTGAAGAGCAAAATAGAATAGAAGGAGAAGAAGAAGGCCCAGGAAGGAACCCTTAGGGACACGCAAAGTTAGAGGATGTGATTTGGAAGGGGATGCAGCAAAGGAGAGAAAGAGGGGTCAGGCAAGTAGGAGAAAAACCAGGAGAAATTGGTATCCCAAAAAAGTAGAAAGAGTTTAAGGAGGAGAGAGTGATCAACAGTGTCAAAGACTTCCAAGAAGTCAAGGAGAAGGAAAATTGGGAAAATGTAATTAGATTTGGCAACTAAGAGCTTATTAGTATCTGTGTAGACAGTACTAGACAGTACTAGACTGCGTAGACAGCTAGAGAGGAAGATGCAAATATTTCATTTACATTTATAACATTGCAACATAATTTGAAATTTGAATTATGAAGCTTGATTACAGAAACAATAGAGCAATTATTGTGGGATGCTATGATATGATAAAAGTGATAAAATTCAAGGAATTAAGAAAAAACAGGAAGAGAAACATGAACTGGTGCAAAGTTACATAAGTAACACTATGTAAATATAGGTAGACATTTATAGAAAGAAAAAATGTAACAAATTTAAAACCCCAATAAAAATAGTTAAATCCTAATTAGCCACAATAATCACTCTCAGATATGAATAAAAGATGATGTAAATTATCCTTTTTTTCTATATGAACTTTTTCCCCCAGGGACCATACTGTCTTCAAAGATTGTAACATAGTATTACAAATGTAACCCCCTTTCTCAAAACCCAGAGGTATGGAACTTTCTCCTTATTAGTGGAAAAGAATGCCTTGCCCTACTTGAAAGTGAGGACAAAGTTGGTGAGAAGTGAGAACTTCACCTTTCAAACAGTGCCCTTTTGAAGAGTCATAATTCTGGTGTTCCTGTCTTCTAACCTTGAGAGAGAAGATGGAAAAAGTTAATGCCACTTTAAGTTGCTGAAAGGAAAGACTCTGGAAAGATAGGAGAAAGGCTAGAAGTTTTCATCAGGTTCCTATTCCCAGATACTCTAGAAATTTTAGGATTTTTCCACATGGGTGAAATCTAGGATTCTCTCTCTTGGTTTAGTTGAGTTACCACACTCCCAAGGGGAAAGCTTAATTCTGCATTTTCTGATATATATTCTCTCATGTATACCTTTACTCATGTCTGTTTTGAGATGATTTGGTTCAGTGGACTTCTTTGCTCTTTACTATGTTTGATTACTGTGGAACTGGTATGGATGGTGAGAGGTCAAGCCTATAGAACTTTGGGCCTTTTACCCAAAATGACAAAGTCATCAAAAGTTAGATGGAAATTAATTATATCCCCTGTAGTAATACTATTTAAGTAATAATATTAAGGAGTAATAATATGAAGATATAATTCCAGTTTAGTACCTTTTCTTCCTCTGAGGAGTGCAGATTAGCCTCTGGCACCAACCTCCAGCATCTACTTCTTGGAAGCAAAGAAAGTCTCCCTTGAAGAAAGATGGGTGGGGAAGAGTCTAGACATGTCTATTCTGTTGCTTTTAGAGTTATACACAGTGAAAAGCCTCTCACCACATGTAAAACTTAATTATATATGTGAGTCCACACCCTCCTCCTCCTCCTCCTCCTCCCCCTCCTTTTCCTCCTCCTTCTCTCCCTGTCCACAGGGGGAGGAATACCCTCACATGAGCGTTCTCTGTCCAAAAAAATCTAACTTTTGATTGCTTATACTTCACAAGGTTTCTTGGGGTTTGAGGCTAGATTTTTTTTCCTTATTTGTTTGTTCTATTATTTTTCTCCCAAAACCTGGGACAATCAAATCTTTGTCTCATTTAATTTTCATTTATGATGTCTTGAAATGCATAGAAATAGAAAAAGTCCTTGAAAAGTCCATTGTGATTTAAATGAAGCTACCTGACTATGCCATTAAAGGCAAATTATTCTGGTCTTCATTGGTAGGTCAATAATTAGCACTACTCCAAGTATCTCTTGCTCATTGTTTGGATTTTGATGGCTTAAAGTGAATGGAAATAGTATTTTTTTTCTGGCTAGGAACTCTGAGACTCTTGCCCTTTAAGACTGATTCTTTTGAAACGACAAACTAGGCCATCTTTTATTTAAAATCTTATCTAACCCTTAATGACGGAATGCCGTTGCATCATTCAAACTAAGACCTAGGAAAGACCTTATCTTAAAAAGGTAAAGGTCTTTCACTGCATCCTGAAGCATAGCCAGTCCTCTCCCCATTGAACTCCGATGACTCTGGAGGAGAGAGTGAGGTTGATGACTTTGCCTAGCTCTGTCTTACTTATTTTCAATCCACTCACAAGTCAAGATATCACCCTTGTGACATCATCAGTCCTATTTGAGAATGAAGGACAAACAACGAACAGATGGAAGGGAATGTCTGTGCCCAAGGGAACAGGGGACAGAGATACAGCTAGGACTGGAAATTTAGCTTGGCTTTGAAATTTACTCTGCTCAGTGATACTTTTATCAGCAACACCTCTGTCCAAATCTCTGATCTGTACTTGCTATGTGACCTTGTGTAAAAAACTTACTCCTTCTTGTTCTCAGTTTACTCATTAAAAAGAGCAGTTGGAAAGACAACAAACATTTATTAAGTGCATATGATGTGCTCGAGATACAAAAAAAGAAGCTGTTTCTGCCCTCAAGGAGCTTATATTCTATTGGAGGAAGGCCACACAAAAAGGGGAACTGAAAGAGGGAAAGGAAGGATCAAGATACCTCCAGCATAGACTGTTATAATTTATAAAGTAGGAAACTGAAAGGCATTGAAGGTTTGCAAAGGGGTCTCTCTTCAAAATCAAAGGGGAGTCTCTGTAAGGTATTTTTTTAAGCAATTGGGGTTAAGTAATTTGATCAAGGTTACACAGCCAGTTATTTTTGTGTGGGTGCAGAGTATCTGAGGCCTGAACCAATCCCAGGTCTCCCAATGCTGGGGTCAGCACTCTTACTCACTGTGCCACCTCCCTGCCCCTGGAAGGTATTTTCAACCTGAAGAAAGGAGCTGTGATGATGGATGAATTTGCCAGGATGAGGAAGACCAAGAGAATGAAGGAGGCTTTACAGTGAGCATGCAGCAGAGGCATGATGTTGAAGTAACCTTTAACATTTCAACATATAAGCATTCTAAACAAAAGTAGTATTGATTGGCACTTACTAGGTTTGTTAACCAAGATTATTAGGGAAAAAAGAAAAGAACCTATATATTCTAAAATATTTATAAGAGTTCTCTTACAAAAGATCCCAAAAATAAAACTCCCAGGAATATTATAGCCAAATTTTAGAGGTCCCAGAGCAAGGAGAAAATTTTACAAGTAATCAGGAAGAAACAATTTGAGGATTGCAGAAACACAATCAGTATAACACAATATCTAGCAGCTTCTACATTAAGGAATTGAAGGGCTTGGAGCTAGGATTAAAACCAAAAATCAACTACCCAGCAAAACTGAGTATAATGCTTTAGGGAAAAATATGAATATTCAATCAAATAAAGAATTTTCAAGTATGCTTGATGAAAAGACCAGAGCTCAACAGAAAGTTTGACTTTCAAATACAAAAAGCATGAGAAGGTAAACAGGAAAAAGAAATCATAAGGACCTTAGTAAAGATGAACTATATACATTCTTACATACAAAAAATGTTAATTGTAATTCATAAGACTTTTCTCAGTCTGATGGTAGTTGAAGGAAATATATATGTATATATATATATATATATGAATACATATGGATTCATATATACAGATGGAGGGCATATGTGTTTATGCATATATGTGTGTATGTGTATATATGTATACATAGACAGAGGCCACAGGATGAGTTAAATATGAAGGGATGATTGTTAAAAAATAAAATTCAGAGGTGAGAGAGGAATATATTGGGAGAAGAAGAAAGGGAAAGATAGAATAGGGTAAATTATCTCACATAAAAAAGGCAAGAGAGAACTGTTGTAATGGAGATAAAGTGCAGAAAGGTGAAAGGGAATGAGTCAACCTGTCTCTCATTAGATTTGGCTTATGGAAGGAAAAACAAACACACATTCAATTGGGTATTTTAACCTACAGCAAAGTAGGGGGGAAGGAGTTAACAGGGGAGACTATAGAAGGGAGGGCAGCTTGGAAGAGAGGGTAGTTAGAAGAAAACTCTTTTGAAAGGCACATGGTTCAAGGCAAAAATAGAATAAATGGGAGACAGCAAAGTATGGAGGAAAATATAGTTAGTCTTTCACAATATAGCTACTATGGAAATGTTTTGCATAAGTACAAAGGTACATCCTATATTGAATTAATTGTCTTCCAAGGGGGATTGGGTGAGTAGGAAAGAAGGGAAAGAATCAGAAATCAAAGTTTTAAAAACAAATGTTATTTTTTTTTACATGCAACCAGGAAATCAGATATGCAGGTAATGGGGTATTGAAATCCATCATGCCCTTCAAGAAAGTAAGGGGGTGGGGTGGCCAGGAAGGACAGTGAATAAGAGTACTGGCCCCAGTGTTGGGATGACCTGGGGATCGATTCTGGGCACAGACACTTAGCACCCACCCAGAAACACCCGGCTGTGTAACCTTGAGCAAGTTAGTTAACCCCAATTGCTGTAAAAAAAAACAATAAGGGGGATGGGGGATAACAAATTAAAGTATGTCTCTAGCCAGAGTGATGACCCCCAAACTGCAAATTAGAAAATAGTAAACAATTATGAATGAGCCTATGATAGTGTGCTCAAGGACTCCAGAAGCAGCGTTGACCCTATAACTACCCTACTTCTGGTTATTGTCTCCTTGATTCTTTTTGACTTTTTGTCTGTTAAAACTATTTGCTAGATTTATTTCCTTAAGGCTTAGTACCTTCCACCTGCAGATGCCTGATTATTTAAGCCAGATGTGACCGCTTGTCCATGACTGTGATGTGTCATCCCTGGATCTGGCATTGACCAGGCTCCAGATGGCACCTAAGAACTGACCTCTTGAATGGTACTTCTTGGGGTAAGGACAACTCTACATCCAATTTCAGCATGAAGTAGCTAAGTAAGAAAAGACCCTTACCCCCTACCCTGACATTTTGAGCCTCATTTGTCAAGGGGTAATGATGGGGTACTTGTGCCCAATCCCCACCATAAGATATTGCTTTATGGGCTATTTCTCTATTGTCCCTGTTATATTCTTGTAAAGATCCATTGACACCAGTTACCCCTAAAGTCCCATTGACCTATGTAAGAGACATGAGAGATCTTAGGGCCTAATGTAATGGTAATGGTAAATTGAAGATCTTCCCTGCCCCTTAATAGGCCCAATGTAATCACATGGAGTCTTTGGTGGGAGTAGTTTGCTGAAGGTGTCAAGCAGGATGGGGGTGGAACAGTAAATAAGTCATAACAGTTAGTGTAGAGGGAGAGTTAGGACAGAGGTAAGGGGACAAATAAGATTGTGAGCATATATTGGTGGTAAGGGCCAAGCAGGGAAAGGACTTTGGGATGGTCTTGCTCTTTGCAGTGATAAGGTGTATTAGCTTCTTTGCTGCTATAATATTTGGTGTTCTGGTGTTTAAATAAATGTTTTGGTTCTGTTTTCCATGTGGAGAGTCTGTTATATTTTGCCACTGAGACTTGCACCAGCATATTCATAGCTGTTGTAGTCACTGTGAATATTGCATTGGCTCTGCAAAAGGACAGTCAAGTGGGACACTATCTGCATCCAGAAAAGTATTTATTATTAAATTACTATAATCATGAATTAATCACTAAAATTATAAAAATAAATTAATTTATTACATTAAATTATACTAGAAATTATAAAAATAAATGTTAATATTAATTAATAACGTATTATCCTTGAAAAATACAAGTATGTATAGAATGATTTTACACACATGCACACACTAATGGTAGACACCACTAACTTATAGGAGAAAAGAAAAAAATAGGAAACAAAAAAAATTACATAGTAGCCTTATATATTTAAAAGGAACAGAAAGTAGTATGGAATAGATTTTCAATTTCATGTACAATCTTCCTTTTTCTCCTCTATTCTACTAGTCAATCAGAATGCTTATTTCTTAAGTTCAGAATAAAATACAATTTAAAAAAAATTTAAAAGTTTAGGAGTAAGCTATCTCAGTTGTATATTGTCTTTTTTCTTTTCATTTTTATTGTTTTGTATTAATTCTGATCATAGTTCTGAAGAAAATAAGCTTTACTTATACCCAGACAGTTAACTCATGTGGTATAAGTCCTACAATAATAACAACAAATTTTCTCTGTTATGATATGACCTTTTCATTTTTATGATAGTATTTGGTGCTTGCCATAACCAGTGCCTATTAATTCTTGTCTCAAAAAAGGTTTTCATGATATAAAGGCACAAAACAACTGTGCAATTTTCAATTCTTTGGTTTGATTCATTCTTTATGAATTATGCTTTCCTATGTGTTTCTCTATATCCTCACATCTTCCTTTCTTTCTATTGAATTCATTGTTTCAGAATATGGGACTTTTATTTAATTTGGATGTTTTTTTCAAGTGATGGATAAAATTTCTACATCCTTTTTTTCAACAATGATATTTGTTCATACACTGCAATTGTTTTCATGGAGGCTTTCTTATAAATATAATAACATGTGATGTTCAAATATTATATGATATTAGGTCTTTTTTTCCCTTAAGGCATACAATAAAATCCTGTCTTCTAATTCATTACTTCTAGAATTGCCTATGACTTCCTCTTGCCTTTAGCTGCAAATTCCATCTTCTATTTTGATAAATTGGAACATTATAAAGAAAGATATGATCCACCTCCTCAAATTATAAGTTTGTGCACTGGTCATTGGACAATATCTCACATTTAGATTTTGTTGGTGTTTAATAACATCCAACTTTTTGTGACCCTTGTGTAGGATTTTCTTAGCAAAGATGCTAGAATCGTTTGTCATTTCCTTCTCCAGCTTACTTTACAGATGAGGATACTTATACACAAAGGATTAAGTGACTTGCCTAGGCTCACAGAGCTACTAAGTGTCTGAGTCTGTATTTGAACTCATGAATATGACGTTTCCTGATTCCATGGCCAGAGTTTTATTCCTTGTTACCTAGCTGCCCCAGATTACTAATACTTAAAGTTTCTTGATAGTCTAACCCAGGCCTGCACAACACATGCCCTGTGCATGGTATGTTATACAGCCCTGTATTTACATCCTCTACAGTTTTCTTGACCCCGTAAAAATCCTTTGCTGGCATATAAGCCCTATATGTTTCTTAGCACCCTTTACCTACTTTCCTGTAAAGCTGTCACTGTCACTATAGGACTGAGAGTCTTTTCTTTTTCTCATCTTATGAATTGCCATTACTCAGCCCCACAATTAAAAATAATCATTAGGCAAACCATGTGACTTCCCGTGATTTATCTCTCCACAAATAGCTAGGTATACCTCAGAAAATAGACTTGATCTTTTGTTATAGGCACACTCAAAATTTTTGTGCCATGACAAAACTTACCAAAGCTTATGCTTTACCTGCAAATTCTTGAAGAATTCAGAGTCAAATTTATACAACAGAAAAGTTATCTCTCACGAAAAACATTGAATAAATAACAAGCAGGATTAACACCCATGAAAGAGAAAATAAATTCACACAGACCAGAAGGTGATAGAAATAAGGAAGAGAACAAGTAAATGAACACACACATACACACACCCTTTTATAGGAGTGTAGCAGCAAGCACCCCAAGCGTCCTCAGGGTTTGCAGCTACCACAGGTTCTTATATCTGCTTTGTTAAAGGAAAGCAACTCAAAATGGGTTAACAAGCTTA
>NW_027185791.1:24241726-24275515 GCF_028583685.1 Petaurus breviceps papuanus | reverse complement strand
TGTGTGTGTGTGTGTGTGTGTGTGTGTGTAGCATGTGTAGTAAGTGTAGTGTAAGTAAGTGTAGTAAGTGTCAGTAGTGTGGAAAGGGGCATGTCAAAAGGAGTTTGGTATAGGAGTAGGCAAGTAAAAAGAACAAGGAACTAGACATTTAAAGGCAAACAACTTTGGATAGGCCAGGTAAACAAGAATAGAGGAAAGCTATGGAACTAGATTAGCATTAGTGAAAGAAAATCCAATCATAGCGGATGAGTGCTCATGTTAAAGGAGAAGAAAATAAAGATTTCAAAAGAAATAATTGGAAAAATTCATTAACTTAAAGCTCAAATCAATAAATGTCAATGGATTAAATAATCTAATAAAATAATAAAAAAAGAAGTCAGAATAGATATTTCAACATACAAATCATTTGCTATATAGAAAATGAAGCTTGGAACATGGGGAAAAAAGTTAGTTAATATCAAGTGGTCAAAAAGGAGGAAGATATAGAATCATGAAATCAGATAAAAATGCAAGTTAAGAGGGAATTAATTAAAACATAAAATAGACAATGAAATTTTATCATTAAAGAATGTATATATATCAAATATCAAATTTTCTGAATTCAAAAAGGAAATCAATGGTCAGAATATTAAATATTAGTATAAATCATAATCATTATAAAAATGGAAATGATCAATATAAAATGGTTTATGGGTTTGGTCTACAGGCATTCACATAAAATTGGAGAAACTGCCAGTGGTCTATTCTGGGAAAAGGAATTGGAATAAGGAAGTGACTAAAATGTCCATGTCTTTGATCCAGAAATTTTATCACCACAGATCAAATGGTAGACACAAAGAAAATATTCTATGAGATTGAAAATATCAATGGCAACATTTTTGTCCTAGCAAAGAACTAAAAAGAAACCAGGTGACCATTCATTTAGGATTGACTAAAAATTATCATGTTATTTTAAGGTATAAATGTGATAAATGCAAATAAATGTGAGAGGACATTTATGACCTATGCAATAGTGAAGTAAGTTGAATTGGAGGCATATACAAAGTCCATAATGATGTAAATAAAAATGACAAGTAAATAGAACTAAACCTTCTCTAATCATAGGAACCAGAAAATAGATGAAAAAAATATTTTCTTTATTTACTAAAGTTTTGAAAGAAAATGTGCATGAAATATCAAAAAGAATTTCAGGTGCAGCAGTTGTAATAATTAGGTTCCCTAACCTTTTTTTAAAATATGAAATAGTTTCTTGGAATAGGAGGGGTATAGGTATATTCCAAAATGAATGCCTATGCATGTATATGTAAATGCAATATTCTCCTCAATTCAATTGTCTTAATGACCTTAATGAAGAAGTTTTTGTTTTGATTAAAAAAATTATGAAATTGTACACTTATAAATCTTAAGCCATTATTATTTTTTTGTTTGTGTGCTGAACTAGTATTGTAATTCAAAGATGAATATGTTTGACCAGAGAGCAAAATACCTAAACACAAAGACAAAAATGAGTGAAATAGAGCATTCTATTTAGATATCATCTAGTTCAAGCTGCAACCAAACTATAAACCTCATCTACAACACAAGACATTTTTTATTTTTAATAATGGTGAACTAACTCTACACCAAAGCAACAGATTTAATTTTTTGAAAATCCTAATTATTCTGGATAGCCCTATTAGTATATCCTTCTGCTCAACCAGAATGTATCTCTTTACCTTAGAGGTCTGTCCACCATTGCTTTTAGGTCTGCCTTCCCGAAGCAAATAATACAATAGTGATCCCTTTACCACAGGAATGAAATTTTAAAAATGCTTTCTAAATGAATTATAAGCAGGATCCATAACATTGTGGAATTTAATACTTGGAGTATATTTGAAAACTATAAAGCTAAAATAACAATACGACAGTTATGTCATACCCAAGGTTGTGGCAAAACATTTGTATAACCTATTGAAAATTTGAATGTTATACTTCCTTTGTACTATTTTCCTTGGAGGCTTTTTTGTCTTCATAATAATATAGATATAGAAACAGAATAATAATGATAATAGTAATAAAAATATCTGATATTTTACAGAACCTACTATGTGCCAGACACTGTGCTAAGTGCTTTACAGATATTATCACATATGATCCTCACAAAAACCAAGGCGGAGCAGTTTAGGTGTTATGATTATTCAAATTATACAGATTAGGAAACTGGGGCAAATCGAGTTACATGTCTAGTCAAGGTCACAGAGTAAGCATCTGAGGCTGAATTGGAATTTAGGTTTCTCTAACTCTAGGCTTGACCATCTATCCACTACTCCACCTCTGTGTGTGTGTATCTGTGTGTGTGTGAGTGTGTGTGTATGTGTGAGAGAGAGAGAGAGAGCAGAAGAAAAAAAAGAAGACAAAGAAGAAGAGAATAAAGGTGGAGATGGTATAGAAGAGAGAACATTTTCTGCATGTGTACAGAAATATATGTATGTATATTATATATGCATATATATGCATACACATACATTATGTGTGTATACATAGACAGGTGTAGATACACCTAGTTATAGATAAATATCAGATATCTATACTGATGTATCTTCCTAACAGAAAACAATATATTTGTATACCATGGAGTGGTCTCTTATGAAAATGCAAGTGAATTTTTAGAAGTAATTTCAGTAACTAATAGTTTCATGAGATTCTTCTAGTATATTTGTCACAAAATAAAGATCTGGAATTACATTCTTAATATTTACGATGTTCCATTTATTCAATATTCCATCAGACATAATCCTTTTCTTAAGGAGCTGATTTTTTAAAAGTTATTTTGCATGAAGTTATTTTCTTCTCTAGTATTAACATTGTAAGTTTTAGATTTCTAAGATTCTATACATAGATATGATTATTATTATTACCATTTCCCTTTGCAAATGCACATTTACTTACGGACTTCATCACCAACATAGATTCATTTTCTTTTGTTCAGTGTTTTTAAGATTATATAACTTGTTTTTCTCCTTGCTCTTTTCGATTTTCTTGAAGTCAACCTTTTGGTAACTCCCTGGTTAATAAATGCAATAGTAATTTGATCTATTTTTAAGACATTATTGTCTCATAATTTAACAAGAAAAATGTTTTTTGTGATTCTGAAAGAAATAGTGAATGTTTTGTTATACTATACATCTCAAAATTCTATACGTGAGGGTGTACCTTCTGGGTATGTCATAAACACATACACATACACACATATTAATGTATGTTTGTGTGTTTCTGAATAGCTTTAGCATACTAGAAATGAAGTTACTTCTGTTTTTAGCAGTTTTGAGAAATATAATCACATAATTGCTTTAATTTAATAGAGATTTCAAAAATTTCCTTGAGATTACCTCATAATGATGACGTAAATAATAACAAAATGTTTTTATAGTTCTTATACTTTTACAGATCTTTCAGTGGCTTCAGTTAATAAAGGCATACCTCATTTAACATTGTCTTAGCAAATAGTTTTCAATTAAAATTAATATATCACAACCAACCCTTTCTGTAATGTTACAGAAAAAATCACCTGAAATGCAATTCTTATAGTAGTTTTCCAAGAATATGGCTAGAAAGCAATTTTCTACTTTTTAATTAACTAGAAACAACATTTTTTTTGGAGAGAGAACTGTTTACATGACAAACTCTTCATTTTACTTTAATGCTATCCAGTAAGTATTCCACTTGCACTCAAAAAATGTCCCTAATGTATCTTGCCTTGGCAACAAATGGAATATCATAGTCAGCCTTCTCCAAGTAAAGTGTCTCTTCCTGCTCTTTCTATTTTTAGTATTTCTACTCTTGTCATACTGGTTTGATCAATTCCAATACAAGAAGCTGCCAAAGTAATTGGTTCCATTGCTAAGTTCAATTCCATCAAACATACATTTATTAGGCACTTACTATGTATAAGATACTATTCTACTTTCTAATAATACCAAGTTCAAAGAATGTAGGAGGAAGGAATGAATGGTTGTGAGAATTTATATTCAAAATAATTTCATTGAAGGATAATTATTTCTAGTTTTATTTTTTCATTTGTTTCCCCTAGTTCTAAGGAAAGATAGGGACATTCAGTGGGAAAAATGTTGGATTTTCATAAGAACCAAATTAGAATCCCAATTCTGGTACTTAGTAACTGTTTAGTAACCAGCTGCAGCTCATATATTTATAAGAGAATGACAACAAATCAGTTACCAAATCAAAGAATAACTAGGGAAATAATTAAAATGACTGCCATTTTTAAGTATACCAATTGAATCTTGCATGACTTTTTACATTATGAAAGTGGTCAAGGAAAATAGGGAGCTGTATGTGAGGAAATTAACCAAAAGAAATGAAAAATTCCTGGAAACGTTCTCATGGAATTGCATCACTAATTGTGTGGTTCTTAAAAATGCCTAATATATCTAAAAAACATTATCAAAGCATGTTTTCCTTGCTTACATTTTTCATGATACCTTTATTGTAAAATGAACAACTCATATTAGTTATTTGTCTCATCACAATTATTTGTGCTTATATTCTCACACCAAACATTCTTGAGAAATGTGACTTTATTAAACATGTTTTTGTGATGAAATTTTATTTTACTATTAGCTATATTTTTGTAATTACCGGTATGCATTTTATAAGTAAGGCACAGGTGATTGAGCACATGCAAGGATATATGAACTCTGAGTCTGTTAAATATTAACAATTATTAGAAGTGGTTCCATGATGTAAGAATCTTGTGGCATCAGCTTTTTCTTTGCAATAGTTTTTTTTTTTAATGATCACTTTCAAAAACTTGACAGATTATGATCAAAATAATATCATGCTGGAGTAAAACTCTGAAAAATCATGTGGGAGTTATTGTAGTAAATAACTAATGTGCCAAGAAATCAAAAGCCAAATTTTAAGTGGAGGAAAATTACCTCATACTGATATTTTCCTTGTCTCAAATTGTTTGATATAGCAGATTGATATGCGACGTGATCAATGTCAGTACTTAGTGCCTATTCCCTCCCCTTTCCCTCTCCCTGCCATGTAACTTGTGTGCTAAATGATGTATTTGTCAATGAGCAGGTAGGTGGGGTAGTAGAAAACTGGAGAAAGAATAGTTCTGAGTTCAAAGCTGCCCTCAGATGCTTGCTAGTTGTGTGATCCTGAGTAAGGCATTTAATATCTTTTGACCTCTACTGTCTCTAATCTTATTTCCAATTCCAAATCTTTAATTCTATATTCCTTTTTTTTTCAGAGCCAACAACAGCACTTTATTCTACCTCAATCTCCATATGTAACCTATCCTAATTTTCCCTATCTTGGAGAGCTACATGCCTTAAGGCTAAGTCATGTTTACTTTGTACTGTCCCCCTGGTCTTTGTAAAGACCTATTTTAAGCTTTCATTATCCTACAGGTCTGGGGATCTTTATCTTACTTATGTTATAGGTTCCTACTTTTGTTTTAATGATATATTTTAAAATCATATCCAGAGGAAACTGTAGGCTCTGACAATGGTAGTGAACAATGTCAAATTATAAGAAGTCTCTATTTGAAGGTAGTCAGCTTTTTTTTTTAATAAAACCTAAAATTCCAAGTGACCAAGTTCAGAGTAAATTAAGAAGAAGAAAAAAGACTGCATAAATTAGTTCATCAGATTATAGGAAGTCATCTTGGGATGCATAAGCAATGTTATCTCTGAGGTAATGATCTACAGGACAAAAAAGTTTGTATAGAGAAGAGAACAAATGAAAAGAAAACATCAGCAACAACAATAACAAAAAAAATTTGCATCAAATATCTTTGACAATAGCTTGATATTTGAGACATATAGGGAGCTAACATGTAACATAAAGTCATTTTGCAATGTCAAATATTCAAAGGATATAAAATTTTCAAAGAATTGCTAACTACGAAAGGCCATATAAGATGTTGCACCAACAGATTATTAATTAAAAATTAAAAATTTAAACAACACTGAAGTTTTAATTTACATAAAACAAATTGGAAAAGATAATACATAATGAAAAGAGTTGATTTAGAGAAACTGTCAGAAGACAGGAAAGCTAAGGCAGTACTTTAAACTGTAAATTTTTATGTCCATTCTGGGCAGCAATTAGAAATTATGCTAAGAAAGTGACTGAAATGAGCATATACTTTGATCCAGTGAAATCACTACTAAACATATTCTCCCATGGAGTTCAAAGATGGTAATGGTAGTAAGGATATACCCATCATCTAAGGTAAAATAATAATAACAAAAACAACAACTAAACATACTGTTGTACATGCATGTGTTGGAATATTATTCTTTGTAAGAAGAAATCAATATGAAAAGTGCAGAAAAGCATTTTTTAATTTTAAACCATGAAAAGATGAAGCATATAGACAAAGGAAAACTTTATACAATACCTACAACAATGTCCATGGAAAAACAACTAAAAAACTAACTAAATGATATGCAATTATAAAAACCAAATTCCTACAGCCTACTCCCAACAGCAAAATGAGAGTCCACCTCTCCCTCTTCTTTTCAGTGGCTTGACAGATGCTATTTTGGCTGTCTGATATTGCATATATTGTCAGACTCGATTTATGCTTTGATTAATTTTGGTGAACCTCTTTTATTTCTCTTTTTTTAATGCTATAAAGGAAGAGTCACTAGATTTCGTGGGGTGATAGAATGAAGAGGGAAATATAATGAAAATGAAGACAACTTTAATACATACATACATACATTTATGTAAATGTTTAAAATAGATGTCCCTGTGGCCTCAATCACTAGAGTCTAGAGATCTTTACTCATTAAAGTCTGTCTACTTGACAGTTTTTGCACTTGCCATTTGTCTTCCTTATGCTAATATTATTTCTGTATTTAGCTTGCTTACTCAGTCCTCTAGAGGAGTTCCCTGCTGTGCTGCTGCTGTAATGGATCAGGTCAATACTTCTAAGCAATCCTGTCAGTTGCTTTTCTTGTAATTCAGGTATTCAAAGAGTAAGAGAGGACTTTGGCATTCTTAAAAGTCATTCAAAGATATTATCCAAATAACAAAATTAATTTTCTTTTCTAAAAATGCAAAGGCAAATCTATATTCTTTTTTTAACCCCTAAGCTACAATATTCTAGAAAAAGCACATTCTTTTTTTTCTTTCCTTATGTAGAGGAGAGGGCTAGCAAAGGCTCACTGAAATATACCTATACACATACATATGCACATAAAATAACTATAACTTTATATGTATATGGTTACATAGACATTCAGAGATAGGTAGACACATACCATGTAGTTAAAAGACTAGTAGACTTATTTTAAATTGCACTATATATTTCAATTTCAAAATAGATACACATAAATATAAAATCCACATTCTCTTTTCAAAATTTATAATCTATAAAACTCTAGAAAAAGACACATTCCTTTTTCTTTCTTCAGAGAAAAGAGATCAGTAAATCAGCAAATTTCCCTTTATATATATATATATATATATATACATGTATATGTACATATAATTTTAGGAAATCTGTAATTAACATAGAATTCTGAATTAAATTATATTACATATTTCATTTAAAGAAATGTGAACAGGTATACAGGATAGAACACTCTACTTGGTGTTAAAAATTCTTGCATCTTATTTTGCCTCTGACAATCATGACCTTGTGTCCATTGTGACCATGGGTAAATAAAGTAACCCTTCTGAAAGCCAAACAACTCTTTAATATTTGTATACTAAATTTTAAGTGGTCTTTCCACCTTTCTAAGTTACAGATCCTTCACATATTCAAATACCTTATATAATATTTTTAAATAAAATGTTATCCCCACAAAAGTACAACTTTTATGCCCCATCTTGGCATGAAAGCAATTCTCTGAAGCTTATGATATTGATAAAAGATCTAGTAAGTTTTAGGAACCCAGGAAAGCTTGGAATGGTCATGATGACACATGTCAGCAATCTGTGGACCACCTTAATGCCATATCAAATGGAGTCATGGTTTAAAAAAGATCTATAAGATACATTTTTGTGTGACCCATGGTTAAAAGATAAAAACCAAAAAATAAGACAATAATTCTTTATCTAATTGCCTTCCTCGTTTAGTTTTTAGGGGTACTGTTACAATTACAGGGGGTAGAGGGGAAGCATAGATGGTCACTAAAAATTAACTGATCATAGATTATTTCCAAAAGGATCTTTTTTTTTTCAATGAGAAACTGGCACACAGCTGGAACACATGAATCACATATATAGGAATAGTCTTACTACAAATGAAACCAGAAGAGATAAAGTAATAGCAGCTCAGGGGAAAGCTAGATCACATGCTCTCTTAGATGAGAAAAAAATAAAGCAGCCAGTGGTGTTTACATCAAAATGTCTTCAAAGATAAGAAAATATTCTGAATGTCTTAACTGAAATATATATCTAAGAAATCAATCATTAGGAAGAAAATTGCAACTTATGAGGTAATTACTACTGCAGATGTTGAAACAAGACATGAATAAATTCACAAGATCCTTCAAACTAAGTCAACATAATAATTGATTCAAAAAGATCAGTGACACAAAGAAAGTCTCAACATATAGGGAAATCTCAAAAAAACACTTTATGGTCAGTAAACTGTTCAGAAAAAAAGTAAGAATTAAACTGGAGAATAATGAGAAAAAAATGAAGCACAAAAAGTTACTCAACATTTAATGTGTTGAATGTGCCAAGAGAAATGAGGATGAGGAATTTTGAGAAATGAAAAAATAATTATCTGAAGTGACATAAAGCAGAGGAAGTACTATCGAAGATGCAAGGCATAGAATGACTCCAGTGGTATAACACCAAAATCTAAAAGGTAGCTGAACTCAAATCCTAGTGACTGGAATTTGTCTAAGATATAGCTTGTTAGAAACAAACTTCCCAGTTGTGAGTAAAGAGGGGGGTCCTATATAAGGAATGATGCATCTATTGGCGTATCAGCTTTCCTGGCGGTTTTGCTTAACTCCTTTTCTTTGTCCAAAGGGTTGGCTCAACGAAGGGGCGAAAAGTCTAGTCTGTTGGACAATGACTGTGGTGTAAAAAAAATACAAAACTGAAAAGGACCATACATGTAATTTGGCAAAAATGTCAAGGGAAACAAAAATGAAAGAAAAACGTTGAAAAAGATAGCCACTTTCACTGAATCTAAAAGATGATCACAAAGTAGTTACCAACAAAACTAACCGCCCTTCAACAAACAAGAGTGAAAAAAGCCCATCTTAGATTAGAGATAATAAACATACAAATGAAAAGCTAATGTATATGTCTATTTGACAAACCAATGGAATGGAGGAAGATATATTCAGCACATGTGCTAAGAAAAAAATATTGGTATTTTAATGTAAATTGAATTATTATTCTTAATTTTAAGATATTATATTACAGATTTGAATCCATTTTACATAGTACTTTGCTATGTTATTTAGAGAGCTCTTCCCCATTTAATAGTCACTAGAAAGCTTATAATTGACTATTATAATTGACTACTATACTAGTCAATTACAGATTTTCTAGATATATTTTGCATAGTGTCAATCAAAATTACAAATATCTCAGTTTGAGTTTGTTTGGCTGATTTTCTAGGCTTTTGTAAGTTAACTATCCTACTTCATGCAAATACTATATTTTTCTCCACTTTATTGAGATAGGTAGTTTCAACTCCCCCCCCCTTTCTGTTATTTATAGAGCTAGTGCATTTTATTTCATTAGTCCAGTCCTCACATTACAGACATTGACCACAAAAAAAAATAATATTTTTTTAGGCTGCAATGAAGACAAGAGGCATCTTTACTTAATGGTCCAACTTGATCATAATTAATTATGTTTATTTAATATAAGTGTCATACAAATGTACTATTTTTATATAAATAGGCATTAACTAAAGTAGAAAGTGACATTAGAATCATAAAGACCTGGGCTATGCAATATACATAATGATACATCTATTGAGTAAATCACTCAGCTTCTCAATGCAGTATCCTAGGAAAACTTCTAAGGATAAAATTCACACCAATGGTAATATGAGTAGATGGAGTGAACTTTCTCCAAAGAAATCACAGGTGTCCTAATGAATTCAATGGGAATAAAGAAGAAAAATGGAAGGAAGGAAAGAAGGAAGAAAAGAAGGGAGACAAAATGAATAAATGGAGGTTCATGATCTCTGCTTTATTACTTTTTGCTTTGTCTACAACCACCATATATTTCTCAAAAAAATAATAGTAGTTGAACAGGCTAGTTTCATTCTTTATTTTGATTTTTTTTCTATAGCATAAGTGATAATTGATATTTAAATATTTAGAGGAGTTATCAATCTATCAGGGATAAGATGCTACTCACATATTTGGCAGTTAATTTGCAGCATTCTTCATTTCTTTTTCTAAGTTTAGAATGATATAATTATTTCTTCTTTGATGACAGCTTGTCAAAACAGTACAAGTGGAATTTCCCAAAGAGCTTTGTTTAACTTTGTGTTCCATGACATTTTATCAATGTCTCTTAGAGAAAAGCATAAATCAACTTCATAAGCAGAAGATGGAGAAATATGGTTAGACAATAGTGTCTGATGATTGGCTTGTGGTTTTAGTGGATTGCAAATTAAATATCAATTATGTGATATAGCCACCAAAATTATAATACAATTTTATACTATATTTCCATATCTTCTTTATTTGCTTTGAGTAAGAATATTGTTGTGAAGTAGTGGCTGTTGTTGTTGTTGTTGTTTTTTAATAGACAAGGAGCTGGGAAAGAAAAGAAAGCTACAAATAGGGGAGAATGTTGGTTAAAAAAACATGAGAAAAGAAGAGGAGAGAGCAGGAGAAAGGAAAGGAGGGGGAGGAGGGAAGGAAATGGGAGAGGAGGAGAGGAGAAGTCAGTAATTGAAGTAGTTTGAAAATGTTCAGAAGAGAATAGAAGGAAGGGCAGAAGAAAGCATACAAAGCAGAACAAGTCACATCTTTATTTTATCATTTTGGCTGTTTGTCCCTAGTTTTCAAAGAGGACCAATGACAACATGGGGTGATGTGAAGACTTCCCCAGGAGGAATGGGTGGATGAGAACAAGTTGTTCAAGAAAACATAAAGGCTGATACCAACAGCATAAAGCCAAATGAATCAGGTGCTATGGTTGACTCACAGTTTGGTCAGACATCCAAGATCAGCTAAGATCATCTACTTTATCCTAAGTCATTGCCAATCATTGTGACTTTTGTCTTGCCACTGGACTTCAATGACTCTGAAAGAGTGAGAGTGACTTTGTGTAACTGCATCAATTAAATCCAATTCACATTTTCCATTAAAAAAATATACTTAAAATGAAGATTTGCATGTTCACTTTATATTGAACTTTTAAAGTACAGGATAAAATAATAATAAAAAGATTCAGTTCCTTCAATTCTGTAATGAATGTGACACAGTGAGATAAAGGGGGGAAGACATTGGCAAAAATCATAATTTTTAGACTGTTTATACACATTGAGTATTGATATTCTAAATTCGCATTCATTCCCCAGTGTGAATGAACATTTGGGGCTTGAATATTTTTTTTATTTTAATGATTCTATAAGACAAAGGTAAATTGCAAGAAAATGGAGAATAATATAACTTCTTCATGAAGAGAAAAAAATAATAGAATTAATAGATTTAGCTTTATCACATCTATAAAATCAATGAGAAATATTACTTTCAGTGAAATTTGATTATCTTGTGTTTCAGTGCCTTGATGAGCATTTCCAAATGTATCATCATGAATGAGGTTTGTATTTCAGAATCTATGGGATGTGGAAGTAGAAAAAAATCTATGAAACATTCTAAGAATAAAATCTTCCAAATAAACATCACATTAAATCAACTTGCATTATTAAAAAAACAGCTGTTTTCAAAGCACATGTTGGTAAAAATGAGCAATAAACATCCTAGAAAATATATCTTGGGAGAAGGGATTTCATGACTTATAAAAAAGCCTTATATCAATAGATGATGCATGTTTTCTTCAACACTGATCACATTTGACATGAAACATGAAGCACCAAAACCATACACACATATACACATTGCCTAGAATAATCACCACAAGTTGCAAGAGTAAGGGGTGAGGAAAGTAAACTTGGTGGAGCTGCTGTAATTAATTCATGTCTCCCCTGAGAGGGTGATGTTGAGAGTCATAGAGAATGAGTCTTCTAGAAGAAGAGCTTAGCCTTCCACTATGAGATGGGTGAACTGTACTTAGGAATTCCATCTCCTCAGGCAAACTGGGGAGATAGGACTGGGCTGCATACGTGACAAAGGAAGAAGATTTGAAACTAGGGTGAGGGGAATAAGATATAAGAAAACCAACCTATGAAGGGAAACAAGTCTCACGACACCCTGTGGGCACCACTGTTACTGGTCTCTTCCAGGAAACTGCTTGAGGTAGCAGAAGTGCTGTGGTAGAGGAAGGCCTCAGATTAACATCTTGATTGAAACTAGAGCAGACCTTCATTTTGTTATTACCAATTAGTTGAGAGTTGTCTTACTGGTAGGCAGCTCTTCATCCATCCCCCAGAGAGGGGAATGCGTACAGCTGCACATCCCCCTCTGAGTTAAGTGGATGGCCTATAGATCACCTAATCTCCAGGAAGAAGTATGACCTGATGACAGTAGGTGTACAATGGGCGGGGGGGGGGGGTGATTTCTTATGCCAAATGAATCAGAAGTCAAGACCAAACTAAAATCAGACATTCTTCAAATACTTGTTTGTTCCCAAACTGATTGGTCAAAGTAGTATTATTCATCTAAAAGTGAATGATATTAACATTATCAATAATATTTGTGCTTGAGTTTTTAATAACGAAAGATCTTTGAATACAGCATATTCATTTTTTTTCTTCCTTATATAATCATATGATGGAGATATTGTGGCTTAAATATAGCTCATACTTCCCTGAAGGGAACAATATATTTCTTTTCATCCTTTCTAAAGTGGTAAGCACTATTCAATGATTGACCTATACTCAAAGTCATTAGAGCAATTTGTATTTTTATGTTTATTTTTATTTTTCTAAAAGAAAAAAAAGTGAGCATTTATGCTGTGTTCTGTGTTATGCTGATGGTATGCAAAATAAAAGTAGAAAATGGATTGATTCTACTATGTAAAACAACTAAAACTAAGGGAATACAATGAGGTGTGTGTGTGTGTGTGTGTGTGTGTGTGTGTGTGAATCACACCTCAAAAAGGAAGGGTGACTGTAGCCCTGGAGTACCTATGGCTAATGAAACTTAAATTTCCCAGGTTGGGAGAAAACTGAGACAGTTTTCAAGTCCAGTTAGAGAGGAAACTTCCATCATATAGCAAGCATCGATATGTTAGCTTTAGGAGAGTATAAGAATGGGAAAAATATTTTTTCTTCTAATCACTATCTTGGAGACTCAGAGCTTTCCCCAACCCAGCCCCCAAGCTTTCTTCTCTATTTTTTCTCACAAGGCCATTACTGATAAAGAGAATGCATGAGTCTTATCCTGGTCCAACCCCAATCCCAACCTGAATTGGTTTAGTCAAAGGTATGGAAGTTTTCTTGTGTTCTGTTCAGGCTTGGGTGGAGACAGATTTTTCTGTCTAGACAGCCCAAGACTGGGAGTTTTGTGGCATGGTTGGGGTTTAATAGAAGAGATATTCACCCTGTCTGGAGGTGATGGGGTAATAGCCCCTGTTGAAAAAGTATATAAACTGAGCACCCTAACCCCAAAATTGAGCCAGTTCTGGACTATAACTCCCATGAAATGCATGGATGTCACTAGCTTGAGAAATTTAAAATGTAGACACAACCTAATTTGGTTTATCTCTTTTCTTAGAGAAAACTTTGTTTTGTGGTTGACAGAGAAAATAACTGAATATTTATGAAGGGATGAAACATAGTTAAAGGCATTAAGCATAAGCAGATAAACCCAGACTATCGATAATAATAATAAGAGAATATTGCCTCCAAACCATCAAAATTTACTTGGGGGTAGGGGAAGATCAAAGTCAAAATATACTAGTATACTGAAGTTGAAAAAAATGTAATTGCAATGGGTAAGTATGAAATTTCCTATGAATATTTTCAGTAGTATTTGAAAAAGTAAAATTATTTCTTATTATAAAATTACTTAGTAACAGTGTGAATAAGTAGAATGGAACTTTGGGTATAAAATGTAAAGTGGGCATTTTCTTCTAAATGGGGAGATTGCATCAGCAGAATTAAAGGAACTAAATGGCTTGTGATTTGTGCTACTTTTGTTAGTGAATTGCAACAAAGGAAAAATAACAATAGTACCTTGGAAACAAAAATAAATTTAGGTAAATTGAAAGCAGATGTTTTATTGCTTTATTATATGTCTCATATACTACTTAATTAAGAGTAGAAGAAGGAATGTTTTTATTAAATATAAGTGGATACTTTAGGGAAAATATGAAATGTTTATCTTCATTTAAATAGCATTTCTTGAATCTTTTAAAAGAAAACCAAAACGTTTCTGCACTTCTTTAATCTTAAAATGAAATTTCAGAATATTATTAACAATCAAAATGGCATAAGACTTGAGAAAAAAGTTATTAAAGATTTGATTATTAAATCTTTATTAAATTATTAAAGATTTGATATTTATTTTTTTATCTCTGGTTTAAGTTTAATTGTCTCTTGCTTTTAAGTTAAAATCTTTTCCAAATATACCTCACTTGCAAGGAGCCTTCCCTCCTCACAAAGGAAAACAGCCCAACAAAATAATAACTGAATCAGGGGCCATGTTCAAAATTCTGAATAGAGAGTTCCCCACCAGTGAAGGGAGGGAGGTTTATTTCTTCCTGTAATCACCAGTGACAAAACAGACTATGGAAACTTCACACTGTGGAATTGTTTATTAGTTTTATTTATATTATTACAGTCAATTAACTGAGACAGAAGCTAGAGCACTGGGCTTTGAGTCAGGAAGACACGAAGCCAAATGTGGCCTCATACACTTGCTAGCTACATGCCCATTGGTAAATCACTGAATTCTGTTTGCTTCCGTTTCCACATTTGTGAAAGGGGAAAGTAATAACACCTACATTCCCAAGTTGTTGTGAGGACCCAATGAGAAAATCACCCTAAAGTGCTCAGCACAGGGCCTGGCACACAGTACCTGCTATGCAAATGGTAGCTCTTATGATTATTCTGGTTATTGATACCCTGCTTCTATTTTCTTCATTCAGGATCAGTTTCTACAAGTCTTTCAATGTTTCTTCAAATTGTTGTCATTGTTTCTTGTTGCACAATAATATTCCATCACATCCAACTCAAATAAATCTTTGACATCATCAATGAATGTGCTTCCTGTAATGACATTAATTATAAACCATTCATTCCTTCCCATCCTGGGGACCTTTTGCATATATCTGTCCACAACTTTACCATCAGGGAAGGCAAAGATCTACTTAATGTATGGAGGCCTTCCCACTAACTCCTGATATTAAGATTGTTGTGTTTGTCATTCATTTTTGAAGAGGACCCCGTCATCAGGAAAATGATGACATGACTTGTAGTTAATTTTGATTTGAGGGAAGGAGTCTGTGCAAGTTTACCAGCATCTAAGAGGATAAGTGGGACTGATTTAAGAAAGTTTCGAATTTCCCAAATACAATCCAGTCTATTTATCTTTTCCTTCTTAACTCTGGACTTACTTGTCATTTACTTTTAGTGGCTGTCCAAAAAATAAATAGATAGATAGATTGACAGATAGATAGATAGATAGATAGATAGATAGATAGATAGATAGATAGATGATAGACAGAGATAGATAGATATGTACATACATAGAAAATATATTGATTAAAATTTAATAAATTAAAACTGAACTTTGGGGATCTCAGTATATGTGTGTATACACATATATTGATGGATAAACTCTCTAGGATACATATGATGTCAAAATGTGGAAAATATTTTCCATTAGTTTTTTTTTTCCCCCCATCAAAGGATGTTTAAGCCAGAATTTTCATTAGTTCCATATCTTTTCAAGGAAGTTCTGAAGTATTCTAATGCTTTGAATAATTCACACAATGTCATCTGAAAGCAGTAACTTTAGGAAAACACACTATTCACTGAGAATCACTCTTCTTCTCCTTAGCTCCATTTGATCTCCTCCACAGAAGTGGCGATTATCTCCCAGTTTTCTGCCTGGCTTGATATTTACAAAAGTGTTGTTAAACAAGTTCACAATTGTTATATTCATAACATTTTTAATAAATTGTGATTCATGAAAAGAATACACCTTAATAAAAGATACACTTAAAAATATTGCGTTCTACTGAATCAAATACTTTTTAAAAAATAATCAAAAGTAGATAAACACTATAATATCATTCCTTATCTATATCTTTAAGACAATTGCTGCCTTAGAAAGTTTTGGTCTATTATGGGATGTCACTTTCAAAAGAGAACTTATTCCTTATTAATAGGGTCATCAAGGAGGCCCATTCTGAATGTATAGAAGATATCATATAGATTGTATATATATATACACACACACATACACACATACATATATACATGTACATATACATACACATACATACATATGTTTCTTTGCGTAAATCCTGGCACCTTCCAAGGGAAAAAATCATTACTTCTGAATACTTATGATGAAGAATGTTTTCGCCTTCTGTCATAAACATACAGAATTACATATAGAGTTTTGACCTGACTAGTATGTGATATTATTTTGTTTAATTGTATTTATTTAACATGCCGGGGGGTTTATTTAGGAAATGGAAGATTTTGAAGGGCTGGGAGGAAATAACACATTCTACCACCCCCAGAAAAAAGAAAGAAAGAAAGAAAGAAAAGAACATCCATGAAACACTTTGAAAATGCATAAAAGAAAGTAGAAAGAAATTTAGAAGAAAACACTCGCAATCTGCACAGTTAGTGAAGCTAATGAGAATATTTTGAAGAGATCAAATGGAAGTTTGGAAGAAGACAAAATTAGGAGAGTTGCTAGTAGCATGTTAAATGTCATATTTTTAAAAGTACCTAATAAGGATTCATTGTTTCGTATACAATCCTATGGGTCTGAGCTTATTTTCAAATGGTAATATTCATTTTTTTATACTTGTCAAGTTCATTTTACATAATATACATATATATATATACATATTTTAGATATGTATGCATGAGTGTGCATAATATCTAATATTTATATTGTATATTAAGGTTTGCAAACTATTAAACAAATATCTCATTTTGTCTTCACAAAAATCTTAAAAATTCTGGTGCACTTTATTCCATTTTTAGAAATGAAGAAAGTGATGCAGGAAGAAATAAGTGACTTGTCCAGGTTCAGATTTCTATTAAGGCTGTATTTGAATTCTGCTCTTCCAAACTCCAGATTTAAGGATTTATCCACTTAGCCAGTTGCTTTATATTCACATACACAATATTATATGTCCATTCACATATAATTTTTAAATAAGATCATGTCATACCTAAGATTTTTAATGTTCTGCAAATGCTTAGCAGAGTTCAATTCATACATTATGGTCTTTGTAAATTTTCTTTAAAATCAAATATATAATAATGTGGAAATTTTTGTATTGTTTAGTATTTGTAAAAGTTATATAGTTGGTTATTTCTATTCTTCCCTAGTAATTACTCAAAATATTAGCATAGCACCAAAGATCCATTATATGTGTCTTTAAAAGATTGTGGAAAGAAATCCTAGGTATGGAATACTTATTGCTTTCATAAGAAAATATGTTATTTATTTGGTAACTCTTCTGGATAAAATTTTTTTTAAACTCAGTTAATATCCTGAGTAATATTATTTCAAATACCTGGATATTTGGGAAAAAAATTTTGGAGCTTCACTAGGAGGTATTCAGTATATAAAAACTACCTAAGACTAAGATTTTACTGACTGGTTCTGTTTACATTAAAGGAACAACAAAATAATTATAGGAAATAAACATCTGTAAACTGATACCATATTTCTCTTTCCTCCTCAGGCCAAAATCTGGACTCCATCTCTTCAACTTCTTGATCTCAGAAGCTTACTCTATTGTTAGAAATCACACCTTAACGGTACTATCTATACCTATGGCTTCCCCTCCCAATTGATTGGTTCCTCCAGGAACCTCCATTTAAGCAGTTTCCCTGAAGTCAATGATGTCACATTCGTTCTCAGGGATGAATTCCAGACTTCCTCAGCACAGTCATGTTATTATATCCACTCGCACCCACCCCCACACCTCCATCAAACTTCTTTTTGTCTGTCACTTCCAATATTCGAATGTTAGCTCTTTGACAGCAGGGTTTGTCTTGCATTGCGCTTTTTGGATTTTCAGATCAGATATCTGCCAAATAATTATTCAAAAATCTCACTGTTTATCAGTCACAGGAAATGATTTGGGGAGTGTTGAGAATTTCTTGAAGGAAAAGCTCTAGCAGAGTAAATTTAAAGCTAATCTTCAACAGATAGAGATTAAGCAAAGAGCAAAAGCATTTCCCATTATGGGGATAGATCGCTAAGCACTATGTCACGTTGGCTTGTATTAAATAAGACAATGTAATCTGCACAATGCGTAAGCACACTTCAGGAGATTGTATTGCACTTTATGAATGGTTAGGTTTGCCTTCTTTTTTCTTATTATTATATTCAACAATTTAACAAGCAAAATAGAGGACAGTAATATTGTGATAATTAAAATGTTAAGGTGACAAGTAACCCTCATGAACATTTAGAACTTATTGTTTTTCAAAAAGAAGTAGATCTAAAGCTTCTAGGAATTTGCTTTTTAGATTCAAGAATATGCCTAGCTCCATATATGTGTACTAGCTACCTGACTAAAAACATGAATTTTTCAAGGGAACATACCTGTTAGTAGTTTAATATAATGTGTCTCCTAGAAATAGCAGTGACATTAAAAAAGCTATTTATATTATATTATTGATAATATCTAGTCTTCTCTATAATTAGAGAATTTCTGAGTTACTAATGTTGAAATGATCCCTAAAGCAGTGAAAAAGAAGGATAAGCCTAAGAACAGAGCAAATAAATTGCAAATCAGATATTGGCTTCTGAAGAACAGAAATATGGGCATAATTCAAACAAATGCCTGATTCGAAAGAAGATATTTCAGTGAAATATCATACTCGTTAATATTAGCTTTAAGGAAAGAATATGAAATCATATTGAAAACTATTGTGTCTTAGTTTATCTGATGCCATGGTTAATTTTCTAGAGAATTTAATTTAATTCTCTAATAGTCAATTCAGTTTTATTTATGAATCAAATACGAATTCAATACTAATTACAAGATAATTCACATTTTTAAGTGTGGATATATGTATATACACATATGCATACAATATGTTTTTAAATTTGATAACTTTGTGATTTACTAACTCAATACAAACTTGTAATATATGTATGCATATATTTCTATGTATACATATATGTGTGTATTCATACATGTAAATATGCATACCACTATATACACAGATGCACACATATGGGCACATATATCTATACATGTGTGCATATCTGCACGTCTACAACTAGACACATATACAGACATACATATGCAATAATCCATATACCTACATGATCTTATATAGAAAAATGCATGCATGCATGTACATATACTCATGATTTCAATTATATTGGATGTGCCCTTCAATATTAGAGATCATAACACATTAATTTGTACATCTTGTTTTTGAAATTGTCACAGATCTAAAATTGATAGTGATTTTAGAAGTCGTTTTATTCAACTACCTTCAATTTAGACATGTGAAAACTGAGTTCCAGGAAGGTTAAGTTACTTGCTCATGCCCAAACTGCTAGTAAGCATCAGAGGTTGATTTTGAACTCAGCTCCACTGATTAGAGAACTAAGGCTCATTTCATTGCACTATATTGCTTTATTTTCACAGCTTTACAACTAGATGTCTATCCACTATGCTAGAATTCTTCTTCATTTTCTCTTAACATCATGAGGGTACCAGTGGATCACTTTTGCTACCCATCTATCAAACTTAATTTCTGCCACATGATCCATTAGTCCTTTTTTTTTTTTATCACATCTCTATTCCTCTTTAATTCATTCTTTAGCTCTCTTCCCCTCACGCACTATTTAAATCATCCATTCTTTCCTCAAATTTCCACAACACTTCTCTCTGCCCCTTCTTCTCAACTAAGGACTTTCATCTTACTTAACAGACTAGAGGACAAAGAAATGAGGTCCCAAAACTCTGACCATCTCCCTCATTTTCTATTCCCTTCTCTCAATATGACAATGAAACGGTCCTTCTTGCTATGGCTAACCCCTCTATATCTCTTCCTGTCATCTCCATCAGAAGGCAACCTTCTTTATTCCTCCTCTCACATCTTCAGTCTCTCCGCATTTAGCATTCCTTTCTGATAGGACAATGATTTTCTTTTATTTATTTATTTATGTTTTTTAAAGCAATCACTGTTAAGTAACTTGTGCAAGGTTACACGGCCAGGTGTTCCTGGGTGGATGCTAAGTGTCTGAGCCCAGATTCGATCCCCAGGTCATCCCGACACTGGAGCCAGTGCTCTTACTCCCTGTGCTACCTGGCCACCCCAGGACAATGATTTTCTGATGCAGCTTTCCTTACCTCAACACAGCTTTTTTCCAACAAACTCAATTCCCATACAACTTCCATAGGTCTTAGTTTCTCTAGTAGCTTCCCAGTAAAGTTTTCTTCCCTCATTAAATCTGATCTGTCCCCTACTTCTCTGATATACCTTCCTAGACTAGGACCATTTAAAACCCCAACCCGTGTGATTTCTGTGACTTGGTGAGAACCTGAAACCACCTCAGCTGCTATACCCTAATGATTGACCCAATGTTTTCCATAGAGAGAAGGGAATTGCATTCAAAGAAGTTAATAGCCACTGTGTTCTTGCTATACATCATTTTCATGTGTGGGAAAAGCAAATATTCTTTATTAAGTGGCTCCCAACATTGAACTTGAAGGATGAGAGCTTTGGCTTTAGCACCCCATTTATGACATCTTCTTTTTTGTTTTTGCTTTTTGGAGGGCAGTTGGGCTTAAGCAACTTGTCCAAGGTCACATGGCTAATACGTTTTAAGTGTCTGAGGCCAGATTTGAATTCAGATCCTCCTGACTTCAGGGCCAGTGCTCTATTCACTGTGTCACAATATGACTTCTTTTTTTAGTCTACATTTTTATGTACTCATGGCCCTCAATATAAAACAAACAAAAAACTTTCTCCAGAATCTCACATTCCTTCAAGTTTAAGCAATTAGAATCCTGTTTTTCTTTCATTTCTTAGATAGAGTCCTAGATGATGGGAATGAGGGTGGGGAGAGTTATCTACATTATTTACCTTTCATTCACTCTCCAGTCCTTTACAAACTGACTTTCAAAACTACTAATTAAACTGAAGTTGTTGTCTACAGGTAACAATGAAGTTAATTGATAACATCTGGTGGTGTTTTTTTTTTCAGATCTCTTTCTTCTTGATCTATTTGATTTATCTAGTAATACTGAACACTTTCTTCTGAATATCATCTCTCATCTGATAAAAAATGGGACAGGAGTTGAGATCAGCGTCCTTGACTCCCTACTCTGATTTGTTCATCTCATTTATTTCCAGGGAAAAATGAAGGGAATACCCATAATAGTTACTGTGAGGGCCATAGTGCAAGCAGAAGAGTGACATCCCACTTATGGTCAAAGACAACTCGCTTTGTGTTTCCCAGTTCAGATTCTTGCTGAGGCTGTAAAATAATATTAGACCAGAATGTCTGTGACTATAATTCCCTCTTGACCCTGCCCTATCCTACATGAATTTCCCACTACACTGTATGAATTTTGGCTTAATCGCTGAAGAAGGAAGTGGTAGGGGGTGCAAATACGACCTGTCTCATTTAATTTAATTGTGGGTGGAGGTCCGTTTTCACCTGCTAAATAAATCACCATTATCTTGAAGACAATAAGACAAATGCATTACAATTCTAAATTGTTTCCCCAGGAGCAACCACTGAGTCGCAAAAATGTCCAGATGCAAGAAAACAAATTTCTCAATTTTCATTTTCTTACTTATTCCTTTGAATAAATAAAAAGGGAAAGAAAACGGCCAATATTAATTAACTTTGCTTCTATGGCTCCATGAAGAAATCTGAGAATTATGTGTTAGGAAAAGGGGAATAGTAAAAACAAAGGTTTTGAGATACTCACTCTATGATCTATTTATAATTATCTACAGCTTATGAGATAATTGGATTTGTTTAATTTATTTTCTAAAGTATTGTGTCTCCATTTCATAATTAAACAATATGAATGTGTTGAATGTGGATGAATTCTTTCTCACAAAGAAAATACACACTCACATATGCATCATGCAAACACACAGAAGACACAAATACATCTACACACTCACACAAGTGAATACGCCTCCAGGAAATAAGCAACTTTCTTTGTGGCGAGCAGCCTATTTGTCTGGTTATTTGTTTATTTACTGAATCACAAAATTTTGCTGAATCTCATAAAAGAACAAAATGGCAAAGCTTAATGTGAATATGGTTTCCTATGTCTTTTGCAATAAATAACCCTGCAACCTGGTTGGGATTCCTGCCCCCATAGCCTAAAAACTTCAATTTAAAGTCCTTTCAGCAACCACATTATGTCATTTTGTACTTCTTTCTGGGTAAAATAAAAGCATTAGTTGTGTGTAGGTAGTTTGATTAATAATCTGATCAGGGTTTACATTACTAAAAACACAGTGTGACTGGCAAGTTAGAGTGTGTTTGTATTTACTGTGCCCATGCTGCTTAATCATTGCTGATTTGAATACCCCTTACATGTGTTATCCCACATTTACCCTGCTGATGTAATCAATCTGTTAAAGTGTTATCTGGGAAGCAAGGACAAGTACTTGGCTGCACATGAAAAGTTGATAAATGAGAACAAAGATCATTGAAAACAAATTATTTTCAAAGAATAAATAGGATAAAAATAAACCCTGCACTTGCAAACAACAAAAATTTAGTTTAAATGTAGAAACTTTGCTAGCTTTCTTCTACTTGTTCTTATAGAAAAGATTTTATTTTCTGCAAAGAGTAACCAGGGTAGTGGCTTTTGCATTAGGGGTCATCTGGAAACTCTATGACTCTAAAATCATATAAACATTGTCACTAGCTGACAGGGGGGAAAAGTCAACAATTTTCCATGTAAGATTTGCAAGGGACAAATCTATTGGAGTAATGTCTAGACTTAAGCCCCAGTCTGGAGGCAGAAAGGTCCAGAGGGGCAATAATCAGATTATATTCCAGATAGTTTTGCTTAGAGGCCACTAAAAGTTTGTAGCTACTTGTCCTGATGTATATCTATTGTCCTTGACCAAAAAAAATCACTCAATACTTGGAGACTATAAAATCAAGAGTCTTGCAGCAAGCACCCCAGTGTCCCCAAGGTGCCTGCTCACACAGGTTCTTGGATCTGCTTTGTTAAAGGAAAGCAACTCAAAATGGGTTAACAAGCTTACTTTAATCATTAAAGTCAGACGTTTACCTTGTTCAGGGGAAAAAGGTCAGCACCCCAAACTTCAAAATATACAGACAGAATTATCAAGACATTAACAGATCAAGTAGACAGCTTTCCAAACTGTCCAACCATTACATCCATACCCAGTCAACATCTGGGTTTCCACATCTGGGTTTTTCAAAGCCGGGGAACTCTCAACAACGGCTTCCCAGAATTCAGATCAAATCACAGAATACTTCTCAAAGTGAGTCCCAAAACAAAGCTACACATCAGGGCTTATATAGCCTTCTCCTGGCTCAGAGAATGTAACAACCTTATTGACTCACTGGCCAATCAAGAAGTATCTACTGAAAAACAAGTCTCCCACCCCAGGCTTCAGGTGCACATTAGCCTAGGGGCAGGGAAGATCTTCAAAATTTACATTCTTATTACAATAATACAGACCAAGAGCATATGAGGTCCCAGAATTTCTTCTAGTGGTGCATATAGCCTCTCCCTAATACACCATATATTAGGAAGTAGGATGAAATAATGAGAAAAAAAAGATTCCAACAGTAAAACCTCTTATTGTACCAGACTTCCAACGCACAAAGAAACAAGAAAATAATTCCAAAGCAAAGTCACAAAGAAAGCCACAGCTTGGCCACAAGGTCAAGTAAATATCCCAGGAGAAAAGAAACAACCTTTTTGATATTATTAGAGGAAAGAATTAAAGCTATGCAAGAAAGGCTTGGAGAAATAATAACTTTGTACAAATGGGCAGAAAACCTGTTAGTACTCAGGTAACTGACTGAATGAAAGTTATAATGGACCAAGAAGAAGTTACTGACATTATTGTTATGAGAAAGCATAACAACCACAAAAGCAAGAACAGGAGCAAAGTCCGAATACTGAATGAAAATGAAAGTTAAGGCAACATTTCATATAAAAAGAGCTGATAAGGAAGCAGATCCCTTAAGAATGAAGAGAAGACAATCACCCAAGAAGGTGTAATCAAAAGACAAAATACAGCTGGCTTACCTCCAATAACCCCTCCACAAACATCTAGAAAATAAACCAAACTAATTCTGATCAAGAAATCTGATAAAAAAAAATTTCAGTGAGCCATATTTTTAGGCCAGCTTCAGCCCAAGGAGATGTGCAGATAGGCCTGTGGACACTGAGGATGACAACATCTAGTGAGAAAAGGCTGGCAGGAGCATTTCAGTTCAGGTACTGAAGAATGCCTGCAAGCAGGTGTTCCCGAGAGCAGAGCTACAGCCTTCAATCTGGTACAGAGGTCCCTGACTTTGTGTAGGGATCCGGAACAAGTCTTCAATGCCCACTATTCAGTATTGGGTCAAAGATCCCAGAATCCCACAGACTGCGAATTGATAGTTTAGGACAGGATGTAGTCATGCAGCCTAATCTGTATACTAAATAGAAAGTACAGAAACAGTAAACAACTATATGATTCTGATGCAAGGAAGAATTGGAGTGTGAGACCCTGTCCTCAGCATAGTCAGAAGCTTGTAACAGAGTAGCCAGCGCATGAAACTCTGATCAAAAGGGAACCTGGAGTTCCATCACTCTGAACTGGCAGAGATTTCTGGCTGGCAAAAATCACTGAGTTAAACAGTTGTCTGTTACTCTAGTTAAAGGCAAACCCATCATTAAGTTATTCAGACCCAAACTCAGGTAAGGACTTTGCAGAACTTACCTCTGAAGGACAGTGCTTAGACTTCATCCTGGATCAGAGCACTTGTATAACACTGAATGCTTATAGGTTTACTAACTTGTTTCTCAAATGCTGGAATAACAGCATGTGAATATCCTTCTCCTCCAAAAGCAGCATCAGGACCAAAAAAGACAAAAACATGAATAAAAACAACAAAGAAAAAGAAAAAAGAAGACCAGCGTGACATATCCTTTTCATTCAAAAGTGTGTAGAACCTGGATCCAACAAAAGCATAAAGTGAAGAAAGAAGTAATGCTGGAAAAATGAGAAAATCAAACAAGGTTCAACTATTTTTCCTGGAATATAAGAAATGAGTTTTTAAAATAACCTATTTTTTATAAATGAAATAGAAAATTAAAAGAAACAGAAAAGTTAGTTAGAAACTATAAAGAAAGAATTGTAAGGAGACTTAACAGCTTGTTATGGTAATTAAATTTTGAATTTGAAGATCCCTTTGTGTTGGCAAAAGTAGCAGGTACTTAACACTTAGTCACTGATCGAGCCTCTGATTGGGGGAACAGAATGTATGGACTCCTGTCTGCTGTTAACTGACATAACAGGAAGTTGGCTGAAGGAAGTACATAATATTGTATATATAAGAAAAGCCCCAGAGAGGCACAGTCAGAATTTCCTTGAGACCAAGATCTGGTGGCAGAGCAGCTACAGAAGAATGGAGAACTGAGTCCTGAGAACTTGTGGTGCTGGAGCTTCTTCTGAACAAGAGCATAGGAGTCAGGAGCCCAGGAGCCCAGGAGCCCAGGAGCCCAGGAGCCCCAGAGCCCAGGAGCCCAGGAGCCAGGAGCCCAGGTGACTGAAGTATGACCAGGATGCTGAGACTTTGTTTGCAGCTTGGTTGAGCCTTGAATTCCTTGGAGCAGAAATGGTGAAGGATCTGACATGGATCAGACCCTGTGAACTTCAGTGTGGAGCAGGGCCTACCCAGAGAGCTGGTCAAGAAACTGGGAGATGTCTGCCATTGAACCCAGGTGACAATCTGGTGAATCCAGGTAGAATCTGAGACCATGGAAGGAGATCCAGGGAATCTGAGAACAGGCCCCAAGTAAAGATGAAAAGACCTCTCCTTGGGTACTAAGTAATTGTGGAATTATAGTTTACTAGTGATGTAAGGGGTGGAGGGTTTTGTGTGTGATAATTAGTAAGACTGTGCTGAATAAGTGACTGATTGTACTTTGAGTCCTTTGAGATATTGTTACTGATTAGTGACTGATTGAGTTAATCAAGACTTTGCCCCAAGAGTGGAAGACTTCTACTGTGTACTTTGATACTACTGATAAGTGACTGATTTAATTAACTTGAGTGACTATTTTACTTTGAGACTATGTTGTGAATATTATATTATGATTTTCTGTGATAAGTTGAAATATGATGAATGCTGTATTTTGAATTAAGCCGTACCTTGATATTCCATGGATGTTTTGCTTTTGTTATAGAATAAATACAGTGATCACTATACTAAGTAATCAGAACCTAAAATAAAAAGCTGTTCACAGTAGCAGTTCTTCTGGAAAGCTTCTGTGAATGGCATTACATAGCTTCAGACAAAAACGCAAAAATCTTACCCAAGGCACAGATTCCTTGAAAATAGAATGGAATGAACATAAGTTAATATTTAAATAAAAAAATATGAAAATAAATTTTACAAATCTAGAAAAATAGAATAAAATATAACATATCATGATGAGTGAAAAAACTGACAAAAGTCATAGCAGAATTATTGGACAACTCCACAGTGAACAAAATAACAAATAAAAACTATGATATAATATTTCAAGAAATTATAAATCTTTTCATATTATATAGAACCAGAACAAAGTAAAAGTAGAAAAAAAACCTATTTCCTCCTGATATTTTCCTGAAATAAAGCTTAAAATAAACATTCCCAGGAATAATATAGGTGAAATACAGATTTCTTCATCAAAGGAAAAAAAACTGCAAATAGAAATCATTTAAGTACTAAAGTGTCATAATCAGGATCAAACAACATTTAGAAGGCACCACTACAAAGGAATAGATAATTTAGAATATGATATAAGCTTCAAACACACACACAAAACTGATCCAGAAAAAAAATGAGTATAATCCAACAGTGGAACAATGTGTTTTGTTTTGTTTTGTTTGCACAGAATTCTTCATGAAAGTATCAGAGATGAATAAATGGCTGTACAACAAAGTATAAAGGATTAAACAAGGATAAACAATATATATTCAAATAGAGGCAAATGATGCACATGTCCTTTGAGAACACTGCCGTCCTTAAAATTCATAAATAAAATGGAATAGGGAATGTTTTTTGTTTTGATTTTGGTGTGGCAACAGGCAAAACCTGATCCTCACTTTCTTCCAAAGTGGTGAGAAGAAGAAAAGAGGAGGAAGGAAATGGAGGAAGAAGAAGAAGAGAGAGACAGAAAAATACAGAGACACAGAGAGTTGTGTGAAGAAATATATTTTACTCAACAGAAAAAGAGAAGAAAAAGAGGATAAGAAAGAAGGAAGAATAGAAGGGAAAATAGATTAATGGAAGTATTAGTCCTAACCAAAACAAAACCTATGATGGTGGATAATTTAAAAAGGTTGTAGAAGAAAGGACAAGAATGGATAATTGGGCTCTAGGTAAGGAAAAGAGAATGGGGGCAGGGAAATAGCATGAATTTTATCAAACCTAGAGCATTGATAGTGAAAACCCTCTCAACACTTTCATTTCATTTATAAAAATAAGGGAGGGAAAATGGTAATGCAATGACAAAACGTGAGTCAAGAAGGGTAGGATAAATGCTTCTACTTTATATTTACATTTTCAGATATGACCCATGAGGGATGTTTTTCCTTGACTGTGCATATTAGCCATAAGGTCTTTATTTTCTTTCTTTATCAATCGGGAGGCAGAGGTAGATAGGACTGAATTTTCATGAATAGAAAAAAATAATAAAAAAGGATGAATGCAGCTAAGATTATAGTGGAAACAGTGTAATGCAGGTGGGATGGAGAAATCTTCACAAAAAGTTTTTCTTATGAAGGGCTCATTTCCAAGTTATATACAGAACTCATTCAAATTTATGAGAAGATTCCTTCTCAATCGAAAAATGTTCAAGTAAATGAGTAGGCAGTTTTCAAAGGAAGCAATCCAAGTCAACAATAGCTAAATTAACAAAAAGAAATAACGCCAAATAACTTAAAATTTGAGAAATTCTAAATAAGTACCTCTACAAGTCCAACCTCCACCCTTCACACTAGCATAGCTGATAAAAAAAAAGAAAGAAAATGACAAATGCCAGAGGAGCTATTGGAAATCAAGCATGATAAAGCACAGTTGGTAGAGTTTTAAATTAGTCTAGCCATTCTGGAAAAAAAAAAATTGGAGCTGTTTCCAAGAAATAACTAAACTATGCATTCCCTTTGGCAGAGTGATGCCTGTGCTAGGTAATAGTCCAAGAGAGGAAAGAAAGAGGACAAAGATTGATATTTGGAACCATACAAAAGGAATTTTTTTAAATATTAAAGGATGGGACTCTACATTCTGTAGATATTTTTAATGGATTTTCTGGTAACTTTTCTTTCTGGGTTTTGTTAGTAATTTGCAGTAATATTTATGTGTTAGTTGAATTTACATCATATCCTACAATCCTACTTAATTTATTGTTTCTTTTTTTTTTTTTAGTTGACAATTTAAAGTTCTTCGGATAGACCATGGAGCTGCAAAAATTTCATTTCCTCTTTGCCTATGTTTCCTCTCTTTACTGGTTTTTGTGTTAATAGTATTAACTAGCATTCCAATTGTGTTTTAAAGTTTGCAAAATGCTTTACAAATATCAACTCATTTTATCCTTAGATAATTAATAGACAGATGCTCCTTTTATTCCTATTCTATAGAGTATTTAACAGGCTCAGAGAGGTTAGGGGACTTGCCAAGAGTCGCACCGCTAGTGGCAGTCTGAGGCAGTATTTGAACTTAGATCTTGTGACTCCAACTCCAGTATTCTATCCACTGTGCCACTAAATTGTCTTGTTGCTTTACCTAGTATTTTACTCATTATTCTAAATAGTAGTAGAGGATAGAAATCCTTGTTTTACTCAACTCTAATCTTTTTTGAGAGGCTTCTACTTTTTTCCCATTACAAGTAAATTTTGCTCTTGGTTGTAGACAAATCCTACATATAATAATAAGGGTAAAGTCCATTTATTCCCATGTTAGTAGTTTTTCAAAGAAATACCTGTCATATTTTTTTCAAAAACATTTGTCTATATCTATTGATATAAATATATAAACATATCATATTTGTTATTGTTACATATTTAGTTTATTGCATTTGTAATCTGCCTTTTATTGAACCAACCCTGTCTTCTAAATATGAATCCAACCTCTTCTTATTGTGTCATCATTAAAATATGTTAATTTTTAATAACGTGATATCCTTGCTCATTAGAAATATTAGTCTGTTGTATCCTCTCTCACCTTTGTCTCCCTATGGTTTATATACCTTGTCTATTTTAAAGCAGAGAAAATAATTGGAAGAATTCCTTCTTTTCAGCTTTTGCCAATAGTTTGCATAATATTGATATTAATTTTTCCAGTTTTAAGTAAGCATCTATTTAATTTATCAATTATGTTTGTATAATTGATCAAAATGATTCTCATAGTTTCCTTTAATTTTCAATTGTTTTTTTTTCAATTTTCATTACTCTTCTAAAATTATACTTGCTGTATATCTGTTTTATTAGATGAATAATAAAATAGCTGCTAGTTCAAAAGAAAATTTAAATAATTTGGTTTTCTTTTCAGTTAATAGTAAGCTATATTTTCAAGACAATAATCATGTCCTTATCTTGAACATAGATATCTTCATTGAGATATAGCCCATAGAAAGAGACCCTGATTGAGAATAATAAAGTCAGGCAGACTCATGAATTACTCACTAATACACATTATCCAGTTTCATCTCTCCATGAACCTAAAATCAATCAGCTTTGCAGCTCTCCTAAATGGGAGAAAATTTGAATTTGCTTCTTATGTGAAATTTTATTCAGACACCTCTTTCTCATATGGCTGTCGTTCTGTGACTTTGGAGTCTTTGAAGTAGTCAATCTAAAGAATAATCCTTTAAAGGAAATGCAAGGGAAATGATATTGCTAGCTAAAGAAAATCACCTGAGAGAGAATTGGGCTATCCTCAATATGCTAGTGCTCTCAAGTCATTTCTGTAAATAAGATTTTGGGAAAACATTCTTTCATCAGCGCATATAATGATCTTCATCTTTTCCAAAGGAAGCTCAAAAATATGAAGATATATTGACATATCTAGAGTTGCCTTGTTGAAATTTCAGTTAGGAGACTACAAAAATGGAAGAAAATATTTTTCTTATGTGGAATTATATCACAGCAAATGTCTCTAAAGTTAATTATATTTTGCCCAAAGCACCTTCATTTTTCGTTGATTTTTAAGATTTTTTTTAATATTCTCATTACACATTTTCTAATCAGTTGCCTATTTATGTGTTTAATTTATAATATTGGTTAGTTGTGGAAAACAATTTAACACATGCTATTTTGACAAATGCTTATAGGAAAAAGAACAATTAAAAATATTGCATAATTTTTTGACTGTCCTCTGAAATACAGCATACTTAGGAACACCTAAAATGAATATGCATATCCAACCTAGAATTAAACAGTTTATTATTTTATATTCACAAAAAGAAAAAAAATCAAACACTTTACATAAACATTAGTCAACAAAATATAATGTACTGCACCCTGCATTCATAAGCCCAGAAATATATTTTCCCTTCCCCAAATTTGCTATTTTATGAAAAATAGAGAGTGAAAACTATTTGGATAGAATCAGAGAAATAAAAAATAAAAAGGACCATAATAACCAACAATTTTGTATACATACAAGACAGGAATTTAATAAATAATGTACCAAATAAATATTTTTTAATTTAATGTTTATTTTTAGCTTGCAGCATTCATTTCCACGAGATTTTGAATTACAAATTTTCTCCCTGTCTTTCCGCTATGCACCACCCCAGAACAGCAATCCCACTGAATACCCCTCCCCAATCCACTCTCTCCAATATCCTCCCTCTATTCCCCCTCCAAATTTCCAGTAGGATAAGATGGATGTCCATATCCCAATACCTGTATATCATGCTTCCTAGTGCATATAGAAAATGATAATAAAAATAATATATATTTTAAATGTTATTTAAAAACTTTAAATTCCACACTCTTTCCTTTCTTCCCTCATCACCTACCCTTACTGGGAAGATAAGCAATTCAGTATAGTATGTACATAAGTCGTTACACAAAAGATTTCCATAGTGGATATATTGTGAAAGATTGACTAGATTTCTCACCATCCTATCCTGCCCCACCCTTGTTGTATTTTCTAATTTTACCTTGTCCCTTTAAAAACTTTGTGCTTCTAATTATGCTCCCCCAATCTACCATCCTTTCTATCATCCCCCCTCTTTTCCCCTTCCCCCTTACTTTCCTGTAGCTAAGATAACCAATTTAGTGTGTATGTTATGCCCTCCTTAAGACAAATTCAATGAGAGTAAGTTTGACCCATTCCCTTTTGCCTTCCTACTCTTCCCTTCCATTGTAACAGTTTTCCCTTGACTCTTTTTTATGAGAGAATTTACCTTATTCTGTCTGCGCTATCTCCTTTTATTATATTCCCCTTTCACCTCTTAATTTTATTTTTAAATGTTATCCCTTCCTATTCAATTGATCCTGTGCCCTCTGTCTATGTTATACCTGTACACATATTACACACACTCATATATGTATTCATATGCAAATAAACCATCCTATATAGACATATATATGTATATGTATGTATAGATATACACACATTTATATTCCCTTCAACTATCCTCATACTGAGAAAAGTTTCATAAGTTCCAATTATCATTTTTCCATCTAGGCATGTAAATAGTTCTACTTTGATAATTCCTTATGATTTCTTTTCCCTGTTTACCTTCTTATGCTTCTCTTCCTTCTTGTATTTGAATGTCAGATTTTCTATACAACTCTGTTATTTTCAGCAAGAATGCTTGAAAGTCCTGTATTTCATTGAATAACCATATTTTCCCCTGAAACATGATATTCAATTTTGCTGGGTAAGAGATTCTTGGTTTCAATCCAAGCTCCTTTGACCTCTGCAAAATACTATTCCAACCTCTTTGATCCCTTAGGGTAGAAGCAGCTAGAGGTTGTGTTATACTGAATGTGTTTGCAAAATATTCGTATTGTCTCTTTTTGGCTGCTTTAATATTTTCTCCTTGATCTGGGAACTCCGGAAACTAGCATTAGTATTCCTAGGAGTTTACTTTTGGGGATCTTTTTTCAAGAGGTGATTAGTGAATCCTTTCACTTTATATTTTGCCCTCTGGTTCTAAAATATCAGGGCAATTTTCCTTGATAATTTCTTAAAGTATGATTTCTAGGTTCTTTTATTTTTGTTTTTGCTTTTGGGTATTACAATAATTATTAAATTATCTCTCCTGTATCTTTTTCCCAGGTCAGTGATTTTTCCCAATGAGATATTTCACATTGACTTCTATTTTTTTCATTTGTTTCTATCTGTTTAATCATATCTTGATTTCTCATAACGTCTTTAGCTTTCATTTGCTGCAATTTCATTCTGAAGGAATTATTCTCTTCAGTGAGCTTTTGAAATTCTTTTTCCATCTGGCAAATCTTGTTTTTAAGGCATTCTTCTCCTCAATTGGCTTTTTGGGCCTCTTTTGCCATTTGAGTTAATCGATTTTTTAAGGTGCTATTTTCCTCAGTCAGGTTTTTGACTCACTTTTCATGATTTTCTTGCATCATTCTCATTTCTTTTTCGAATTTTTCCTCCACTTCTCTTACTTGGTTTTCAAAATCCTTCTTGAGCTCCTCTATGGCCTATAACCAGTTCATATGTTTCTTGGAAGCTTTTGGTGCAGGAGCTCTGACTTCATTGTTTTCCTCCCATTCCATGCTTTGATTCTTTTTGTCCCCAAAAGAGGAATCTAAGGTTTGACTGCTGTGCTTACGTTTCTTCCTTTGCTTGGTCATGTTGCCACTCAATTACTTGGCTTTTGAGCTTTTTGTCATAGTAGGACTCTGCTTCCAGAGATGAGAGTTTTGTCCCAAATCACTTGGGTTTTTATAGCTTCCAAAGCTATTAGTTGGGTGCACTCTCTGAGGCCTCCACAGGCTCTGGCACCTGGTCACAGACCCCAGGACCTCCACCCAGGATAGCGATCCAGATCCAAGTAGACTAAAGCAAGAGTGATCACCCCTCAGAAGGTTTCTTTGGTCCCCCTAAAATCTGCAGGCCAGAAGCTGAAGCTGCCATGTGGTGGTGACTGCATGGCCACAGCGCCTGCATTGCTCCTTGCCTTCTCCCCCCAGGGGGGCAGAGACTGTACTGCACTCTTCATCCCCCTCTTCCCAAAAAGTCCACACAGACCTTCTACTTTGTCTTTGGCATTTATTGATTGATAATTCTGGAAAGC
>NW_027185791.1:24208537-24236726 GCF_028583685.1 Petaurus breviceps papuanus | reverse complement strand
AATTTTCCTCACAATATGTCTTCATTTGCTTTTTTGGTAAAATTTATACCTATTACTTGCTCCTAATTCTGCCCTCTAGTATCAAATAGAGCAAATCTAATTCCTTCCCTAAATAATGTCCCTTCAAATACTTGAAGACAACTATCATGGATTCCTTAAGATTTCTCTAGGATAAACATATCAAAATCTTTAACCTGATCCTTATATGACATGGTCATAAGACCCATCACTGTCATGGCTCCCTTTCTCAGAAGACTGTCTGGAATAACAATGGTGCTTTAAATGTTATGGTGTACAGTTCTGAATAGTATTTTCCACTTTGGCTTTGATGAAGTCAAAGTAGAATGTGACTATCAATTTCCTGATTCTGAAAACTAGTTCTTTAATTCAGTCCCAAGATTGAATCAGTTTTTCAGGTGTAACAGCATGCTTCTTAGTCATATTGGGGTAGGTGTTTACTAAATACTCCAGATATTTTTGAGAAAAAGTTTAACCATGATTCAGCACTTTCCTTCAACTCTGTATTACATACTCAGTTGTGAAATTAATTTTTTTTATTCCCAAATAAAAGACATTACATTTATGCCTATTGAATTTATTTTTATTTCATTCATCCTATAGCTCTAGACTTTTAAGAACGTTTTTATACTAACTCTGTTGTCTAATGTGTGAGTTGTTTCTCAATTTTTTGTAATTTGCAAATTTTTGAGTATGACATCTAGATCTTAAAGCAGATAATTTTAAAAAATATTACCCACAGGACTAAGCTGAGTTACCTGGGGAACTCTCCTGGAAACGTTCTAAGACTTCACCTTTTAACTATTAATAAGGATTCATTGAATCTGACCAGTCCTAAATCCAGAACAGATTGCATTATAATCTAATATACTGATCTCTCTTTTTCTCCACAGAACAATGAAATCATTATCTTTTAAAGAAAATATTTATTAAAATCCAAGTAGCACAGAACCAAAATGAATTATTGGGGAAGAGGGCTGCTAATTTTTCCCCATAATTCTCTTTCTTTACATCCCTAAAATCAGTCCTTCCTTGCTGGCAAGAATCAGATCCAAAATAAGGTAATAAGAGAGCTATGATTTCCAAGTACATAAAATAGCTCAATAATCTCCATATCTTTAGAACATGCACAATGTGACAATGTTTCAATCAGCAGGGATACTTGGGAAGTCCACTCCCAGTAATTTACCAAGAAACTACTCTTTCTCCTACTTCAGAACCCCCAAAGGTCTCAGAAACAAGCAGAATTAATGAGGCAGCAGTAGCCAAGCCTAGTTAAATGGTCATGCAGTAGCACTCAGAAGTGAAGGTCTTGAGATTCCATTGACCAAGGGGCTGGCCCAGTTGAGCAAGTAGCAATTCACCCACAGACTATGTCACAAAGTGAGCATTAGCTTATTATAAATCGTATCTGGAAGATCTAACTCCATGTTTGACCACTGGTATACTTACATAAAGGAAGTTCCTAACCAAAAACCTAATGCAGTCCATTACAATAAGGATTATCAATGCATAGTTAGCAAACTATCACAGTATTGCAGTTACTATGCGGAATGTTCTCCTGGTTCTGCTTACTTCACTTTACATCAGTTCATGTAAGTATTTCCAGGTTATTTTTTTTCTGAAATGATCCTACTCATCATTTCTTATATCACAATAGTATTTCATCACAATCATACTCCACGTGTTCAACCATTCACCTATTTATGAATATCTTCTCAATTTCCAATTCTTTGTCACTACAAAATGAGATATAAAAATTTTGTACAATTAGGTCCTTTGCCATTTTTTAAAATATCTTTGCGATAAAGACTTAATGTAGTACTGTTAGGTATGCACAGTTTTATATCCCTTTGGGCATGATTCCAAACTCCTCTTTAAAATGTTTGGATCAATGATTAAATAACCAACTTTCCCACATACCCAATATTTTTGTCATATTTTCTATTAGATTATGTATCTTATAGGTATGAAGTGGTACCCCATAGTTGTTCTAATTTACATTTTTCTAGTCAGTAGTGATTTAGAGCATTTTTATATGACTGTAGATAACTTTCGTTCTCTTATTTGAGAACAGCTTGTTCAGGTTCTTTCATCAATTATCAGTTGGGGGTTGACTTGTATTCTTATAAATATGACTCAGTTCTTTATGTATGGGAGAAATGATGCCTTTATTGGACACACTTTCAAAAAGTGAATTCAGAAGAGAATCAACCCTGAAATTTCCTCCTGTAGAATCCTTCACCTTTTGAAGTATTGAATTATCAAAAAGTTTAAGTCTAGAACTTAGTATTTGCTTTTTAAAAAAGAGAGAGAGCTCTAAAAATGTTTCAGAAAGATAGATATCTTTTATCATTACTATATTACTATGGCTACTTAGACTACTATGACTATGAATATGACTCCAACTACTACTATGACTACTACTACTACTACTACTACTACTACTTCCACCACCATCATATTATATATTTGTTTCTCAAACCTTCCTGTTTGCATTTTTTTTCTGTCTAGGTGGCATAAAATTTATTAAAATGTCAAAACCATATTTTATTCTCTCTTCTCTGCCATTTACTCAGATAGAGTAATGTGTTAACTATTTGGAGGAAGCTTATCATTTTAATATGGTTTGATTGGGTCATAGAATTGATCGTGTTTGGGTTTATATGTGTATACATCTACTTAGATTAGATATGCTCAAATATTTGACCTTGACTAGATGAAATCAGATTGAGCTGGTTTTCCCCTCTTTATTTTTTTCTAGTTCTTCATTTTTTGAGATCTAGAATTAACGACATCTATAAGTGTTCCATTGATTTTTATTTGTTTTTTTAATTGTCATTTTAAGAACTGCTATTTTTTTTTTAAGGAAATGCTACATATAGCCAACGTTATATTTTTTAAGAAGCACATGTAAATAACTGGTAGAGATAATTAAGTTTATGGGTATGAGCCAGTCAAGTGTTTCAATGATCACAGAAGCCCATGATGAAAGAAAATATTTTGTAACAAAGTATACATGAATTTATGCAAAAATGAATAAAGAGCACCAAGAACTGGCAAATATTTTTCTGCAATATTATTTAATAATCATTAAAAATGAAAAGGCCTTTGGAAGGCCCTGAAAGTTGAAGAGGTTGTTATTAATCCTTTAAACTTTGTCACAGGATTCTTTTGAAGAATAGTTAGAATTCTACTTAAGAACATACTGATTACTCTTTCTTTGAAGAACAAACTTCTCATCAGGGGCAAGACAATACCAACTACAAAGGATTAAAGTTTGATTTGATTTTTGCTAAAAATCACTCTTTTAATGCCAGGGTTTACTAAAACTGTTGTCAATAAGAAGTACGGACAAGCAAATACGATGTGGGGAAAATTTAAACTTTGTATTTCTGCTTCAAATCTTGTTACTTCCAGCATACCTGGAAGTATTGTCCCCATTAAGGTTAAGATGAACTCTGAAAAATATAGTGATATTCTAAGGACCATAATTGTTCCAGAATTATCGGAAATTTCAAATTGAGAAAGGATATCATTACATATGTGTGTATACATATACACATATACACACATGCATATACAAATGTACACATATGATATAAATGTGATAACAATTGGATTTCATGATGATGATTTAGAGTATGTATTAGAACAATTTAGAACTCAGTGCCAAATCCTGAAAAAAAAATGACTACAATACAAAAGAGGACCTATTTTATACTTGAAAGATTTTTTTTATTATATTAATTTGATGAGGTCAATTATATGGTGCAATTAATTATGCCTATTTTCTCCAGTTAATTTGCATATTCTTTTATTTTCTGTCATACTGTACTCTGCCAAAGTTTAAAAAAACTATTATGTCAAGTAATAATGAAAATAGATATCTCACCTCTACCTCCAAATATTGAAAATATTATCCTTTGAATTTTCATTATAGCCTAAGAATATTTCATTATCATGCATTAAATAATTTTTACACACTGTGATTTCTTAGGGAAACATGAGAAAGTATTATAGAAAAAATCTAAAAGTGTATTGTTCAAGTTATTAAATATATTTTGTTCTAATAGAGAGTCCTCTTTGATATGGAAATATTTTAGAATAAAATAACTTCATGGAAACAGACATGGATGCCTGTCAACATGCAAAAAACATTGCTTCTTGCTTTTTCTTTCTTTTTTGTTCTTGTTTTATGTGTTCTTATATATATATATATATACATTCTACTCTTCATCTGTAGAAAGATTTAATTAAAATAATTTCAACATTTTATTAAATGTTACATTCAAGGCATTGCCATTGGGTTATGTGTGATGCCTAAATTCTAAGTTACTTAGTAATATAAAATATATAGAACAGTTCTTCTTCTACATTAATACCCTACACTGAATCTTCATCACGGCCTTTCATTTTCAAATGTTTTGCAGAGTGTTAGCTCTGGCAAGTCTTACCTTGAAAGGGATGATATGCAAAGTTATAACTTTCAATTTCTGAACTTGGGAAAGTGACTGGATATGAGATTCAGAGTTTGAATGATATATTAGAGTGTATAAACTTGGGAAAGGAGGTGAGTTCTAGGAAAAAAAAACAAACGACTTTGTTTCTAAGATACTAAAAGGTAAAGAGAGATACCTTGTAATAATGCCATGCTTTCCCCCTACCCCCCAGAACTGGATGAACAGGAGAGTAAGAATGTCTCAAAATGTGGGTATCTGGAATGAATTTTCTATAAATGTTCCGCTTTAAGGGAAAATCTCAGTTTCTCTACATAGTTGTTACTCTGACTCTGTTGCCAAAATCTAACTCTTAATTGGAGAGGCTTATTTACAAGGGAAAAAAGGAAGAACATAAATAAATAATTATTAAGCATTTATTATATGTCAAACTTTTTTTTGAAGATATTATTTTATTTGTTCCTCACAACAGCACTGCAAAGCATATGCTATCATTATGCCCATTTTACAACTGAGAAGACTGAGGGAGAGGGTCACACAGCTAGGAAGTATGTGAGGCTATTTTTGTGATGCAGTCTTCCTGATCCCCTCCTACTCTTTCCTCTGAAGCACGTACCTGCCTCTAGGGGCTTAGTCTTCAGGCAGATCATAATTTATTTGGTCACAACTCATGTCAGCACTATATTAAGATTTGGAGATTCTTTAACCTACAGTATTGGGGAGGGGGGTAGGTGGGCAAAAGTAGGGAAACAACAACTAGTTTAAATCACAAAGCTCTGAAATAGTGAAGAAAGTGTCACATAGTCTATTGCTCATGCATTCAATTAATTTCTTATCTATGTAGGGACTTTGGTTGATTTCATTGAGTTTGTCTATGTTGGTCTTTAATGACTTTTCCCCCACTCAGTCCAATTTTGTATTTCTAGCATGTTTCCTTTCATGGCATCTTATAACCTGAAGTACTTGCTTTTGATTTATTATTGCACAGTAGCATTAAAGCAGCTGCTTTCTCTGCAGTGCTTATAGCCTTCAAGAGGATAAAGAAAATGCCACATCTGCAATCAGCCTGGTAATGAGCAAAACACCATGATATAAGTGGAGGATTGTATGCTGGGTTCTCAGAGATTGTTAAAATCTTCAGCAGGTAGAAACAAGGGAGAGGGAGAAAAAGGAGGATAGTTGGTTTTGAGGTTTAATTAAAGAATTATGTAATCTACTAGGTTTGTGAATTACATATAACTATGGCAGTCACCAGAGCACACATATTTTTGATGGATTAAGAAATTAGCATTTTTGTCATACAAACTGAAGCTAACTCCTGGAGTTTTACCTTTATTTAATCTATAATTTTGTTCTCTTTACTAAGTTAAAATGTAGTGTAGCATTTAGCTAGGATATAGCAAGTTACTAAACAGTAGGAGAGGGCAACTGCTTTGAAATGATCAAGAATGCAATTTTCTATCCATATGCTTACTATATTAAAAAAATACTTTAAAAATATTCTCTAAAAATATTAAGGTATCAGTGACATGATTACTTTTCTGAAATTTAACCAGAGCTCCAGCAAAAAGCTTTTGATCAAAAAACAAAATCCTTAAGGGAATAGGAAAAAAAGCTGCATGATAAGATGAGAAAAGGGTTAAATTTGATGTTGAGGAAATGTGGACTTAAGCCCCTCCTTTGATACCTACTAGGTATATGTTACTAGGAAAGTCTGTTAAATTCTCAGTACCTAATGGAATTTTCTAAGTAAGACCATAAAGTGCAGAAGACCTGTCCATTAGCATTAATAGAAAGAACTCCATATATTAATGAAACTACAGGCATTTTTTTTTGCAGGTAGGGTGGTAGTGGTGGGAGGGGCATGGAAAGAGCAGAGATAAACTAATCTATGGCTATACTCAGGAGGGACTTGACCAAAAGTATTAACTAATTCATTTTTTAAAAAGACAGTATGAAATTTTATCAAGTTTTATGATGAAACTTCTGGTTTCCTTTCACCAGAACTTGTGTAGTGTGCTAACACACAGTGATATATAAATAAATATGCATATAGATATAGTAAACACTAGAAAAAATAGAAAAATCCAGAAATTATTTGACTGTCTCCCAGGTCAACAAAATTTAACTTCTGAAGTTTCAATGGCATTTCATAGAAGGAATACAGAAGAAAATCCAAACTTTTAGGACTGGAAGAATTTGAGATGCTTAATTTGGAGTGGAAAAGGTGACTGATGATGGCTATCATCATGTATTTCAGGAATAGTTATATAAAGCCATTAGCTTCCATTTGCTCCAATTTAATTCTGAAGGAATTATTTTCTTCAGTGAGCTTTTAAAATTCCTTTTCCAGTTGATCAATTCAGCTTTTTAAAGCATTCTTCTCCTGGGGCAGCTAGGTGGCCCAGTGACTAGAGCACTGGCCCTGGAGTCAGGAGGACATTAGTTCAAATCTGGCTTCAGATACTTAACACTTAACTATCCATGTGACCTTGGGCAAGTCACTTAACCTCAATTTCCCTCCAAAAAAGAAAGGGTTCTTCCCCTCATTGGCTTTTTGAGCTTCTTTTTTTCTATTTATTTATTTTTAAGGGATATTTTCTTCATTTTTTTGGGGGGGGACTCCTTTATCAGGCTGTTTAATCACTTTTCCTGATTTTCTTGTATCATTCTCATTTCTCTTCCCAATTTTTCCTCCACTTCTCTTACTTGATTTTCCAAATCCTTGAGCTCCTCCATGGCCTGTGACCAATTCATATTTTTTATTGGGAGCTTTTGAGGAGGAGTTTTGACTTTGTTGTCTTCTTCTGGTTCCATGTTTTGATCCTTTTTGTCTCCCAAAAGGATTCTATGGTCTGATTGTGCTTCCTCTGCTTCATTATCTTGCTAGTCAATTACTTGACTTTTGAGCTCTTTGCCATGGCAGAACTCTGCTTCCAGAATGGAGAGAGCTGGGTCCCAAATCCCTGGGGTTTTCATAGTTGTCAGAGCTGTCATCTTAGCTATGAGAAGGGCAGGCTCTCTACAGCCACCACAAGCTCTGGCACACTGGCCACACAGCCCAGGACCACCACCCAAGACTGTGACCCAGATCCAAGCAGGTAAAAATAACAGCACTTACCCTTTGAATGGCCACTTGGTTCCCCATGATCTGTAGGCCAGGAGATCTGGAAGCTGTCATGTGTAAGCAGCTGCTCCTCTGTCACCTCTCACCCCAGGGTCAGGGGCCATACCATGCTTTTCCATCACCCAATACAAACAGAATTCCCCACTGACCTTTTACTTTCTCTTTGGCTTTTGTGAGTTAATAAGTCTGAAAACCACAACAATGCCAGTGATTCACTCTCCTGAACTCTGATCTAGCCAATCTGGACCACGAGTCTACCCTCTGTCTGGGTCTGCACAGCTCATGGGGGAGTGTGCTCAGCTCCCAGTCTGGTGCAATAGACCCTTCCTATTGGCCTAGAAGGCTGCTTTCAGTGGGAAATTTGATTCTCACTGTCAATTTTGATTTCTGTAACTCCAAAATTTGTTTAGAGTCATGTTTTCACAGGTATTGGAGGTGGTTAGAGTGGAAGCTTAAGCAAATTCCTGCTTTTACTCCACTATATTGGCTCTGCCCCTACTATCTTGTCCCAGATGCTATGAAAAAAAAATCCAAAGGAATGAAAAAATAGAAGTCAATGTGAAATATCTCATTGGAAAAACCACGGATTGGAAAATAAACCCAGGAGAGATAATTTAAAAATTATTGGCCTACATGAAAGACAGAATCACAAAAAGAGCCTAGACATCATCTTTCAAGAAATTATTAAGCAAAATTGCACTAATATTCCAGAATCAGAGGGCAGACTAGAAATTAAAAGAATTCACCAATCTCCCCTTGAAACATATCCCCAAAATAAAATACCTTGGAATATTATAGCCAAATTCCAGAGTTCCCACATGAAGGAGAAAATACTTCAAGCACTCAGGAAGAAAATTTGAGTATTGTGGAAGCACATTCAGTATAACAGAAGATCTAGCGTCTTCTAGATTAAGGAATCAAGGGCTTGGAATATAATATTCTTTAGTTCAAAGGAACTATGATTAAAAACAAGAATCCCCTACCCAGCAAAACTGAGTATTATGCTTCAGGAGAAAATATGATCATTCCATTAAATAGAGGGTTTTCAATCATTCTTGATGAAAAAAAAAAACAGGGCTGAAGAGAAAATTGTAACTCATAAGATGAGTTCTGTATGAGGAAATTTGAAGGAAATGTATCCTCAGTATGAGGATAGTTGAAGGAATGTGTATATATATGAGTAGACATATATGTATTTATGGTAGGGTGTATGTGTGCATAAATATATATTTGACTGTGTGTTTATGTGTTTACATGTATACATGGAAAGAGGGTAGAGAATGAGTTGCATATGAAGCAATGATATCCAAAAATAAAATTAAAAAGTGAGAGAGGAATATATTGGGAGAAGGAGAAAGGGAGAAATAGAATAGAATTAATTATCTCATATAAAAAAGGCAAGAGAAAACTTTTACAATGGAGGGGAAGATCAGGGAGGTGAAAGGGAATATGTCAACCATTCTCTTACTTAATTTTGCTTAAGGAGGGAATAGCATACACAATCAATTGGGTATATTACCCTACAAGAAAGAGGGGGGAAGGGCATAAGAGGGGGGTGATATAAGGCAGGCCAGATAAGGGAAGAGGGTGGTTAGAAGCAAACACTTTTGAAAAGGACAGGGTCAAAAGAGAAAATAGAGTAAGTGGGAGGTGGGATAGTCTGAAGGGAAATATTGTTAGTCTTTCACAATATAATTACTATGTAAAAATTTTGTGTAACTACATATGTAAAACCTATATTGAATAGCTTGTCTTCCCAGTGGGGGTATGTGAGGAGGGAGGAAGGGAAAGAATCTGTAAGTCAAGTTTTAAAAACAAATGTTAATTTTTATTTCCATGCAACTGGAAAATATGATGTACAGGCAGTGGGGTGTAGATATCCATATTGCCCTACTAAAAGTTTGGAGGGGGCTGGGGCAGGATATAAGAGAGAGCAGATTGTGGGAAGGGGTATTCAGTAGGCTTCATCTATTGGAATGGGGGGGGTAGGGGAAAGCCTGGGAAAAACTTTATAACTCAAAACCTTGTGGAAATGAGTGTAGAAAACTAAAAATAATTAAATGAATTGAAATTTTTTAAATGTGCATTTATATAAACCAGGGATTGGATGGGACCTCTTTGTCCCTAGAGCAATGGGTGAAATTTGAATAGTGAGATTTTAGGCTGGATGTGAGATGGGAAAACAAACAAACATAACAACAACTTCCTAACCCTTAGAGTTATCCAATACAGGAAGGAGTTGTTTTGAAAGATAATGCATTCCTTCTCATTGATGGTCTTGAAAGAAAAGTTTGGTGACCATTCATTAGATTTGTTGTAGCAAATATGATTTCCTCCTCATGGCTAAATCTAGATACACACACATACGCACATGTACAGTGCCTCTCCATATATACATGTATATGTCTATGTTTACATATACATGGATGTTTAGATACAGATATGCAGACATTTTTGTCCAGTCATTCAGCCCCCTTCTCTCCTCCACTGTCTCCCTAAGTCTTTCTGGGCCATGAGGCTTCCATGACTCTCTCTCTCTATCTTATATTGTGTTATCCTCTTCGACTCTTCTGCTTTCGTCTCCAATCTTTCCCAATATCAGCCCTGTCTTCTCAGTAGGTGGGGAAAGTTTTTCTGTTGGCTTCAGTATTTGACTTAATTGCATAGACTTAATTTAATTTTGACGGTTTTGATCTCCTTGCTGTTAAAGTGACTCTCAAACATCTTCAACACCACAGTTCACAGGTATAGATCCTGCAGTGCTCAGCTTTCCTTCTAGTCCAACTCTCACAACTCTACATTGCTTATGGGAAAAAACAAACGAACAAGCATGGCTTTGACTATTCAAAGCTTTGTGTACAAGGTGATGGTTTTTTTTAGTATGCTATACATACTTGCCTTAGCTTTTCTAAGGAACAAATGTATTTTATTTTCATGATTTCAGTCACTATCTGTGCTGCTCTTTCAGCCCAACAACACAAAATTTGATACTGCTTATATTTATATATGAAAAACAATTAGTATGTATATGTGTTTATATATGTACACATACATATATACACAACACATACATGCATCTACATCTATGTATAAATTATGAGTGAATAATCCAAGAATGAGAGTCTACAGACAATTTTGTAAATCACATATTTTTTAGGGAGATTACAATTTACCCTTAATAAGTAGGGGAAAATAGTAGTTATTCAAGTCAATGAGAATTTTAACAGTGTTGAGAAGTTTTGAGTTGGGGTTTTTTTCCTTTTTGTTTTCTTTCCTTCTAATACTGTTATTATTTGGTGATGTGCCCGGTGTTTTTGTTTTCTGACAAGGCTTCAGTAGGGCATGGTGGAAAGAGTGCTGGATTTGAATACTTTATTGTACCCAAATTTAAGTTCTGTTTCTGATACACTGCCTATGTGACCTTGCTCAAGTCACTTCATTTACATGGGTCTCAGTTTTCACATTTGTAAATTAAAATAATTCAAAAAAGTTACTTCTAGCTCTACATCTGTGAACCAATGATACTAAGACATATATTTAATTTTAACTATTGTCAGAATCATTGATAATATAATGAAATGTAATATTTTTTTGCAAAATAGAAGTGGATTTAATCATATATGCTTAAGTTATATAATCAGTCAATAAATAAGATGAATTTTTAAAAAATCAAAAGAGTTTATTTCAGGAACACAAATACACACAATTTTCAGTGTGATCCTCTTCTATCTCAACACATTTATTCCATTGACTGACATTTCTATTCTATCTCAAGCAAAACAATAATTTTCGTCGAAGTGCATGAAGAAACAAGACCTTTATTTATATCTTCGTTGAATCCATGAGCCTGTAAGTGCATCTTTAGATTTCCTGAATATGTAAAAAGCAATATCTAGGCCCTCCAATTTCAATTCTTGGATTGCTCTTCAGGCTTACCTAGCACCATAGGGCACATTTTCCTCCTGTAAAATAATTTCTATTGTGAGAATATCTTTTGGAATGAATTGCTGACTTCAAAAACCTTGAAGCTGACAGTATGAGAAATTTCCCACTAACCTTTGTCTTCCCATGAATCTATTATTGAGGAACCAAATCATACTTTACTCTGGCTACTATGCCCATTTTCTTCTCCCCCATGTCATGTACATTGCATTCTAACTCTGGAAGATCTTGGCCACTAAAAAGATCACTTTCTCTTTTACAGGAGCAGGTCTCCATTTCCCTTTTTTGCAAACTACTCCAATAAACTCCATCTTCCATCTGGCCATTATCCCTACAATTTCCCAAGAAATTTGGAACCACCCTGGAATCTAATAGGTCTCCATCTCATTTCTCTACAACTAGCTCCAAACAAGAATGCTTCCACTATGGACATCATCCCATCTACTCCCTAAATGAATCTTGGACTTTACCCATGGAATTTTCCTAAATCTTATAGGTGGTCTTTTATCTCTTCTCACTAAAATCAGGGCTCAACCTCATTTTCAGGTCACCCTCTCCAACCATGTCTGGGTTTCATAGAACTGAGAACCAATGCTTGAAGGAGAAGAATTTGAGACAAAATTATACAATCCAGTTACCCTAATAAAATAATGGTGCTTAGGCAACTATATGCATGGGAACCAAGTAGTGACAGTCATGTCTGAAATACATAGGTTTAGCTTTTGAAAGACAACATGTATAAGATGATAAAGGAGAGACAGTTCCCTTTAAACCCTGAAAGAAAAGAAATAATTTAGCTGGTTTTGAAAATTTGAAGGTAAAACTAGATTTTTCTTTAACATAAAATATATTAAAATCTCCTTCTCATATTTTATGTGTAGAGAAAAAAAATTGTGATTTAAGTTAGATTATGATCAACATTTATAATAAGGAACTGGGAATATAACAGGAAGGCTGATTAGGCAAATTTTGTGTATAAGTTTGAACTTTTTCCAGTGTACTACAAATTAAACTCGTCAAATTTTATTAAGCAGCTAATATGTCCAAGACACTAAAAATAATCCATTCCCTTCAAGGGTTTATTTTCTACACTTTTAGTTTGTAAAATAAAGCTTAGTATATTCTAACCCCAAACTATACTTCGAAAGTGAGATTTTATTACTACACTACATGAAATTTAAGCTCTATCCCAAACAGACTAATAGTTCAACAGATGTACTCCAGCTTTCACACCCTAAAACTTTTACTTTTTTTCTTTATTTTTATCTAGAAACAACACACGTTTTCACATCCCATCAATCTTACCTTTCAAAATTATCATTTTTTCCATATACATTTCAAAAGCAAATGCCTTCTCCTTCTCATCCTGAAATATTCTCTCATTCCTATGTCTGACCTCATATAACACTCAATATTGCCCTTATAGTACAAGTAGAAATTAGCTTTGTATTCCAAATATGCTCATCTGTAAAAATATCACATTCTCCCATTCAAGATTTGATATTCCATGAAAGAAGAGATTGTCTGATATTTTCTCTTGAATTCAAATTGGCTTGTATCTTAGAATAGCTTTGAATTAGGAAGACAAATAAAGGTTATATAAACCTGGGCAAGTTACTTAATCTTCCAGTGTCACTCAAAATTCCTTAAAGACTATGACTTCAAATGTATGTGTTGGGGTGGCTAGGTGGCACAGTAAATAGAGCACTGGCCCTGGAGTCAGAGGACCTGAGTTCAAATCCAGTCTCAGACGCTTAACACACACACACAAACTAGTTGTGTGACCTTGGCAAGTCACTTAACACCAATTGCCCTCCCTAAAAGCCAAAAAAAAAAAAATGATGTGTTGGTTTGCATAATTTCCTTACCAAGATTCAGTATGGCAAGAAGACCACAGATCTGGCCTAAACCAATCACCAATAACAAAAACAGCACTTACCACAAAGCATTGCATATAGTACATAGCAAAGAAATATTTGGTGAAATAAATTAAAAAAGTAAAAATAAAGAACAATTTCTTTCCTGCTAGCCATTTTATTAATAGTGACTTGAACGACCTGGGATGTCTACTTTTTCCTCTCCATTTCTCCACCAGATGCTTCCTAAAATCACTTTTTTTTAATCATAACTTATTTACTTTGTTGTTTTCAACATTCATTTCCACAATGCTTTCAGTTCCAGATGTTTGCCTTATCTCTCCCCTATCCCCCGCCCTAAATTGTCATCCATGTTGATTACCGCTTGCCCCAGTCTGTCTTCCTCTCTATCACGGCTATCTCCCTTATCCCCCTTTCTCTTACTTTCTTATAGGGAAAGATAGATTTCAATACCCCATTGCCTGTACATCGTATTACACAGTTCCATGTAAAACATTTATTTTTAAAAACATTGACATTTGTTTTTAAAAGCATTGAGTTCTGTATTCTCTCCCTTCAACCCTCCCCAACCAAACGATTTTATATAGATTATACATGTGTAGTCATGCAAAACATTTATATATTCATCATATTGTGAAAGACTAACTATATTTTCCTCCATCCCATTCCTCCCTACTTATTCTTATTTTCTCCTTCCACACTGTCCCTTTTCAAAACTGTTAGGTTCTGACTACCCCTCTCCCAGTTTGTCCTTCCTTCTGTCATCAACTACTCGTATCCCCTTCCTCCCTTACTTTCCTATAGGGTAAAATACCCAATTGGGTGTGTGTATTAATCCCTTTCAAAGTCAAAGCCAATGAGAGTAAGGTTGACTCATATTCTTTCACCTCCCTCTTCTTCCCCTCCATTGTGACAGTTATTCTTTACCTCTTTTATGTGATATAATTTACCCTATTCTAACAATCCATTCCTCCTTCTCCCAATAGAATCCTCCTGACTCCTTAATTTTACCTGTTAGATATCATCCCTGCCTTTTCAATTCACCCTATGTCCTCTGTCTATATGTACATACATGTGTGTTTTGTGTGTGTTCCCTTTAACAACCCTAATATGGAGAAAAGTCTCATGAGTTGAAAATAGCATCTTTCCATGTAGGAATGTTATCAGTTCACCTTTAATATGTCCCTTATGATTTCTCCCTTGGTTTACCTTTTCATGCTTCTCTTGCTTCTTGAATTTGAACATCAAATTTTCTCTTCAACTCTGATCTTTTCATCAAGAATGCTTTATTTCCTCTATTTCATTGAATATCCATTTTTTCCCCTTAAGTACTATACTCGCTGTTGCTTGGTAGATGATGCTTAGTTTTAATCTTAGCTCCTTTATCCTCAACAATATCATATTCCATGCCCTCTGGTCCCTTAATGTAGAAACTGCTACATCTTTTGTTATGCTGATTGTATTTCCACAATACTTGAATTGTTTATTTCTGGCTGCTTGTATTATTTTCTCATTGACCTATTAACTTTCAAATTTTACTATGATGTTACAAGGAGTTTTCTTTTGGGGATCTTTTTCAAGAGGTGATTGGTGGATTCTTACAATTCTTTTTCATCATCTGTTTGTAGAATATCGGGGCAGTTTTCCTTAATAATTTCATGAAAGATGAGATTCAGACTCATTTTTCGATTGTGGCTTTCAGGTAGTCCAAAATAATTAAACTGTCTCTCCTAGATCTGTTTTCCAGGTGAGTGGTTATTCCAATGAGATCCTTCACATTGTTTTCTATTTTTTCATTCTTTTGATGCTGTTTCATAATTTCTTGATTTCTCAAAAAGTCATTAGCTTCCATTTGTTCCATTCTAAATTTGAAGGAATTATTTTCTTCAGTGAGCTTTTTGACTTTTTATTCCATTTGGCCAAATCTGCTTTTTTTACAGCATTCTTCTCATTGGCTTTGTGGGCCTCTCTTGCCATTTGGATTTGTCTATTTTATTTTATTTTTTGCTTTTTGGAGGGCAATTGGGGTTAAGTGACTTGCCAAAAGTCACACAGCTAGTAAGTGTGTCAAGTGTCTGAGGTCAGTTTGAATTCAGGTCCTCCTGATTCCAGGGCTGGTGCTTTATTCACTGCACCACCTAGCAACCCCTTGAACAATATTACAAAAGTATCAGCATAGATGTATTTTTGGTTATTTGGATTTATTTCATTAAATATCCCCGACTAGAATATAAATCTGCCCCTCTATTTTTTAAGGTGTTATTTTCCTAAGTATTTTCTCAGGTCTCCTTTTAGGAAGCTGTTGACTCATTTTTCATGATTTTCTTTCATTACTCTCATTTCTCTTGCCATTTTTCCCTCTACTTCTCTTACTTGATTTTCAAAATTCTTTTTGGGCTCCTCCATGGCCTGTGACCAATTCCTGTTTTTCTTGGAGTCCTTGGATGTAGGACTTTTGCCTTTGTTGTCTTCTTCTGCTTGGATGCTTTGCTATTCTTTGTCATCTAAGTAAGATTCTATACTTTGATTTTCTTTTGTTGTTTTCTCTGGTCTGTGAGTGACTACAAGAACTCTTTTCTGCCTTGAACATGAGTAGGAATTCCTATCCACAGGCAACATAAACTGTGCCATGCCAGTGCTTCTTCTCACCCCAGGATCACCACCGAAGATTATGACCTAAATATAAGCAGGGCAAAGTAAGAAATTCCTGCCTCAGCACCAGAAAAGAGATCTCTGAAATTGTACCCCTCCCCCCACCACTTTTGTGGGGCTGGAGTTGCAGAAACAACACCTGCTGCCACTGCTGTTGCCTGTGTAACCACCTCTGCCACTCCTGGAAGGGGAGGGTGATGCATGCTCTTCTCTCACCCAGGTCAGACAGAGTTTCCCCACTGATCTTCTACTTTGTATTTGAAATTTTTGGATTGAAAAGTTTTGAAACTGCCACAGCTGCAAGTGATTCCATCCCCTGAGGCCTGCTGTGAGCCAGTCTGTGCCAGCACATAGCATGCTGGACTGTGCTCTGTGCCCAGGTTATTTTGACAGAAACTTCCTGTTAGCCTTCCATGTTGTCTTTGACTGAAGATGGGTTTCACTCTGTTGTGTGGATTATATAGCTCCAGAATTTGTGTAGAGTCTTTTTTACAGAAGTTTGGAGAGATTGGGGATGATTCAAGCAAGTCCCTGCTTTTACTCTGCCGTCTTGACTCTGCTTGTCCCCTATAATCACATGAACAGTACATTTATGTAAAGATAAGGAAAAGTTCCTATTTTCCAAATGTTTGTTTATCATGTCAGATGGTGAACTTGATATTAAAAGGAGACTATGGACCATTATAGCACAGGACTATTGTGGAAGCTGTTGCAATCATGTTTGTTCCATAAGCATTCATCTGAAAACTCCCATCCTTGTGCATGAACAATATCCAATAGTATTATATCAATTCTGTTAGAATATTTCCACTCAGAAAGCTTGTTACTCTTTCCAGGTTCATTTCGAGACAAGTATTCACCTTATTCATTGGTTTTCAACATCATGCATCAGATGGCAATATGATAGTCACAAAAATAATTTAATAAATTACAAAATATATGTGTATATGTACTAATTTGTTATGTGCACATGCATACTATGTATGTGGGTGAAATAAAATATTAGTAGAACATCTCAGTTTCTGATGGTGTCATTTAAACAACAACATTCTATAATGATCATGAAATGCTACAAGGTTGTATTGAAGTTATCAGAACAATAGGTCATTAATTCTTAATACAGAAACCTACCTTATCAATTATTCCAATGCACTTTATGAAATGGGTTTTCAACTAATGACAAAATGTTTAACAAATTAAATTTGTTGCAAAAATATTATGATATTATGGAGCAATTTATTTGAATGTAAGAATTCATTAATATAAGACTTAAGATCCCATCTCTGTTTGAACTGCTTAATTTAATTGAAATAGTTCAATGCTTCATTCTTTAGCCTTCCTTAAATGACTTCCTATTTTACATTTACCACTAAGGCTTAAAACTGAGTTGGAACATTTTCCCCCTTTTTAGTTATTATTATTATAAGTATAAATTACACGATTATGACAGGGATAACACTGTGATGAAGTTTAGAACATTTCAGAGATGATATCAATTGAAAACCAGAGTCCTTATCTTCAGTGAGATAATATTTGAGAAAAGATAACATGGACAACAAAAAGTCAAGGATTAAAAAAAAACACCTATAAGACTGGAAGGCATCCTAGTATTATCTATTCAAAACATCTAATCTTATATGTGGGTAAACAGATACCCACAAAAGTGAAAGCACTTACCCTATGTTTCACAATTAGTAAGTGGCAACACTGAGACTTTAGCAAGAAAATATTAAACTCTTACTATGGGTCCAACACTGTTCTAAGGATGTAAGGCATAAAATAAATAAAAGAACAAAAAATCTTTCTTACCTGGTAAAGAGTTTAATATTCTTTTTTAAAAAGCAATTGAGGTTAAGCAACTTGATCAAGGTTATATGGCCAGTTATTTCGTGTGGGTGCTAAGTATCTGAGGCCAGAACTGATCCCAGGTCTCCTGACTCCGGGGCTGTGCTCTTACTGTGCCACCTGGCCACCCCAAGAGTTTAATATTCTAACAGGGGAGAAATATACATGTGCACACATGCACACATATGCATACATATACATATATACAAATACATATACATATGTATGCAAACAAATTAGTAGCCAAAGATATGTCCCATATATCTTCCCATAATTTTTGCCCCAGATTGTTTACCATGAATTTCTCGATTTTGGTTATTCCACATGGGCATCCATGTAGCTAACCCATTAGCTACCACCCATGAATCAGTGAATGCATGACACTGTGATATTTTGCCTACTTCCACCTATCCCTCTACTCTCCAAAGTCTAGCTCCCACATGGGTTATAGGCTACTGCGTTCTAATGTCTTGGGGCCATAATTTTCTGGTCTCCCATCAGACAACATGCGTATCTCTTTTGTTCTTCAGTTAATCCATCATCTGTGTCATCACACTTGACAGAGGAATCACACCGTTGTTGGATTAGCTCAGGGGGCGTACCATTCCTCTGGCTTCCTATGTTTGCTATAGATTCATGTGGAGCACAGACTCCACTTTTGCTTGTTTTAGCTCAGTTTTGAATATACCACTTCCCTTTGATTATGCTAGCCTCTTGGCCATGTCCACTTCTATGAGAAGCTGTGATACTCATTAACCAGGTTAATAAGGATTCCAGGCCTTCATATCATTCCATGGCATACAGTCAGTTGTTCAATCTCGACCAAAGCTCAATATACAGCTAAGAACTGCTTTTCAAATTTTTTTTCAAAAAAAAAAGCTTTTTCAAAAGCTTTTCAAAAATTCTTCCACAACCTCAACAAAAGATTCAGGATTTTCCTACCCCTACCAATAAGAAGGAGGCTCAAAAGTTTATAGGATTATTTGGATAATGGAGGAAACACATTTCACATCTGGGACAGATATTGAAATCTTTATATAATGTTATACAGAAGAAAAATGATTTTGATTCAGGACTTTAGCACAGTAAGTCTTTTGAAGAAGCCAAGGCTGCTATACAATAAGCATTAGATTTTTGACCTATGCAAAATGGCCTGGTGGAATTACAAGTGACTATACAGGATGATTACCCAAATTGGAGTTTATGGTAGAAACAACAAAGCTGAAATGTACCCTTGGGATTTTGGTGTAGAAAACTCCATGTGGAGTTCAAAATGGTCCTTAAATCTTAAAAGGTTTAGTTTTCCACCTTTTTTTTTCATATGCTCAATTTAAATAGTCAAACTCTTCTATACTTCTTTTGCATCTCTTCCCTGAATCATAATATCCTCAATGTAATGGGTTACCTGTATAACAGGTAGATCTAATTCATCCAATGGTTGAGCCACAATCCTATGACGAATAGCGGGGTTATGGAGATATCCTTTTGGAAACTGGGCAAAAGTATATTTTCTGCCCTGCCAAGTGAAAGCAAACTGGTTCCATTACTTAGAGTCTATGAGGATGGTAAAGAAGGCGTTGACCAAACAAATGACTGAATACAAATCTCCATACTATTTCTGGATCCTTTCTATTAAAGTGACAGTATCCGGAACAGCAGTGTACAAGGGACGAGTTGCCTTATTCAATTTCCTATAACCCACTGTCATTCTCCATGTCCCATCCGATTTTTGAACTGGCCAGACAGAATTGTTCAATCATCATGAGGTTGTAGGGACAAACACTTCTGCTTCCACAAATTCCTTTATAGCGGTGATAATTTCATATTGCCCCCCTGGCACACAATACTACTTTAAAGTAATTACTTCAGAAAGTTCAGGTAAAGTGATTATGTCCATTTTAATTTTTTCCCACTGTAATGTTAATGGAATCTGAAGATCTTCCATGCCCCTTTGTAGTGGCAAGTACGTATGTACATAGCACCTTGTTTAAGCTATTTAATTAACACAGAAGTAGTTAACACCTTGGAAGAAGATGCTGATGTAACAGGAAGGGACTGAAAAAGGAGGAGCAATGCTGTATATTAAGGAATAACCCCAAATAGGAAAGTCAGAATTTCTCTCAGTGAATATCTGGAGGCTGGAACTTCTCCTGAGACCTTTATTCTGGGAATTTCTGCTGAGAACTTCCAAGAATGAGGCTGAGGAGTTACCATGAGTGAGAGAGGAGGATCCTTGCTTGAGGGAGCTTGTTCTGTTGTGAAGGCTTGGGAATGTGGGTGTTCACTGCATTAACCATGTGTACCGACTTTGGCTTTCTGGTTCTGGAACTTGGTTTTCTGGTTTTTGAATAAAGGCTTTGGTTACACCCTCCATGTGGAGAGTCTATTACATTTTGTGATTCACAACTATACCAGCATATTCATAACCACCGAGGGTGTTATGGATATTGCATTATCGTTACACCCACTAAAACTGTATTAATTACTATCTTCCTTACTATGAATGGGTATCTTCATTCAAGTAAATTCTAAGTCATATCTCTCAATATATCTATTACAATGATGCACTCAGAAATGGGTACAATGACCCCAATATTTTCTTTCTTAGGTAATTGTCCAATTTTCATTGTTAGTGTAACTTGTCTGACTGATATTTCGGCTGTTCCTAGTCCTGTTTTGATAATAGGATTTCTGTGTTTAAACTCATGAGGGTTTCCATAGATAAGGGAAGCCTCTGTTCTAGCAGCTATCAATGCCCTAGTTGAAGTACCATTTTTCTAATATATGGTTAAAATAGTATAGGGTCTGTAATCTTGTCTGTATATTTCTTTGAACTGGGCTTGGCCTTGATCTATTTCCTATTCTCCCTGATGGTGTGTTAAATTTGGATACAATGATTCAGGAGTAGATGTAGGGGTGGTTCCTCCTTCCCTATTCAATTTAACATTAAGTACCTTTTCTTGATACATCATGTCTAACTCTTTTGTTGTATACCATATAGTGTTCTAAAATCTATTCTTGCTCTCAATAGAGCAGTAAACAATTCTTTTCTTGTCAATCTATTCTGACTTTGAATCCACTGGTTATTTATTCTTCTCCCAAGGAAATTTATGTTTTCCCCATCCTCCTATGTCACTTAACTGTGAAGTCTTATCCAGAATCTCCAAAAGAGGGTGCCCTCTTTCCCCAATTAGTAGGATCAGAATTAGGTTTTTCATAAGCAGGAGGAGCTGTCTTCACTATAATGTTTCTATGAGGAATTCCTAGGGCAGTAACATGATATGCAGCTGCATCTCCAAGCATGATAGCAGTTTTCATCACCTCCTCCTTTAGCTTTCCCATACAGTCTCTAAGTGAGTACCAGGGTCTGTCTCTCTCAGGTCACATATAATCAGTAGGATATTTCTTATGGCATCCCTCTCAAGCTAAAGCTAACAGATTACTTTTGTTATTACCTCTTTGAATATGCTAATCCCTAGAAGCTTGGTACAAAAGGATTCTGACTAATGTCTATGAATTTCAAGCAACCTACACTATTTAGTGGTGCTCCTCTGGCTCCCTCATCATTGATTCTCACCATCCAAGACACTAAAGATCCTCTCATTCTTTGGGTGAATCACCTTAATATAGTGAAACTTCTTGTTGAATGAAATCTTAAATTATTTCACTGAATTCTCTTTGGTCCTGGCTGCTCTCCTTCTTTCTTCTTAGTATAGGTTGAACTTCTGCATTAGAAGACTCCTCATCTAACTTTGTTCGATTCTCCTTCCACACATTTCCCTGGCAATCATTGGGGCAAATATTCCCAGTCTGTACAAAAGCTGCATGTACATTTCTTCTGTTACTCTTTTATTTCTTTTTAGCTATATGAACAGTAGCTTGTGCTTATACTACCTGACAATCTCCAGTTTTCTCTTCTGAAAGAAAGACCAAATGCTGTGGCACAGAAAAATTCTCATACAAACCTGCCAACTCCCTTTCCATCTTAGCTTTCTCCTCCAACAACTTATCTCTACTTTTACACATAAGACAATAACTTGTTAGGAAGACCCCTACCACACCACTGCCAGTTCTTTCCCTGGTTCTATGGGTATTCCTTGCAAACATCTTTTCAAATATTTAGGTTCTCCCTTCTGTAACCTCGGGTCCTGCTTTTCATGGAACCCTGTGCTTTTGGTCCATTCTCTTGCTAGAGAGGAATAAGGTAAATCCTCCCATTCTGGAATATCGATTTCTCTCTTTAAAGCCCTCCTGTGTCCAAATAGAAGCCTGATATTTTGTGATCCCATCCTTGTTGCCAAATGTAAGGCCAATTCAACGTTCACAGTGCCCATGATGGCTATAAATATGCAGGTGTAGTCATGAATCACAGAATGTAACAGGAAGACAGAACCAAATCATCTATTCAAATAGCAGAAAGCTGAATCCCAAAACCAGAAAGTTCAATTCATCAAAGCAACCAAGAAGATGGTACACATAACCAAAGCAGTGAACACCAACATTTCCAAGCCTCCTCTCCATCAGGCCTTCAAAACAAAAGAGGATCCCTTAAGCAAGAATGACCCTCATTTCCTCTTCCTCATTGTTCAGCCTCCACTCTGCTTTCTCCCAGAAGTTTTGGCTCTTTTTTTGCTCCTTCCTGCTCCATGCTTTTAGCAAGTTCCTCCCTCCTTTTCCTCCATGTTGTTTCATTTGTCCTATTAAGGGGGAGGGAATTTCTTCAAATTGCCATTACCATAACATCAAGTCCTATGTGATCCTGATTGTCACTCCCTGATATTTGAATTGTTTCTTTCTGGCCACTTGACCTGATAGTTAAGGAATTTGACTATAGTGTTCCTTAGAGTTTTTATTTGGGGATCTCTTTCCTGAGGTGATGGGTGGATTCTTCCAATGTCCGTTTTGCCCTCTGGTTGCACAGTATCAGAGGAATTCCCCTTGATAATTTCCTAAAAGATGCTATGCATGTCCTCTTTTTCATTATGGCTTTCAGTTAATCCAATGATTGTTTTGACATTGTTATCCTCTTCTGAGTTTGTGTCTTGTTCTTCCCTGTCACTATTATAAATTTCTAAAATCAGATGCCTTTTGTCTTTTTTCTCATCTTTTTTTTTGGGGGGGGATGATTTTTCCCTTTCTTTTAAATTTGAGTTTTGCTCCTAAGGTGGAAGGGACACTAATTCAGGCTTCTTGTGCTCATGACTGCAGGCCCTGGCTAGTTACCTGGTGTTGTACTGATATTTCCCTGAGGCCCATTTAGGACCCTTATGCCTGGCACTGTGCTAAGGGGGTGGAGTTGGGGAGTGTCTGCCACTACTGGAGGTTGTATGTAGCTGGTAGCTTCCTTGGTGTTGAGTTCATGTCTTAATGGTGTTGTCTGGCATGTTGCTGAGGTCTGCTGATCTGTTTCTGTGTTGTCCCATGGCTACACTGAAGAAAGTGGTGGTCTGGTTTCTGGAGGCCATATTTTGCCAGGGATATACTTATTCAAGGAGGGGGGGAAGCAGTTCTGAAGCATCTGTAGGGTTGGCATCTACCGGTTTAGCTATGGTTGTGCTAAAGCATATGGAGCTCTGGCCCCTGGAAGATAACTGTTTATCCAGGGGTTACTCTGAAGCACTTTGTGGTTCTCATAACTAGAGTCTGTCGACTCCCATGTCTATGCTAAGGCACTTTGGGGCTTCTGGTTTTAGCATTTGCTTACTTTACCACACTAGGGCTCATGATCTTCAACTGTTTTCCTGAGATAGGGCTTACTGTTGGCTTTTTGGGATGGGTCGCCTCCTGGATTGTGCTTCCTTTTCACCCAAGTTAGATGTACCTTTCATGCTAATCCTCAAAGTTTCTTGGTCTAAAAATATGTTTCACCACAGCTTTATTACTGATTCTGATGTTATAGGATTTGTTTGGGGACTCTGTTTTCTGTATATTTGGAGGTAAGTATGGGTGAGTTACAGTGGTGTGCTGCTTGCTCTACCATCATGAGTCCTAGAAACATACTGAGTTTTTGGTGGGTATGTTAAAGGACCTTTATGAGGAAGTAATGAAGAAGGAGTGCATTCCAGCTTTTTCTGAGTTCAAAGGCATGAAGACAGAAAAGGTTTTGCATTCAATGAAAAGTCAATTTAAACAGATTGCAGAATATGAAAAGGGGAGAAACATTCCCTAAACATAGAAAAATAGTTTGGACCTTATCATGTGGGACTTTAAAAGGTGAACAGAATAATTTGTATTTTATTGTTGAGGCAAGAGGAAGCCATCGGATTTGATGAAGCAGAGGAGTTACCCCTTCAGATCTGTGTAAAGAAAGTTACCTTGGCAGCAAGGTGTAGGAAGCAACCGGAGTGAATAGAGTTTTGAGTCCAGGAGAACAAATAGAAGAGTGTTGCAATAAACTAGGTAAGAGGTGACGAGAGCATGAGCTAAGGAAGTGGTAGTGTCAGTACATTGAGTGAATCATAAGACAAAGATGTTTAGAAGGTAGAAACATCAGGATTTTTCAACTGATTAGATTTGTAGAATACTGGAGAATCGTTATTACATGTCCTTTCTAGAAGAGGACAAATGACATCAGGAAGGTGATGACTTTACTTGAAGGTGAATTTGGATTTAAGTTAGACATGGCTATGCGAAGTCACCAGCCTCACTCTATTCATCAGACCCATCTGTGCAGTAGCAAAACAGATCAACATGACTGGAGATGGGTGGAGCAGAGACAAGATGAGGGCATAGAAGCAGGAAAACTCCTTGCACTCCCACCATAACCACCTCAAATACCTATAAAAATGACTCTAAACAAACTTTAGGGATGCAGAACCCACAAACTGACAGAAATAAACAAATCTCCCTCTGAAGACAGCCCTGCAGGCAGACAGAAATGGTTCATCACAGACTGCTGGAAACAGAGCCCAGCCCCAAGGGAGCCTGCAGAATTTAGCCCCAGGGTGGCCACAACCAGCCTGGGTTGGAGGGACTTGGGGAGAGTAGATCACTAGCTGCCATGGCGGTTTCCAGAATCATCAACCCATAAATGCCAAAGACAAAATGAGAGGTCTGAGTAGACTTTGAGAACAGGGAGTCTGGGATTGTGGTTCAGCCTATGCCCCTGTAAGGAGAAGCTGCTGAGGCATGGCAGCCAAAGTAGCATGGCTGCTTCAGAGCTCCTGGCCTGCAGATTAAAGGGGGGCCAAGCAACAATTCTGAGGTTTAACCTCCTTGGATCTGGATTGCTGCCTTGTGTGGAGGTCCTAGTGTGTGTGTCCAGTGAGCCAGAGCCTGTGGACGCTTCAGAGAGGTCACCCAACTAAGATCTCTGGAAGCTGTGAAAACTCCAGCAATTCAGGACAAAACTCTACTCTCTGGAAGCAGAGTTCCTCTGTGGCAAAAAGCTCAAAAGTCAAGTAATTGAGTGGCAACATAAGCAAGCAAAGGAAGCAAAGCAAGCACATCAGTTGAACCTTAGATTCCTTTTCAGCAGGCAAAAAGGATCAAAACATGGAACAGCAGTTAGACAAAAAAGTGAGAACTCCTGTACCAAAAGCTTCCAAGAAAAATATGAATTGGTTACAGACCATAGAGGAACTTAAGAAGGATTTTGAAACCCAAATAAGAGAAGTGGAGGAAAAATTGGGAAGAGTAATCAGAATGGTTAAAGAAAACTTGAAAAGAGCGTCAACAACCTGACTGAAGAAAATAATACTTTAAAAATAGACTAACTCAAATGGCAAAAGACGCTAAAAAAAGCCAATGAGGAAAAGAATGCTTTAAAAAGCTGAATTTGCCTAATGGAAAAAAATAATCTCAAAAGTTCAGTGAAGAGAATAATTCCTTTAGATTTACACTGGAATAAATAGAAGCTAGTGACTTTATGAAAAATCAAGATACCAAAAAACAGATCCAAACAAAAGCAAAAATAGAAGGCAATGTGAAATATCTCATTGGAAAAACCACTAACCTGGAAAATAGATCTAGGGGGGATAATTTTAAAATTATTGGACTACCTGAAAGCCATGATCAAAAAAAGAATGTAGATGTCATCCTTCAAGATTCAAAAGATTTTCAAGGAAAATTTCTCTGATGTTATAGAAACAGAGGGCAAAATAGAGTTTGAAAGAATCCACCTATCAACTCTTGAAAAACACCCCAAAAAGAAAACTCCTAGGAATATTATATCCAGGTTCTAGAGTTCCCAGATCAAGGAGAAAATATTACAAGCAGAAAAGAAGAAAAACATTTGAATATTATACAAACACAATTAGGATAACACAGAACGTGGTATCTTCTACATTGAGGTATGAAAGGGCTTGGAATATGATATTCTGGAGGTCAAAGGAGCTGGGATTAAAACCAAGAATCACCTACACAGCAAAACTGAGCCTTATGTTTCAGGGCAAAATATTGTCATTCCATGAAATAGAGGACTTACAGGCATTCTTGATGAAAAAAACAGATTTGAATAGAAAATTTGACATTTAGGTACAAGAAGCAAGAGAACCATGAGAAGGTAAACAGGGAAAAGAAATAAAAAGGAACTTATCAAAGTCAAATTATTTACATTATTACATGGAAAAACAATAATTATAACTTATGAAACCTTTCTCAGTATGATAATAGTTGAATGTAATATAAATGTAAATATGTATACATACATATTTATGTTTATAAATATGTCTATATAGGAGGGTATATGGGCATATGAATACATATGTGAATGTGTGTTTATATGTGTACAGGTATACATAGACATAGGTACAGGACCAATTGAATAGGAAGGGATGATACATCAAAGGTGAACTTGAGAGGTGAGAGAAGAATATAATTAGAGGATATGGGGAGAGACAGAATGGGGTAAATTATCTCATATAGAAGAGGCAAGGGAAAACTATTACAATGGAGGAGATGAACAGAAAGGCAACAGGAAATGACTCAACCTTACTCACAATGAATTTGGCTTAGGGAGGGAATGACATACACACTAAATTGGGTGTCTCACCCTACAAGAGAGTAGGGGGTAAGTGAGATGAGAGGGGAGATGATAGAATAGAGGGAATGTTGGGGGGGGGGAGTTAGAAGCACTCACTTTTGAAAAGGGACAGGATCAAAATAGAGAATCGAGTAAGTGGGAGGTGGGATATGATGGAGGGAAATATAGTCATTCCTTCACAATATATCCAGTATGGAAATGTTTTGCGTAACTACACATACAAAACTATGTTGAATTGCCTATCTTTTCAGTAAGGGTGGGTGATGATGGAGGAAGGGAAAGAACCTGGAATTCAAAGTTTCACAATCAAATGTTTAAAAATATATTATCATTGTTATTATGATTATTATCTTTTTATACATGCAACTGGAAAATAAGATATACAGGCACAGGAGTATAGAGATCCATCTTGCCCCACTGGATAGATGGAGAGGCAAAGGCAGAGTACATAGCAGAGGGCAGATTGGGGGAGGGGGTTTACAGTGGGTTCCCTGTATGGGGGTGGTGGGTAGTGGAAAGATGGGGAGAAAATTTGTAACTCAAAATATTGTGGAAAGGAATGATGAAAACTAAAAAACAAAATTTGTTTAAAAAAATAAAATCACTCCCACTCTGAAAAATAAAATAAAATGTTAATTCCTTTGAGAAAAAAAAAGATGATTGGAGATGACCCCAGATGCTGTAGCAGACCCTGGTCTTTTTAAGTTTAGGACTTTCCCAGGTCTTCATTTGTCTGAGGCACACCCATTCAGTAATTAGGCTAGGCAACACATGAGTCAAAGCATGGCCTCCTTTACCTATTTAAAAATTCCATCTGGGAGGGGAAAAACCTCAGAGTTTCTGGCTAGAATTGTAACAATTAGTATTTATATTTGCTCTGAATAGTGGAGAAGGTGGAATCCCCAGTATAATGTTTAGGTTATGTACTGGGATATTGCAAATATATTGATGCCTTTTAGAGAAAAAAGGAAATTTGGAAGAGGGGAAGAATTTGCAGAGACATAATGAATTTAGCTTAAACATGTTAATTTTAATATGTCTCTGTAAAATCTGACTTAAATTGTTTAAATTGGAGATAGAAGCTCTGGTGAGCAACTGAGGATGGAGATAGACAGACAGACAGATAGATAGATAGATAGATAGATAGATAGATAGATAGATAGATAGATAGATAGATAGATGGATGGATGGATGGATGGATGGATGGATGGATGGATGGATGGATGGATGGATGGATGGATAGATAGATAGATAGATAGATAGATAGATAGATAGATAGATAGAT
>NW_027185791.1:24163840-24208527 GCF_028583685.1 Petaurus breviceps papuanus | reverse complement strand
TTGCTAACTTTGGTCAGGCAATTTTGGATGATTAATGAGTCTAGAAGCAAAGGTAGAAAGTTCAGAAGTGAATAATAATAACTAGCACTCATATGGAACTTTAAGTATTCAAAGAGCTTTACAAATATCATCTCATTTTTATCCTGATAATAGCCATAAAAGACTATATTACTATTATCTCCATTTTAGTTATGTGGAAACAGAATTTAAATCCTTACACCAGGTCACAGAACTTATTAAGTATCAGAGGCTAGAGTTGAACTCAGATATGCCTAACTCTAAGTCCAAACCTCTACTCACTGTGCCACCTATTCACAATTAAGGCATTAAGTGTTTTGTCATTGATTTTTTTTAAAGAGAGTATGAATCTTGAGGTGATGGTCAGATCTAATGAAAACCTTCTTGTTTCTTTTCAGATAGAAGAGATTTTAGAATGTTTCCTAGTTATAGGGAAGGAATCAATAGTTAGGAATACATAGAAAGATATAGAACAATTGAAATGCAATCTGTCAGAGAAGATAGGGTTGGGGGAAATTAAGTTCATATCTGGAAGAGTTCCCTTTTGTAAGGAGAAGAGCCTCCTGTTTTTAAGAGATTGAGGAGAAAACCAGAGAGTGTCAGAGATGATATCAAGGGGTTTTGTTTTTGTTTTTGTTTTTTTTTAAAGCAATTGGGGTTAAGTAACTTGCTCAAGGTTACACGGCCAGTTATTATTTTTGGCTGTGGTGCTGAGTATCTGAGCCCGGATTGGATCCAGGTCATCCCGACACTGGAGCCGATGCTCTTACTCACTGAGCCACCTGGCCACCCCTAAGCAATTGGGGTTAAGTAACTTGCTCAAGGTTACACGGCCAGGTGTTTCTGGGTTGGTGCTAAGTGTCTGAGCTCAGGATTCGATCTCCAGGTGTTCTCAACACTGGAGCCGGTGCTCTTACTCGCTGTGCTACCTGGCCGCCCCAATATCAAGGGGTTTTGAGATAAAAAAAGAATGGGAGAATAGGGACCTCAGGTCAAGTGGACTCAATTTTCTCAGTAAAGTAAGAAACCGTATCCTCAGTTGACAGAAACAGTAGAGAAGGATGTATTGGATGCTTGAGGAAAGATGGCTTGAAAACAATTCGTTGGTGAATAAGAAAATCAAGCAGTAAGAGGATTACTTCCTTGTTGCAGCAAGGGCCCACCTGAAGTTGGATAACAGGAATTTGTAATGTACCAGGTCAACAAAGATTTGAGATTTCCTCCCTATTTTCTTTTACACCTTTGGAATAGGAATTAAGGAAGCAGATTAATTAATATTAATATTAATTAATACCACAGTATTAATTCTGGACTGTGGTTCAACAGTGGATGAGTAATGCACATATATATATATACATATATACACATATATATGTGTGTGTGTGTGAATATATTATGTGCATTTGCATGTTAGATTATATTTGTATGTGTGGGTTTTTATCCAAACTCACTTTCTTGTTTTCCTGTCCTATATAACCAACTACCTATAAGATATTCTAAAATGGAAGCCTCATAGGCATATCCAACTTAAGACATCCAAAAATGAGCTCATTGTCTTCCTCTCCAAGGTATTCAAAGGGTTCAAGTGCAAAAGACAGTGGAGAGTTGAAATGGCAAGCAATGAATGAGATTTTCAAGATAAGAAAATACAATTAGAGCAGGACAATGGCCAAAGGTTAGAATATCTAAATGGACTCAAAAATAGGTTTAGGAGGAATGAGACATAATGAGTTGTGGAATGATAGCTTGTGATCAGAAAAAGTAATGTTTACAATTAGAGAAGTAGAAAACTGAGCAATGGCAAGATGTAACATGTGGTTTGAGCCCAAATCCTGTACTCTTTCCATTAAACCATGCTTCCATGTAAATTCAGAATACAACGTGATAAAGACTACAAACTATTTAGGTTTTGTGGAATCCAGCAGGCATCTAAAACAGGTGTTGGGAATCTGTGGCCTCAAGGCCCCAGGCAGCAATGAGCCTGCGGTTTTCCCCCCCTCAGCACAGCTGCTAGGATGGGAAGTATATGGGGACTATGCAGAAATGTCTGCAATACAGTTGAAGTTTTATAGATAGTTGAGGTATTTTTAAAAGAATAATTGTACAGTGTTACTGTAGGAACTATAGATATACAGCAAACTCTTTTTGTAAAATTCTAAAAATAAAATGTTACTTCCAGCCAGAAGAGATATTCAATGGGCCTTTATTTTGGAATCTGTCAGATTCCTTGCTGTTCTTCTCACATTGCAACAGAGGCTTTCATGCAGGTAAAACTATTTCAATTCTCTATAGAGTTAAAAAAGAAATAAAAGTAAAAGCAAAAGTGTTAGTATGGGACAGGAATAAAGACTATTTCCCAAATTTCCTTTCAGAATGTGGTCAGAAGTCACTCTTTCACTTGAACAATATAAACACAGAGAAGTTCTAGATTTACTGATTATACTCTGGTTAATAATTCTAATTAAAAAAGGAGTACAAATGTGGATTAGAGGATCTGATAAAACATAACCACTTGACAAGGAATGAGAATACAGGAGTTATTCTTGAATTTGTTTTTGGCAGTAACTATGCCTGTAAGCACACATATAAGTTCTTAGTTATTTCCATTTCCATGGTCTATCTAGATTTCAGTGAAGAAATTCAAATGCCTCTAACAGAACATCTTAAGACATCTCTAGCGATCAAGTCCTTCTTAAGTATAGTCAGTCAAAATCTTTAACTATGAAGGAGCATACACCCTGAGCCATTTACAAATATTAGATTAAACAGTTGTATATAACCCAGGTGTAGTGATAATTGATAAACAATCAATTTATCCACTGTAAGTAATATAATAATAAGAGTAATAATAATAGGTAACATGTATGGAGTGTTTAGTATGTGCCAGACTCTCCAGTAAGTGCTTTGCAACTATTTTATCATTTGATCCTCTTAACAATTCTATAAAGGTGTTATTATTATCCCCATTTTATGGATAAGGAAACTGAGGAAAATAGAAAAAATCGTGTTTGCCTATCAGAAATAACAGTAAACACATACATGTTGTATTTTTGTACCTTGTTGTATTATCTTCAAACTTCTTCGGCCATGTGATTCTACTGTTAGAAGAACACTATCAAAGCTCTGTAGGTGAGACGTGAGCCTCCAAAGAGAGGAGGTGAGTATGTAATTAGTGACAAATAGAGTGGATGGTAGAAATATTATGGAGCAGCAATGACAAGAGTTGGCACCTGATTTCATGCGTAGGGTGAGAGTAAGGAGATGTGGATAACGCCAAATTTGCAAACTTGGGGAAGTAGAAGGCTGGGGCTGCCCTAGACAGAAATAGAGAATTTCAGAGGAGGGATGAAATTGGAGAGGAAGACAATGAGCTCATTTTTGGACATCTTAAGTTGGATATGTCTATAAGACAGCTGTTTTATAATAGCTTATAGGTATAATAGCTTATAGGTAGTTGGTTATATAGGACTGGAAAACAACAGGTAAAGTGAGGCTAGAGAACCACACACATATAAATATAAGCAAACATGCAAATATATTATATATAATATATGCATACATACATGCATATTGCTGCAAACATATACTGTATGTAATAAATATATACACATATATTTGCAAGTCATGTGCATACAGTTGGATCTATCAGTCATTGTTTATTAAGCAGCTATGTCCAAGGTACTGCTAGATGATGGGTATAAATACAAATACACACATATGCACATCAACATATATACATACACACATAGATAATTTAAAAATAATCACATGGAACCTAGGATTGTTTAAGAGAGCAGTTTGGTGTAGCAGTGGATAGAAAACTGCATCTGGAATTAGGAAGACCTGAGTAACAATACAGTCTCAGACACTATCTGTGTGACTCTGGGTAAGTCACTTAATCCTCATTGCCTCAGATTCCTCATCTCTAAAAATGAGCTGGAGAATCAAATGGCAAACTATCCCAGGAACTTTGCCAAGAAAAATCTGAGTGGTGCCATGAAAATTCAGACACAACTGAAATAACTGAACAAAAAGTAGTGTTGAACACTAGCAACTGGGGGCAGATCTATAAAAATGTGAAGCCTGTGCATCACCTTCCACTGTTCACTCTCTCTCTTTCCCTCCATTTCATATCTTGTGCCAAGTACAGGGAAAGTCTACCATCATAACATTGCTTATATACATCCCTATTTCTCCTTTGACCCTATCATAATCCTGATGCAGTCTCTCATCATTTCCCATACAGATGATCACAGAAGTCTGCTAGTTGAAGTTGCACAGTAGATAATCAGCCCCGGAATTGAGAAAATACTTCTTGAGTTCAAATTTGGCATCAGAATCTTACTAGATCTGTTTGTCTGTGAAAGTCACTTAACCCTGTTTGCCTCTCTTCTTCATCTGTAAAATGAGCTGGAGAATCAAATGACAAACCACTCCAGTATCTTTGCCAACAAAACTTCAAATGGGCCACAAAGAGATGAACATGATAGAACAACAGCAATAATTTATCTCCCTGCTTTACTTCTCTCCCTATTCCAGTCCATCCTCTAATCAGTAGTCACATTGATCATCCTAAATCATATTTTAAACCATATTTTCCTCCTAGTAACTATAATTAATGGGTCCCTTTAATCTCCAGGATAAAAAATTACATCCTCAGTTATTAAAAACCCTTTGGAAACTGACGTCTTCCTACCTTTCCACTTGTCTTACTCTTTCTTCCCCTGCCTTTGCACAATGGTTAAAAAGGGTAGTAAGAAAAGTCTTTCAAATTGGGTTATTAAAATATCTTTGGTAACTTTGGAGAGAGCAACTTCTGTTTAGTAATGGGATTGTAAGGCAACTGTCAAAGTGTGGAGAAGTGAATGAGAACTGAGGAAGTAGGAGCAGTGAGTGTAGACTGCTTTTTTTCAGAAGTTTAGCTGTGAATGGGGGTAAATAAAGGATGATAGCTTAAGGGGGTGGTAGATTCTTTTTTTTTTTAAGCAATTGGGGTTAAATAACTTGCTGAAGCTTACACGGCCAGTTATTTCTGGGCGTGCTGCTGAGTATCTGAGCCCGGATTTGATCCAAGTTTATCCTGACTCTGGAGCCAGTGCTCTTATTCGCTGATCCACCTGGCAGCCCCAAAGCAATAGGGGTTAAGTAACTTGCTCAAGGTTACACGGCCAGGTGTTTCTGGGTGGCTGCTAAGTGTCTGAGACTGGGAATCGATCTACAGGTCATCCCAACACTGGAGCCGGTGCTCTTACTCGATGTGCTACCTGGGGGGGAGGGGTGGTAGATTCTTACCAAAGGCTTTTAAGAAAGAGGAGATTTAGGCATGTTTTAAAGCATGGATATGGAGAGAGAGAGGGAGAGGGAAAGGTAGATAGAAAAATCTGCTGAGAAAATGGAATTAGGTGCCCCAAAAAGAAAAAGGCATCCATAGCCATAGGATGGTGAAAATTTACCAGCAGTAGGTCAGAATTTAATCTAGTGACTCATTTTATTTATGTAGCAGCAAGCACGCCAGCGTCCCCAGGGTGGCTGCCAACACAGGTTCTTAGATCTTCTTTTCTAAAGGAAAGCATCTCAAAGTGGGTTAACCATCTTGCTTTAATCAATCAAACTTATCATTTACCTAGTTCAGGGGAAAAAGTCCGCACCCTGAACTTCAGAGTATACAGAGGTTACAAGCAGAAATTACAAGGCACAGAAACATTTCAAGCAGACAGGCCTCCAACTGTCCAAGCACTACATCCATACCTAGTCAGTTACCAGAGAGGGAAGCATCAACATCTGGGTTTTTCAAAGCTGGGGAGCTCTCAACGGCTGCCCAGGGTCTCATCTGGTCAAATCACACAACTCTTCTCAAAGTGAGCCTCAAAACAAAGTCTCACATTATGGATTATATAGCCTTCTCCTGGCTCAGAGAATGTAACTACATTCTAGACCCACTGCCCAATCACAAAGAATCTCTTGAAAAACAAGCCTCCCACCACAGGCTCCAGGTGCACTTAAGCCAATCAAATGGCCTAGGGGAAGGGAAGATTTTAAATTTACATTCCTTTTACATTTCCATTATAATTTATCAGCAATTTGCCCCCTTGTTTTTAGATAATTTATCCCTTAAATGTTACTCAATTTAGATTTCATTTCCCTACTATAAGGCACGGGGCACATATAAAATCAATTTGCCATCACACACACACACACACACACAAACACACACACAAACATATTTAGGGTTAGAATACACAACTAGGACACTCACTGATGCCTGCAATAAAACTTTATTGATTATCTGACAATACAAACCTTAATTCCTTTAGGAAGAAATGTCTAACCAGATGCACACACACACACACACACAGACACATTACTGACACTCAATGAATGCAATCAAACTGCATTGGGTATTCAATAATACAAACATTTACCCTCTAGGAACAAAACTCCAAACTGAATCTTAATGAGTTCCTCTTAATATATCTCCAAAAAGGGCTAATATCAAGGCTTTCTCTGCCCATGAAGAGGCCACGAGAATCTGTCCAAGGTGGCCCTCTAGAAAGTCTCCAGAACTGTAGTACTTCTGAGTGAAAATAACCTGCTTTAATTTCAGAGGTTGGGGAACACTGGAAATGGCTTTGTTTGTCTCCCAGAAGCAAATTGATAACTGGTACCTTTGGTGGGTTTTTATGGTTCTGTTTAATGTATATTCAATTTATATCTAAGCTCTAATTCATGATAAATTACTTAGTCTTATAATGAAAGGAAACTATCAATGAAAGCTTAGTTTTCTAAGATTATTATCAAATGTTTAACAGTTTACCAGACCTAGGATACACATATTCCATCAGTATGTTTTATGAATTTTGGGAGATATATATCAATATCTTTTTTAAATCAAATTTAAGTAATTTACACACATACATTACCAAACTATGCATAATTACTAAACTATACAAAAGCGTTTATGTTATTGTTGAAAAAAAAATCTCACAAAAGTTTCTTGACATAGAAATAAAGGCTTCAAGCCATATAGAATCTTTAATGCTAGATTAATAAATGTATTTATGACCACTATACATACCACAAAACACTATTGACTTGTATGAATGCTAGGTATTTATTTTATTTGGTCCTCAAAAATATAAACATATATTTGTATTTATAAATATGTATACATGTTTTCACAAATATAAAGAGCAAAGGAGAGACAGAGGCAGAGAGACAGACAGGAGCAGATAGAGAAAGATTAAGAAACAGAGACAGAGTGACAAATAGAGAAGCAGAGGCAGGCAGAGACAGAGAGGGAGACAAAAAAAAAAGACAGATTGAGGGTCAGAGTGAAAGACAGATACAAAAGGTAAGAGTGAAAGAGAAAGAGATAGAGAAAAAAGATACAGAGAAAAAGAGAAGCAGAGAGATAGAGTAAAAGAGAGACAGAGACAAGGAGAGAGAGAGACAGAGACAGAGACACAGAGAGAGAGAGAAAGTCAGAGAGAGATGGAGAGACAAAGAGAGAAAGTGTAAAGAGATGGGATGGGTGGAGAGAGTGAGGGAAAGTCTTTCTCTATTTGGTTCAGATATTTAACTGACTTCACCTGGAGCAAATATTATTACAACACAGTACTAACTGAATGGTCTCTGACATCAAAATCTAGGAGTGATTAACTTTGGAATAACCTACTCCAACTTCCTTTTCAATATCCTTACAATGTCATTATTTTCCTTTTTTCTATCTATTACTAAAATCAAGATATGCTATGTAGGGAGAATAGCCCTGGAGAAGAGACCAGTGGGGAGGCTGGTATTAGACTATAAAAATCTGGGCACAGAATCTGAGAGACCGAATAGCACTACTTAATTTGTTCTTAAAAATATCTTCAATTTGCCAATGAGAAAATCACAAGTCTCTCATTTCCCCTAACAGCAACCATTTGAAGCACCAGAATTGGGAATGGAAAACCGTGTCTATGAAAGAAAAAAATGACCTGACAGAAAATTCCATCCATTGAAAGGAAAAAATAGAGTCAATCACCTAGACATATTGTCATATGTCCTCTGGTTCAGCAGATGATTAACAGTTCAACCTAGATGACTCATCAGTGCCACCCTATATAGTTCATGTGTAGGAGTTAAGCTCAGTATCCTTATTTAAAAAAAATATTATGTTGAATCAGGTTTGAGGGTTATCAAATATACCTCACTTTGCCTTTCCCTTATCATCTTTCCCCCCTTCTTTTTCTCTTCTTTCCAATTTAGGTACATTTATTAGACTAGAAATTCTGGTATATTTTTGAAGGTATTGTCTTTTTCATCTTTTATTAAGCATTTTTCAGATCTCATGGTGCTGAATCTTTTTCATTTTAAGACAATGAATTTTCTTTCAGTTCTTTTTTTTTTACTTTCAGTTCTTATAAAATTTCAAAGTAACATTTCAGCTTTTAATTTTATTATTCTTCGCTTTTATTTTATTTTTTAATATTTTCATTCTGATTTGTTTTGTTTTATATTTGATTAATCTCTCCTAGCTTGATCCCCTCCCCCACAACACTCTGATGCAATAATAAACTACTTACATGTGCAAAGTACCTATTTCAATGATGCCAATCAGATATTCTATAGGGTCTATGTCACCTACTTATATACCAATTGTTGTACTATGAATGAAGTGCTATTACTGATATATGTCTACTAATTTGTATATTTTTCTTACTGTTTCTTAATTACATATCATCTGCTTAGAACATTGTTTTCCTCTGCCTTTCCAGTATAATATTGCAAGAAAGCCATTTACCTTACTTGTACTGGTTTTTTAATGCCATTGTCATGGATTGATCTCCTAAATAACTTTCTATAATGTGCTTGAGAACATTTTTCATGTTTTTGAAGTGAGAAATCACACTGAAGTAATTTAATTTTAGTAAAAGAACAAAAACATGAAGATTAGGAAATTTAATTAAAATCATAAGGAAGGTGAAAAATGTGTCAGATTCATAGTGGAAATTACATCAGGATCAAGAGATTCAGAGACCACTTTGTTAGTATTCTGTATACATACTGAGCCCTTTAGTAATTCAAAGTTATTGAAAATGCTCACAGGGAGAGGAAGCACCTAGTAACTAAGAAGGAAAAATTGGTCAGGAAATAGAAGTAATAATGAGATGAGGAGAACTTGAGAGAAGGGAAATTGAGAAACCTTGGGTTGGTCGGGCTTAATCTGGATCCTCTAAATTAATTGAGAGGAAACTTTACAGTGGGTGGAGGCAAAACTAGCTCTAGGTAAGAAGAAAGAAGAACCTTACCCAGTGAGTAAATATCTCACTGAAGACAACTCTCATAAGTCCGGTTAGGAATATTGTCAGGAAAGGACCCTGACCTTCCTGGAGAAGACCTAGTAAAAGACTGAGCTTGCATTAGAACTAGGAAATGGTAAGCATCCGAGGTAATAAGACTTTAATGAAAGGAATAAAATTTAATTAACATACTATTTGAAGGGGTCAAAATGTGTAGGCCTGTCTGGCATGCTGAATCCAGTGTTTCTTGGTGTTGAATGTATGTAGTGTTTGTTTTTTGATTCTCATTACAGAGGAAGATTAAGACTGCAACGTTGAACTTGACTAGTTTAGCATATCTTAGGTTCACCTGACCAACTAATAGATGAAGTTATAAGGGAAATAAATTACATAAAAATATTGGCATACATAGATGATCTCAAAGAAAGACTGAGTTTGTTAGTTATATAACATATATTTGTCAAACACTTACTATGCATCAATTGATTTGTGTCAATTGCCAAGTGTCATTTTTCAAGGAGACTCTCAAATATGTATTGCAACAAAATTCAAACATTGATCCTGAGAAGATAAAAAAGCTTCTGAATTTGCAATGTCCATATTATCCTGAAATCTAAAGATGTTTTTCCCCTATGATTTGGCAGTTATTATGAACTGCATTGATATTGGTAAATTGCTAAAAAAATTTTTCTCATGCAGATAAAATGAAGAAAAAAAGAAGAAAGAGGCCAACAAAGGAATATTTTATTTAGATCTACCAAGCCATCTGGAGAGCAATGGAAAAGGTAAATGTGAACAATTTTTCTTAAGATTTGGTGAACTGCCTCACATATGCATCAATTTTGGCTAATGCTGACCATTGGCCTTGTACATAGATGCCAGCCTAGAGGGCTTATGTGAAAGAGATGCTTGCCAAAAGGTAGTTGTAATTGCCAGCAAAGTGCTTAGTGACAGAAAAACTCAGTCTCTGAGAAAATAAATAGAAGTCTTGGCTTTCAGGAGGGTGCCACTGGAAAGTTATGGTGTGTGTTTAAAGTAAAGCTAATAGTCTAGGCTGACAACAGTCCACTGGCCTGTGTTTTGATCAGGGCCAATATAAAACATGCAATCCTTTTCATGTGAGAGACTCAGTGATGAAAAACACAGAAACAATTGTATAAATTGTATGTGTGTATGCATATATGTACAAACACATATCTATTGATCATCTATCTATCGATCTACTTATCTGTAGCATGGCAAAGGAAATAAGATACTAAGAATAGCATGTGAGTCTTTTGATACTTAAGAAGAATAAGGAGGGAACTTTTAATAAAATGCTTCTAACGTAATTACATATACACACATTATTTGCTATATAATATAAAAGAAGGAAGGTATTTTTTTTTAATTCCCCTGCGTGAGGGAGCAAAGGTCTAGCTAGTAATTTTTTAATTTAGAGAAACGATTCATAATATGAATATTTAAATAATAATTTACTTATATGAGGTAGAAGGAGAATTTCTGAGACATAAGAACCCTATTGTGAACTTGACTAGAAGGGGGATTTCTGATGGGTGATGAATAGTCTTGTGTAATTTGAATTTCCTTTCCTTCATATTTGAAATTCTTTTGTGTGATCACCATTTTAGTTGTTAAAATGAACAACTTTGTGTGTCATATTGTATGGCATAGTTTGTTGTTGTCTGTTTTTGTTTTTCTTTTGTCTTATTTACTAGACAAAATCTGTTTTCTCTTGTATGGCACTTTGTTTTCTATGTTTAGATATTCCATTCACTTTTCTTGTATTATTTCTTGCATTGTAGAGTTCAGTTTGGTTATTTTGTCATGTTATTCTATGAAACCTGTATTTCTTAAATTTTCTCTATGCATCCTAGTTTCAAGACCGATATATTTTGCCTGTATGGTCATAAAATTTTTCTTTTAATACTATTATTGTTTTTGTTTTACTTCTTTTCTTTCTTAATGTCCTTTACTTGTAGATATTTCCATTCCCAAGCAGTTATTCTTTCTTTTACTTCTTTAAAGAGATATTTGCCACTATGATTTTTTAAATTTTTTTCCATATTTTTTTGCACAGGGCATTGATTCTGCTTTATTTGTGCCTACTTACCTTTTTTTAATTTTTTTAAAATTATTTAGAAACTTCCTGGTATAGTATCATATTAGAGAGAATTAAGTGTTTTGTTCATCAAGAGTCATCAATTCATTTTCTTTTGTGTTGTAATAGTTTTGATAAATTCCTGAATTATTTTTCTTGATCTGAAAGGCATATTCTGTTCTGTTAATCATCATCATCATCATCATCATTATTATTGTTGTTATTGTTGTTGTTATTATTATTATTATTATATCTTTCCTCTTGTTTTATATGATTACGCTCAAGTTTTTGAACTGTGTTTTATTCCTCCTCAGATGTTGGGAAATTTCACAGGATTTTTTCCCTTTATATTTCCCTATTTTTCATTTTCTGACTCCTTGTTTTTTTTTTCTTTTTTTTTACTATGTTTTTCTGTTTCTCAATCTCAAAACCATCTCAACCTCTTCCTACATTTAGCAATTCACATTTCACTCAAATCAGTATTTTTTTTTTCTGAAATAAATTATGGGTGATAGAATTTACATCAGCTGGATTGTGGGCTCTTGAGTACCAGACAGCACATAGGTGACCTTGTTCCTGCCATTGACTTAGCTTTTTTGTAACACAAATTGTTGTCGTACTAGTCTCCAAATTAGAGCAAACATTGGCATTTCAGTATTCTCTATCCCAAAAGAGGAAGGGGGCAGAGTTGGAGTTGAGTTTTGATGTAAGTCTATGTTGTAACATTACTATAAATCCTGCCCCAGAATTGTGGGTTATGAAGGAAGAAAGCAGTAAGTAAGTATATTTAAGGTTAGATTTAACCTTCTCTGATTTTAGTTACTTTGGTTTTCACTTATCTAGGGCTCTTCGTGTTCTCTATGGTAGAGATATATGAAATTGCTCTATTTCTTACACGAGTCCTCTTTTAGAAAGGTTTAGGAGGTTGTAAGGAAAGGAGAAAACAACCTTTCTGTTGGTCACAAGCACAAGACCATTTCATGAAAAAAATGTCAAAATATTAAATTTATCTATAATCACTTATGTAGAATGAAAAATGGAACACACTAATTTTGATGCTCAGATTTAATGAAATGGAAAGATTTTAGAGTTAAGAGAAGTCTTCTAGTGGCGGCCAGATATCACAGCGAGTAAGAGAACCAGCTCCAGTGTTGAGATGACCTGGGAATCGAATCCGGGCTCAGACACTTAGCACCACACCCAGAAACACCTGGCTGTGTAACCTTGAGCAAGTTACTTAACCCTGTTTGCTTAAAAAAAAAGTCTTCTAAATAAATATTTTTTTTTTATGTTACAGATGAGCAAACAGGCCCACAGAGAATAAGTTAGCTGTCTATAGTCACAGAGGTAACACCATAGTCTCATAGTGGAACCTATAGATTTCTGTATTACAAAATCTAACAAACCACCCCTAAAAGTTTTCTGACAGTTTGTGAATTAATATAATGTTTCTACCCAAATAATAAAGGTTTCCTAAGAACAAAAGTGGAATAGTTAATCTCCTGGAAATTTATATGTTGGTATTCTGTTAGATTCAGAAAAAAAAAACACATATATTCCAAATTGATTTTATAGATATATAAAATCAAAGAGATTTTACGAAGAAAATTAAGAGCAAATTAGACCTTTTTTTATTTCAGAGAAAATTGATGGTTGTGTTTTTCACCATGTAATACTAAATGACAATGAGCCACCATGGGGCCTTTGTGTATGTGTATGCACACACAGAGATGCAGACACACAAACACACACTGACAAATAGCCTTTTCTTCAGAGGGTGGGATTGCATTTCATAGTAACCTATGCTGCTCAGGGAATTCTAAAAGTATATGCTACAGCATATCTTTTTTTTGTAAATAAAGAATTATTTTAAAAAAATCATAGGTTAGGTGAACTTGTTCATTCAGCATAGGCAATTAAATTTTAATAATAAGAGATTTTTCTTTCATCCAAGAAAATAATCAGTATCTTGCATTGTTTTAAGCAAAGTATACATTAGTACATTGTATGCTATTTCTTTGCCAGAATTTTGAGTTGGAGGTGGGAGGGTGATGAATACACACACACACTCACACACACACACACACACACACACACACACACACACACACATATATATATATATATTTATATGGATAGGAGTGAGGATATTTTATAACTTCTTGTACCTTCACTAAGAAAGACAATTAGGAATAGCAGATAGGGACCTTTTTCTCATGGCACTAGAATTTAGAAAATTCTGACAACACTTACATTCACTTTGTTCACTGCCACCCCACCGTGATTTATTTCCTAATAACAGTCTCTTTGTATCCCTGGTTCTCCACATGTGGGAAAACAGTAATCTAGTTTCTCTGTTTCCTGTCCTCTACTCCCAACCCCCAATCAGGGTGCAGTATCCCTTGATAATCCCACCTATGATACCATGTCCAATAGTTTCTCCTCATCCTTCCCCATTACAACTACACTTGTCATTAAACACTGCTATAAGGAACATTTCAGTCTAATTTCTTTAAGTTCCAAAGTTGTTAGTTACAACTCTCTTCCTTTATATTGTGCTAGCAAGATTTTTCCACTTAATAGCATTTTATTATTTTCCTATTACATGTAAAGATAATTTTCAACATTCACTTTTATAAGATTTTGAGTTGTGAGTTTTTTCTCCTTTCTTTCTTCCTCTCTGCTTCCACAAGAAAGCAATTAATTTGATATAAGTTATATATGTACAATCACATTAATTATCTTTATGCATTAGTCATGTTGTAAATGAAGAATCAAACAAAAAGGTAAAAATTAGAAAAGAAAAAGTAAAAGTAGGGCACTACAATCTGTGTTCAGACCCCATAGTTCTTTCTGGGGATGTAGACAGCATTTTCCATCACAAGTCATTTGGAATTGTCTTGCTGAGACAATCGTATTGCTGAGAAATGCTAAGTCTGTCATAGTTGATCATTGCACATTGTTGACCAACAAAATACTTTAAAGAACAATTATGCTAAGAACAATGTCTCCTTGTTTGTTGGTCAATTAGACTTCAAAGAAATGTTGTCCATTTGCCAATTCCTGACCTTTACTGTTGCTACCATTTTATTGAAAATAATCTGATTTTGCCTTCATTGGACCAAACATGGTTAAAACTCTCCATATGATTGTAAGTTTAGTCAGAGATTTGTCCTGTCTATAACATATCTACACCATCATGGTCTTTCTCCATTTTCTACAGCTTAGAGTCCTAGCTTTGTTATGCCTTATCACCTTCTCATAAAGCCGTCACTCTATTCTGTATTCACACATGGTATGTAACTCAAGACCATATGGATATTTATATCAGGCATTCATTCTTCAGTGGTTTTCCAGGAGGAGTTTTAATTTTACACATGTTTCCCAAAACCAGTTAATCCCAAGGGAAAGAAAATGAGGAATGAGTTGAGAGTGGTTAAATAAATAAAGGATTGACTCCATTACTCTTGCCATCTGTTTATCATGGACCCTATTGCAGTTATTCTGTACTCTTCTAGTGACTCAAGTATATTAATATTTCTTGACAGCTGTCTAGGCTGTGAAATAAATGGTTGTCTCATTTTATTTCACCTAACAGCTGTTGAATCATCCATGTTAACATATTTGTGGAACATCAATCATGTATTTAAAAGGTGGACAGTTCTCACTGTACAGTTTGTTGGGGAAGAGTGGACAGCATAGAACGGCATCCAGTAGGAGGTGATGACAAGTCTGTACAAATAACTCTTGTAGCTTTAATAAACTATGCATCAATCAAGTTGTAATGATGACTTCTTCCCCATGATAGAGAACAGAACCCTGCAGGCACAGAGAAGAGAGAAGCCATGCCAAAACACAAATTAAACAAGCAATATCTTTTCAGGTTATTTCAGACACCTGTTTTCAAGCCTGATGATCACCTTAAAACTGAGCTGCTATGATCATGCTGTTAGCAATGACTCACTGAACAGCAGTTATCTCAACTTCTGAAAAAAACTAATTCTCACTAGGTAAAAGATTCAAAAAGATTTATCTAGGACGAGGGAACTAGAAGACATCATACTTTAGAGATATATCCAGGAAATATAAATTATTCTTTACCTTTCTTAAGCATGATATCAAGGCTCTTCCTCTATTACCACTTATTAAGCATTATATAAGATCAGTTAAAATTCTCTGCTTTACATTGAACTGAAAATTTTTTTTAAATAATATTCACATTATTGAATAAGAGTAATGTATTTATTGACTATAAAAATGCAGTTTCCCATAGTATGTCGGAATCTTGCATTTCTAACTCAGAATTTCATCCTGAATGTTATTTTAAGACTTTTCTTCAAATTTTAATTTTTATATGATTTTAATATTTCCTACTGGTAGCTATACTTTGTCATTTATTTCTTTGTAAAGAAAAACATTTAAAAATCAATGACACAGACTGACATCTTTTATGGACATAAAAAGACCTTTTTGGCTAGCTAATCAAGAAAATGATAGCATCTCAACCATCACATCTACAATAACTTACAATCAATTCAGTTTATGATAAAATTTTAAAGGTAGTAAGAAAATATATAATCTCAACGACACATTTAAGATTTATAAATTATTTTCCTTAAAACACTTTGGTTACAAAGCTAGTACATATATTATCATTTAAAAAAAATCATAGAAATGATGAACCCAAGTTTCCAAGTAGTTCAATAACTTACACTTCAATTATTGGGGAGTAATCAAACACAGGTCCTAATAGCAAATCTAGAACTCTTTATATTGAGTCACATTTCCTCTAAACTACATCACTTTTTGTTAGAATTGTCTGCATTTATACATGCTGAAAAACTACTGCCATCATCACTATAAGTCCTTGTAATTTAAGTATTTGTTGGATTCAAGTAAAATCACATAATCTCAACAGTAGAAAGTGGAATGCAAGATGCCAACTTATACATGGTCAAGAATTTCTTCTACTTTACAACAAACAAGTAACCATCTAGCTTTTGCTTGCATTTTTCCATTGAAGAAAACCCTATTATCTCCTTTAGAAGCTCATTCTATTTTGAAATAGCATTAATTATTACTTTATATTAAGCTTTGATTTGTCTACTTTTGGTTTTCAACCATTCATTGTTCTTATATCTTTGAGGAAAAGCAAGTCTGATCTCTATCCCATGAAACAGCCCTTCACATACCAGAAGACAATTCACCTATCCAGCACCCACCCTCTCCGTTTTCATACTCAAGAATACTTTTTCCCCATGTTCACCATACCCAGTTCCCTTCAAATTACCATCCTATGTTATTCAGGCCTTTTATCACTACTAATTTGGTTGAGTTTATTTTGATATTCTCTGTTACCATCAATTTCTTCCCTAAAATATGGTCCCTGAAATTAAACCTAATATTTCAGGTGTGTTATCTGAGTATGTGTAATGGTAATGGAATTTAAAGATTCCCATTGTATAGGCTTGTTTTTTGTGTTAAGTGTTAAAATTCAGAGCTTGTGAATCCCACTTGTGGGATGAACTTGTTGACAGGAAGAGAGGGAGCTGAACTTGGTTCTGTGGAATTAGAGAGAGGCCCAAAAAGAGAAGGGCGAGAAGAACTTCTGGGAACCAGCATCTGGAGCCTGCTGCTACTGCTGGAGAGAGAGAAATGAGAACTGAGGACTGATCTGGGAAGAAGCATTACTGGGGTGTCCATATTTGTTCTGTTTGTTTTGATGTTACTTTGCCAGATCCATCTGTTCATAAAGGACAGTGCTTTTGTTGCAGAGGTTCTGGAACCTTGCTGTTGGTTCAGAAGCTCTGAAGGAGTATTTTCCTGTTGTATGTTAACAGAAATCCTGAAGGAGGGTCTTACTGATGTTTTCAGGGGTCATGAGACTGTTCTGCAGGCAGAGAGTGAGTTGATGAGGATAATAGCAATGTATATTCTCGCTTTTTTAAGCTTTGTCTTCCTAGAAACAGAGATTGCTGAGGACTTGGCTCAGGTCAAGATGAAGAAAAAACCTATCCTTGTGTATTGAATGCTGTGATTATATCCGTAACCTTGTTGTGGCTTAGGGGTAGATGGCCTTTATGCTCTCCACTTCCCCTTTGAGAAAGTGCTTTTTGTTGATGGATGTCATTGTAATTCAGTTCTGAATCAGGGGTGGAAAATTTTTGACTTTTATATTTTGTGAATGACCAAATGAATGTACTTTGTTTATGATTGGAAACTAATCTCCAGTTGAACTGAGAGAAGACTTTGTGATTGACTAAATGAATGTACTGCCCTAGCTTGAGCATTTGGACCTTAGTACTCTGTGACTGAATTGAGATCTTACTAAATGACTGAGTTACACTGTATTTTGATTTTCCATGTTCTGTGAATGTTTTGCCTTAACCTGTCACTGAATAAATGGAGTTTCCTATCCTCATGATCTCAACCCCAAAGTTGCTTGTGCTTGGCAATACAGAAGGACAAAGTGAAGTGAGATTATCACCTGTGTGGGCCTGAATACTCTTAGGGTGGCCTCAATTCACATTAGTTTGGAATATTATTTTAAGATAATGAGTAAAAACATATATCTCAGACAGATACTGCAAAAGAATAATTTGTTAGAACCAGAACTAAATATAAAAAGGAAAGGAACTGGATTGAATTTTGGAAAATATGAAGACCTCTTAATAAACCCAAGTTTTAGATGACACAGACATGTACAAACACAGCTCATTATATACACACACACACACGCATATATTTATATATGAATATGTGTGTATATAAATATGTGTATATATACACATATAAGTATGTATGCATGCATGCATACATAAATATTGTACATATATAAATGAAATCATCATGAAGATATATGATCAGACAAAAGGAGGGCAGTCAATTATGAGAAGAAGGAAAATGAAATGAATAGTCTGCATGGTCTATGGATATACATTCACAGAAAAGAAATATAAAATGAATCTCCCTAACACATTATCTGGACTGCCTTTATAGTTATTGTGGAAGACAAGGATGAGAAATTCAAAGAATGACAAGGCATGTACTGCACTGTAAGAAGCAGAGTACACCTCAATATACTTAAAGATTCATCAGAGTATCAAAAAAGACATGAGATTTGTCTTGATTCCTTTCCTTAATGTATTTATGATTAATGAATATAATGCAGACTGTTTGCTCTGTGGCTGATGAAATGTAATAGGCCTATCTGTTCATTTTTTTCCCTATTTTGTCAAGTATAAATATATTTTGATGAAATTCCCTGAAGAGCTGAAACTGTTCAGATAAAACTTAATAGATTACAATATAACCTACTGGGATTTCTATCATGATATGTGCCACTTTAGCTGTACTAATTCAATTACTTTGTTAAGATCCACAAACTGTTAGCCCAGTTGGAGCTTGCATTTTCTCTCCCTTTCAGTCAATTGAGTGACTATATATATGTGGATTGCTAAATACTATCATTTGTAGAAGTCTTCCTGTTCCTTTCTCATGCCTTCATCAAGGATGCTCTCAAGAGAAATGTAGATTATTCTCCAATTCTCAGTGGTATAAATTGTAATCACTCAACACCTGCTTATTTTCATAAGATGAAAATTCCCCAAGGGGCAACTTATAATTACAGAACTACTTTTGTTGTTGCTGTTAAAGGAAAAAAAATGTTAATTGCTCCATCTTGAAGATGGACAAGAATTAATACTTACTCTTCTATGAGAAGTTGAGTGAAAAATACAAGAAGCTTTAAAATTTAATATTAATTTTATATAAAAAACTCATCTTTACTTATGACAAACTGTATAATTATATTTCTATACATTCACCACTGATTTCTTGGCACTGATTGCTATTCTTAGGATAATGATCAAATCAACAAGATTTTGTTAAGTGCCTACTATGTGCCAGACATTTTTCTATGTGCTGGGGATATTAAAAAAGGCTAGTAAGTCCCATCTTATTTTAAAATTTCAATCACAGCAAGGTTCTATGATTTGAGACAAGACACTTTTTTCTGGGTTTCAGTTATTTTTAAAATCTGGGGAAGGGCAAAAGCAAACTATGCTTCCTTCCCTCTTGAAATTTATGATATTACGATTTATCTGACCATTTGGAATAAGAGTAGGTGTCTGACTCCTGTTTCTGAATTTAGCAACACTGATGGATAACCCTGCAGTATTCCTAAATGGACCAAAGCTGATGCTTGGGCTCCACTCTTCATTTTGTTTTCTTAGAAGTTAGAGTCTGATCTTGGGGCACATAGCATGGTTATGCTGCTCTAACTGAATGCATATTGGATGGGGTCATTAAGATCTTGAGGAAGACTTTATCCACAAGTAGATTTCAGAATGAAAGGAGCAGTGATCACCCACAGTTGGGGTTTACTAGATAAGGCAATCACCACTACAGATTAATTCCACTTTATAGGACTCCCTTAAGACTTCAGATGAACCTCACTGTATGCTTAGTGAGGAAGTGGCAGTGAGGATGTTGTCTCTTACTTTATTCATTAAAAATATATTTCATAGAAGTTTACCTCCAAAATGTCTCTGCTATGTGGTAATATGTATTGTGTAAGGTACCGAATACAATGGCAATCTTTTTTGCCTACTGAACTACTCATCTAATTCTCATTTTGTTCTGTAATGTAGCTATTACACTTAGCAAATCTCTCCAGAATAATATTCCAAAGTCAAATATTAGAAAATATTCCATTATTGTGGTTCTTGTTAAATTAGAAATCTTTATTATACTACAAAATTTTGACAAATGACATCTTGGCTCTGATACATTTTGGGAAAAATGTATTTTGAAATAATGTATTGTTTTGATTGATTTAAGTAGCTGTTGGGCAATTATGTTGCTTCAAACATTGCTGTCCCATTGAATGTCATGTGTCTTGTCTCTAATCATGAAATAGAGTGAAAGGCAGTGCTGTATAATAGCTGGAGACCTGTCTTCAGAATAAGCAGAAGTCCAAGCCCTACCTCTAACACATACTACTTAAGACCCCTAAGTCATTTAAAGTTTCATGCCCTCACCACCAACTAGTCAAGAGTATGTGATACAGAGTAGGTACTGATATGCGTTGGTATGAGGAGCATTTTCTTACTAATGTTAGAGGCAGATTTCTTTTCTTTAGTAGAAAAATAAAGTAGAAGAACATCACAAATAAAAATCACCAAAACAAGAGCTGATGTCAAATGTTATTTTAAATACAGGGTGCAAATTAAATCAGTCCATCTAGAATGAGAAGAGAAGAATTTGGGGGAAAATAACTTTATGCCAAATAACTGAGAAAATGCTGATATCTAAAATCTATATTGAATTGAAAAAGATCTGTAAGATTTAAATATCGTTCTGTAATATACAAGTGCTGACTAGTTTCCAAAAAAAGAAATGAACATTATAAAAATGTACAAATAATTAATAATAAGATAAATGTAAAAAAACAACATTGGGTTATAATTGTTTACCACCCATTAAATCAATGAAGATGGTAAAAGATGGAGGAAAACATTGCGCAATGAATGTGGAAAACCAGATTTGACAGTTAAACTGTTCTAGAGGAAAAAAATTTAATTACACAAGAAAAATGTCTCTTTACCTACAGTTTCAACCAGCTTGCTTATGTTGCATTGAGTTTTTTGAAAGGAAAATAAAGGACTTGTGCAAAAATAATAATACCAGTAGCATTTGTGGTAACAGACACAAGGAAACAAGACATGTGCCAACATTTAGGGAATAGAATACTGCTGATTGTTAGTAATAACACAGAGAAACATGGGCAGACCTGCTTGAGGCAATGGAGAGTGACACAGAAAGTAAATATTGTGCTCAATGACTCTGACAATGTGCATAACATTAAAAGATAATTAAGTAATATTTTTTGTCATTTACAATCATGCTATTATGAAACTGACCTCGCTATCTTTGACAAAAGTGTCTTATAGAAATTTGTCATTGTATGAGTGTGCTAAGTAAGAAGTGTCTATTATATCAAAACACATTTTAAATTAAAAAGGAATGCTATAAATCAAAAGTAAATAAAACAGTAGTAGTTAACGTGTCGTTCTTAAGTCCCTTCTATTTTCGAGTCTTACTTTCACGTGTTTACATTGCTTCCATATTTCAGTATATTCATACATTTTGTCTGAGAGCTCAATACTCTCACAACAACATTCTACCTTGCATTTCCTTCCACCAGAATCATTCTGACTCTAGATATTTATATCCTTCTCTTCTCTCATTTTCCTCCCTTGAATCCTCTCTCACATGAAGACTAATCCCAATTGTACCTCTTTCCATACATGTTTGTTTCCAAACAAATGTTTATTAATCACTAATTACATGCAGTATAATGTGCTAGGCACTGATAACACAAACACAAAATTAGTCCCTGAATTCAAGGAGTTAATGTCCTAGCAAGATTGGACAAGATGTGCATGAATAACTGAAATAAAAAATTAGAATGTGATAAGAACATAAAGTCCAATAATAGAAAAGTATTTATATGACAAAGCAGAAATAGCATGATCCCTTCACCTCTTGGGAATCAGGTTGGCCTTAAAGAAAGGGAAAGATTTCAATAGGCAGAGCCATGAGGGGAGTACACTCCAGGCACACTGCTTAAGCTGCGCGAAAATCTGGAGCCAAAAAAAGCAAGAAATCAAGGAACCGAGAATACTTGAGTTTCAACAGAACATAGACTTCCTTTAATGGAGTTATAAGAAATGAGACAGTAAAGGTAGTCTGCAAACAGAATGGGGAGGTTTTGATGACACGTTAATGAGTTTATGTTTTTTTTTTTTTTAATTCCTATTAGGCAACGTTTGAGGAGGTGGTTAAATCATAGCTCCTCAGAGGTATTCTGATGATATAGAGAGGAATCACTAATAAGCTCCTCAACAGCTATAGATCTAGTTTTCACTTAAAGTGTTTCATAAAGTGAGAGCTCCCTATCCATCCAGTCAACTGATACTATTTTTAAATCGTTAATAGCTAAAAAATTTTAGGAAGTGTTATATTCATGTTATCATTGTTAACAGTGGTGCAAAGAGGATAGAAGAGGGGACAGATAGAAAACTAAGGCTAAAAGGTAGTAGGACCTAAAATTAAAATCCCTCTACTCCACCCAAAAAGTTTCTCTAAAGATATATGAATTTATGCAGAGTGAGAGGTTAGCCTAACAGGGGGGTTGAAGTATGATCAGTTAATGAGGAGTGTCGAAAACACTGGGACATACAGGTTCTAAAAGGGAACTCACAGAAGGAAGGACTTAACTAAAGCATTACTGCTTTAAACTTCCTCAGGTTATATGAGTGAGTTTACAGTGTATTTGAGATTTCCACAAATTCATACCTTCACTACAACCATTCATTTGTGTGATACTGCAGTAAAGAGCATAGAATAAGGGATATGCTCAGAGACTGCTATGAAGGTGGAAAAGGCCTAGAACCCATCTCAGAAAATGAATCCAATCCACCAGCTCAGCAGCAGCAGAGGAAAGTTAAACGGAGACCAGCCATGGCAGAGAAGTGTTTGGCTCTTCACTTGATGAAATATCACCCAGCTTCACAAAGCAAATCCATGGAAGATTTGGTTCTATTCTCCAGTGTAAGCAGCCAGGCATAACTCCACTTGTGACACTAACTACCTTTCTGGTGTCACTAACCAGTCTGTTCCCTGTAGATTTGGGATTATGATTGTAAATTGTAGACTACTTCAGTCAGTATGTTTTGAGACTTAATTAATACTTTTAAAAATTCTTTAAAACCTAAAGGGCTATATACGTGTCATATGCTCAGTAGTACAGTGATTTAATCATGTAATACTTACTTTTAATAAGAAATGAGCCAAAATACATCATGAAAAATATACTTGCACACATATTTAAAAAGCAAACCAAAAGGCATTCTCAATACTGTCTGGTAGATTATAACATATGTGCATTTCATTATGTTAATGTGCTTTAAAATTTAATGAAAATTCATAGAACTGACTTTGAGCTTTGTGGACCCGAACAGAATGCCACCTGACTGGCATGGTTAGAGTTGGGACTTTATCCATCCTTTTATTTTTATAATTACCACTAATGAGAACTTATATAGACACTTTCCTGTACTAAGGCTTATGATGCTCACTTGATCATTTAATTACTGAAATTAATACATTCACAAATATCATTACATGCTTAACCGAAAAATTTCACCAGTAATGTTTTCCTCCCATATTTTTGGAAGAGCATGCTTGTAAATAAAACAAGTTCTCAGTAATTACAACTTTCTAAAGAATAAAAAAGGTGTAATAAATCTTGAGAATTTACTAAATTATAATTTCTGTCCTGTTAAAGGCTAGTACAAAGAATAACATAAAGCATTACATTGTGTATAGAGTAGATATTCTCTTGGATCATTTTTTAATTAAAATAATTACTTTCCTTTTTGTATGTGAATTGTGTATTTCTATCATAAACAGTTTGCATGTTAAATATACAGTAAATTTTACAAGGTAGGAATAAAATTTTGTTCTCTTGCTTACTCTTCTGAATTCTCTCCTGCTCTCTTTTTTGTATTTTTGAATATTTCATTCATTTTTTAATCTCCAGCTCCTTTCCCTTTAACTCCTCACTACCCTCCAAATAGGGCACTCATAACAAATATAGTCAAGAAAAATGTATGTATGTATACATACATATATATATACATACATATGTGTGTTTAATGGTTGTCATTTCTAGGATGCAGGGTACAGGGAAGAAAGGAAAAAAATTAAATTATACATTTATTATATGTTTAAAATAATTAGCAAGTTGCACCTAATAGACTGGTAGTTTTGTGTGCAATCATCTTTTTTATTATCCTCTGCTATGAAAATATTTTTGTATCATAAAAATAAAATAAAGAAAACTTTAAAAATAAAATAAATTCACGTTAAATATAGCAGAAAATATGCATCACATTTTGCAACTTCAGGGCATGACTTCTCTGTGAAAAGCAAGTTAATGATTAGTTCTAGAGTCATAACCAATTTCAGTCATTTCATTCATCACTATTTTTAAGTCTTCAAATTGGTTTTCCTTTTCAATACTGTACCTATTACATTAATTGTTGTTCAATGTTCTCTGAATAAATAATCATTTAAGTTTAATAATCTAATGTGAAAAGAGACAAAAACTGATTATAATAGAGGGAAAGGAGGGAGGGATAGCTACACTGTATGAAATTTACCCTCATTGGTTTGGGGTTAAATAGGGAATATATACATAATAGGGAACATACTCTCATAAGTATAACAATCCATTGTGCCCTATATGCAGTACAGGGCTAAGAAGGAAATATTAAGGGAGGTAGAAGGGAGGGAAATAATAATAAGGGGAAAGAGGAGGTAAAGAAGGGGGGGTCACAGGTAGGGAATACTGAGGGAGGTGGTGGTCAAAAGGAAAATCCTTAAGGAGGGGAAGAGAGAAGGAAGAAACAAAAACATAAACAGGGGATGGAATAGGATGCAGGAAAAGAGACAGATAGTAATCATTACTGTGAATGTGAATGGAATGAACTCTCCCATAAAACAAAGTCAGATAGCAGAATGGATTAAAAAACAAAATCCTACAATATGTTGTCTACAAGAAATACATTTGAAAGAAGGGGATATGCTCAGGGTAATGGTAAAAGGTTGGAGTAGAATATATTATGCTTCAGCTAAAGTAAAAAAAAAAGCAGGGGTAGCAATCCTTATCTCAGACAAAGCAAAAGCAAAATAGATCTAATTAAAAGAAATGAGGAAGGAAACTATATCCTGCTATAATGCACCAATAAGAATGAAGCAGTATCATTACTTAGCATATATGTACCGAGTGGTGTAGCATCCAAATTCCTAGAGAAGTTAAGGGAATTAGAGGAAGAAATGAGGAGCAAAAGTATACTAGTGGGGGACCTGAATGTCCCCCTCTCTGAACTGGATAAATCTAGCCTCAAAATAAACAGGAAAGAAATTAAGAAGGTCAATAGAACTTTAAAGAGATTAGAACTCCAGATCCCTGGAGAAAACTGAATGGGGATAGAAAGGAATATATCATTTTCTCAGTGGTTCATGGCACATACACAAACATTGATCATGAACTAGTGCATAAAAATGTCAAAATACAGTGCAGAAAGGCATAAATCTTAAATGCATCTTTCCCAGGTCATGATGTAATAAAAATCATATGCAACAAAGGGCCATGCAAAGAAAGACTAAAAACTAATTAGAAACTAAACAACGTAATACTAAAGGATGAATGGGTAAAACAAGAAATTATAGAAACAATCAGTAATTTCTTTCAAGAGAATGACAATAATGAGAGAACATACAAATTTGAGAGATGCAGCAAAGGCAGTTCTTAGCAGAATTTTTACATCCCTAAGTGCATACAAAAATCATTTGGAGAAAATGGGGGTCAATGAATTGGGCATGCAATTGAAAAACTAGAAGAAGAACAGATTGAAAATACGTAATTAAATACTAAATTAGAAATAAAGAAATCCAAAGTAGAGATTAATAAAATAGAAATCAATAAAACTATTGAATTAATAAATAAAACTAAGAGGTGATATGCTTAGAGAATCCTAGAAAATCATGGAAAAACAACTTGAGGCAAATAAATTTGGGAAAGTTTCAGGATATAAAATAAACCCACACAAATCCTCAGCATTCCTGTATATTTCTAATGAAATTCAACAGCAAGAGATAGAAAGAGAAATCCCATTTAAAGTTATGGTAGACATTATAAAATATTTGGGAATCCCCCTGCCAAAACAAAACCAGGACCTATTAAAAAAAACAACAAAAAACCTTTCACACAAATAAAGTCAGATCTATTTAACTGGAAAAACATCGATTGCTCATGGCTGGGTTGAGCTAATATAATAAAAATGAAAATTTTACCTAAATTAAATTGCATATTTAGTGCCATACAAATCAATTCATCAAAAAATTACTTTACAGACCTAGATTAATAGTAACAAAATTCATTTTGGGCAACAAAAGGTGCAGAATATCAGGGGATTTAAAGAAAAGAGATGCTATGGAAGGTGGCCTAGCCATACCATATTTTAATCTGTATTATCAAGCAACCATCATCAAAACTACTTGGTACTGGCTGAGGAATAGAGTAGTGGATCAATGGAATAGATTAGGTACACAAGACTCAGCAGTCAATGACTATAGTAATCTAATGTTTGATAAACCAAAAGACCCCAGTTTGGGGGATAAGAGCTCACTATTTGACAAAAAATGCTGTAAAAATTGGCATATAGTATGGCAAAAACTGGGCATAGACCATTATCTAACACTGTATACCAAAATCAAGTCCAAATCAATGCATGATCTAGGTATAAAAGCTGATACTGTAAACAATCTGGGAAAGCAAAGAATAGTTTAACTGTCAGATTTATGGAGATGGGAAGACTTTATGGTCAACCAAGAATTAGAGAGCATTATAGAATGCAAAATGGTTAATTTTTATTACATTAAATTGAAAACTTCTGTACAAACAAAGCCAATGTAAAAAATATTGAGAGGGAAGTGGAAAATTGGGAAATAATTTTTATAACCAATGTCTCCGATAAAGGCCTCATTTCTAAAATATACAGAGAATTGAGTCAAATCTAAAATAAGTACATGTAATTCCCCATTTGATAAATGGCCAAAGGATATGAACAGGTAATTTTCAGAGAAAGAAATTAAAGATATCTATAAGCATATGGAAAAATGTTCTAAATCACTGCTGATTAGAGAAATTCGACTCAAAACAACTCTGAGGTATCACATATCAACAGTCAAATTGGCTAAGATGACAAAACAGGAAAATGATGAATGCTGGGGAGGATGTGGAAAAATTGTAACAATAATGCATTGCTGGTGGAGTTGTGAACTGATTCTACCATTCTCTTGGGCAATCTGGAACTATGACCAAAGGGCTATAAATAATTTCATACCCTTTGCCCTAGCAATACTACATCTAGTGTTGTATCCCAAAGAGATCATGGAAGTGGGAAGACCTACATGTACAAAAAATATTTATAGCATCTCCTTTTGTGTTGTCAAAGAATTGGAAATTAAGGTGATGCCCCTCAGTTAGGGAATGGACAAAGAAGTTGTGGTATATGCATATAATGGAATACTATTGTACTATAAGAAATGAGTAGCAGATGGACTTCATAATTACCTGGAGAGGCTTATATGAACTGATGCTGAGTGAGAAGGGTATAACGAGGAGAAATTTGTATGCAGTTACAGACACAACATATGTATGATGACCAACTTCATTAGACTGAACTCTTCTCATCAATGCACGGTTATAAGTCAACTCTCAAAAACCTCATGACGGAGAGGGATGTCTACATTCACAGAAAGAACTAAAAAGAACAGAGTCTGAATGCAGATTGAAGCAAACTCTCTTCTCTCTTTCTTTTTCTTGTTTGGTTTTGTTTCTTCTTTCCCATTGTTCATTCCATTTGATACAATCCTTCTTTATAACCTGACTAATGTCTAATGAGAAAATATTTGCAGATTCTAAACTTCATTGTATGCTGCCATGGTGGGTGAAGGTGACAGAGGAGGAGAAAATTTGAAACTCAGAGAATTGTGGAACTGAAGCTTGTAAACTAAATGTAAGCAAACAGATTAATAAATACCAAATATGTATATATAAGAAATTCTCAAGGAAAATTGCCCTGATAGTTTAGAACCAGAGGGCAAAATAGAGGCTGAAAAAATTCAACCATCACCTCTTGAAAAAGATGCCAAAAATAAAACTTCTAGGAATATTATAGCATGCTTCCAATGTTCTCAGATTATGGAGAAAATATTACAAAGAGCCACAAAGAAATAATATGAATATTGTGGAAACAAAATCAGGATAACAAAACATCTGGCAGCTTCTACATTGAAGGATATAAGGCCTTGGAATATGATATTCCAGAGATCAAGGGAGCTGGGAGTAAAACCAAGAATCACCTACCCAGAAAAAATGAATATAATGTTTCAGGGGAAAATATGGTCATTCAATGAAATAGAGGACTTTCAAGCATTCTTGATGAAAAAACCACAGCTGAACAGAAAATTTGGCATTCAGATACAAGAAGCAAAAGAAGCATGGAAAGGTAAACAGGGAAAAGAAATCATAAGGAACTTATCAAAGTTGAACTCTTTACATTCCTACATGGAAAAACAATAATTGCAACTCATGAAACTTTTCTCAGTATAAGCATAATAGGAGGGAACATAAATGCATATATGTACACATACATTAATGCCTATATAGGAAGTATATGGGTGTATGAATAAATATTGTGTGAGTGTATATGGTTATAGGTATACATAGATAGAGGGCACAGGATAAACTGAACAGAAAAGGATGATACTTAAAAGGTGAAATTGAGAGGTGAGAAGTAATATAATGAGAGGACATAGGGAGAGACAGAATGGGGTAAGCTATCTCATATAGAAGAGGCAACGGAAAACTGTTACAATGGAGGGCAAGAAAAGGAAGGCAAAAATAAATGGGTCAATCTTACTCTCATTGAATTTGGTTTAGGGAGGAAATGACATACACTCTAAATATGGTATCTAACCCTACAGGAGAATGGGGGGAAGGGGATGAGAAGAGGGATGATGGGGGGAGCAGGTGGGGGGGCGTAGTTAGAAGCCGAAACTTTTGAAAAGGGACAGGGTGAAAGTAGAAAATATAACAAGTGGGGGGTGGGATAGAATTGAGGAAAATATAATCAATCTTTCACAGTATATCCACTATGGAAATGTTTTGCATAGCTACACATGTTCAACCTATATTGGATTGCTTATCTTTCCAGTTAAATGTGGGTTGATGAGGGAGGAAAGGAAAAAATCTGGAATTCAAAGTTTTAAAAACAAATGTTTAATATATATATATACACATATAAATGTATGTATATATATGTATGTGCATGTGTGTATATATACATATATATACATATATATGTAGATAGATAGATAGATAGATAGATAGATAGATAGATAGATAGATAGATAGATACTAATATGCAACTGGGAAATCAGATATACAATCAATGGTGTATGGAGATCCATTTTTCCCTACTGGTATGTTGTAGGGGGAATGGGGAAGGATATAAGAGAGAGCAGATTGGTTTAGTGGTCATACAGTGCAATGATTGTTTTGTCGTGGTGGGTAGTGGAAAGCTGGGGAAAAATTTTGCCACTCAAAATCTTGTGGTAATAAATGATTTTAACTACAAATAAAACAGAAAATTTAATTATACAAAAGTGTCTCTCCTTGTAAGAATATAAACAGCTAAACTATGATAATACAGTTACAATTTCTTTTTTCCTGTGTACCTCTTATACTTCCTTTTTTGGGGGGGAAGGGGCAATTGAAGTTAAGTGTCTTGCCCAAGGTCAACAGGCAGTAAATATTAAGTGTCTGAGGCAAGATTTAAACTTGGGTCCTCCTGACTCCAGGGCCTGTGTTCTATTCACTTTACCACCTAGCTACCCTATCTCATGCTTCACTTGCTTCTTGTATTTGAAAATAAAATTTTCTGTTCTACTCTGGCCTTTTTGTCAATAATTCTTCAAAGTCCTCTGTTTCATCAAATGCCTCTATTTTCTTCAGATATATTATACTGAGTTTTGCTGGGTAGGTAAATCTTGGCTTTAATTTTAACTCCTTTAACCTCCAGAATATCACATTCCAAGCCCTATGATCTCTTAATGTAGAAGCTAATAGATCTTATTTTATCCTGATTGGGTTTCCACTGCACTTGAATTGTTTCTTCATGACTGCTTTTAATATTTTCTCCTTTACCTTGGAACTCTGGGATTGGTCTAGAATATTCCTAGGAGGTTTTTTTTGGTGTCTTTTTGAAGAGATGACTGGTGGTTTCTTTCAATTTCTTTTACCCTCTGGTTCTAGGGCAGTTTTCCTTGATAATTTCTTGAAGTTTGATTTCTAGGCTCTTGTGATCATGGCTTTCAGGTTGTCCAATAATTTTAAAATTATCTCTACTGGATCTGTTTTCAAGGTCATTGATTTTTCCAATGGGATATTTGACATTGCCTTCTCTTTTTTATTGTTTCAGATTATTTTTTATAATATCTTGATTTTTCATAAAATCATTAGCGCCCATTTGCTCCAATTTAATTTTGAAATAATTATTTTCTTCAGTGAGCTTCTGAAGTTCCTTTTCCATCTGGAAACTTCTTCATTTTAAGGTTGTCTTCTAATCATTGCCTTTTTGTACCTCTTTCACCATTTGAGTTAGTGTAATTTTAAGGCATTATTTTCTTCAGTATTTTGGTTATATTTTGGATATACATCCTTTAGCAAGCGGTTACACATTTTTCATGATTTTCTTGCATCATTCTCATTTCTCTTCTCAATTTTTCCTTTACTTCCCTTACTTGATTTTCAAAATCTTTTTTGAGGTCCCCCATGACCTACAAAAATTTATATTTTTTTTAGGTTTTCAGAGCTGGAATTTTGTCTTTGTTTTCTTCTTCTGGCTGTATATTTTGTTCTTTTTTTGGCACCAAATACCAATCCTCTACTCTAATTTTTCTTCCTCTGTTTGCTCATTTCCCCTGTCAATTACTTGTGTTTTGAGTTCTTTGTCAATGTAGGAATCTGCTTTCAGAGTCAAGAGTGATCTGTGCTAAATTTCTGGGTTTTTATGGTGCTGTTGTCATATCTGCTTCTAGGCAACCATAAATTTTCAGTTCTTCAAGTTGATACGATTAAAGGAAAGGTGTTTATTTGTCTCCTGGTCTGTGATTTGGTCTATGTGTGAACACAAGTACTCTCTTCTAACTTGGAACTGTGAGGAGGAATTCCTGTCTACATCTACCACAAGCGATTGCACTCTAGTGGTACTCCTCAACCCAGGATCACCACCAAATACTGCAATCCAAATCCAAGCAGGGCAAAGCAAGAAAATCCTGCCTGAATGCTAGCAAAGAGATCCCTGCAATTCCCTTCTGAACAGCCACTTGATCCTCCCACCATCTCTGAGTCTCAAGGTCACTCTGCTGCCACCACCACCATCACCTCCACCTCCACCTCCCCAGTTTTGGGACCATATAGCACTCTTCTCTCACCTTGGTGAAACAGTTTCCTCACTGATCTTTAACTCTGTCTTTGGCATTTGTTACTTTCGAAGTCTGGAAACTGCCACAGCTGTGAGTGATTCATTCTCCTGAGGCTTTCTCCAGGCAGTCTGTGCTGGCACAGCCCATAGAGGTTTGAGCTCTGCTTCAAACTTGGTGCATTAGACCCTTCCTGTTAGCCTGCCTAGTTGTCTTCAGTTGGATATGGGTTTAATTCTGTTATTTTGTGGTTTCTGAAGTTTTAAAATTTGTTTAGTGTCACTTTTTATAGATATTTTGATGTGATTGTGGGAAGAGCTCAAGCAAGTTCCTGCTTTTCCTCCACCATCTTGACTGAACCCCTAAAGTTCTTTCCTTCAATGATTTTTTTATCATTAGGCAATCATGTTATTTTCAAAAAAATATTGTGATCTTTTTAAACAAAAACATGAATTATCTTTTCATAATTTTATTTTATCAATTTCATTTCATTTATAATTTTTTTCTACTCTTTACATCTTTATTCAACCCTTCCTGTAATTCTTGTCCACTTATCTTTCTCTTTTTTTCCCCTCTTGCAGCTATGCTTGTAGCTTTTATCGCATTGTTGTCTTCTGAGGTTGTGTTTTAATTTTCCATAACTACATAGTATCTTTTTATGGTGAAGATTTTGTCATTGCTTCTGCTTGCTAATTTTCTCAGTCTGCTTCATTTTGAACTTTATGTTAAAGTTGAGTTCTGCACACCTGTGAATTTGGAGGCACTGTATCAAGCTTTAGATTTTTCCATCCTGTTTTTTTAGAATGAATTCTGGGGGTATATAAGTATTTGGAACTTTTAAAGTAGTGTGAGGCCAGAAGAAGTGTGGTTACTGCTCTCCCTTTTTATACTATGATCTTTAACCATGAATGGTCTTGACTCCATTGCAACTGCAAGAGTTAGCACTACTCTTAGCCCAGGAACTGAGACCCAGTCCCTTCACCTCCTATGGCTGCAAGCACTAGTTCTCCTCTCAGCCTTGTAACTGTGACATAGAATTGTGTATAGTCAATAGACTTGCCACTCAGTTCCAGCTATACCAAAGACAGGAAATGGTCCCTTCAATCACTTTCTGATGAGTTTTCCAATCTCCTTACTATCTGGTCTGAGAGCTCTGAAAGCTGCTGTTAATGCTCTCTTGGATGTCTCCAAAGTCCACCACTGAAGCCCCTGCTGTGTACACTTTGGGCTATCACACATCCTGGTATAACAGATCTTTCAGATTCTTTCTAATCTCCAAAATTGTCTTTGGCTGGAAAAATATATTTCATTCAAACTTTTTTTTCTTCAGCCCTTTCATTTCAAACTTGATTTGAGTCATTATTTTAAAGTTGTTTGAAGAAGAATGTTGAAAAATTTCAGCTGTATTTTACTGTCCTCTTCCACCTTGACTTCATCTCTTTTGTCCTTTGGAAGTCCTTAAAGTACCTCTTTGCTAAGCTCATTCTAGATACCTTCCATCTTGATGTCTACCTCACCCCACCTACTTCGTTCAGTCTTAATTGACTTCATATTGTTATTACCTGACCACAACTACAAGAATACAGAATGGTGAGTAATATCCCTTTTGAGTTCCCCTAAAATTCCGCTATAGAAAGTCCAATTTCTTAAATTTTATGAATAATTTATTTAATATTGGAGTTAATTTTCTCTGAATGTTTTTCTTTTAGAATTCATCTTTAAATTAATTTGGTCTAATATCCCATGCATACATACCAACCTGCTGAGTTTATTTATAAATCATTACATTTCTTTTTCCAAGCTTTTATCATGTAATTTTTCTGTGTTTATCTTGTTAACATGGGTGTTTTAAATATTTTTAGACAATTCATTTTTTTAATTTAGTTATAATTTTTCCATGCAATTAAGCAAAACACTTTATTTTGGACAATTTCTTTTTATTTCTTATGAATTGTATTTTTCATTTTCTTCAATACAATGAAACTTGGCCTCATAGATGTCCCACAAACAAGACAGTACATTTTTGGCTATTGGCATTCTTTCTGACTGTCCTCTATGGCTGAAATTCTCTCTCTTCTCCACTCTTACTAGTGGTTGGCTTCAATTAAGTTGTATCTAAAATTCCACCTTCAATAGAAAGTCTTTCCCAAATTTCTCTTAATTGCAGTGCCTTTTTTCTGTTAAAAATTTCCTATTCATGAGACATACATGACATACATACATACGTATATACAGATATCTGTGTGTGAGTATATATATATCACAATTTATTTATTTGTTCTTTTATTTTGTCTCCTTTATTAGATGGCAAGCTCCTTGAGGTCAGGAATTGCTTTTTTACCTCTTTTTTGTATTTCTAGTACTTAGGACAATGACTGGAATATAGCAGATACTTAATAAATATTAATTGATTGATTGATATAGGTAGCATAATGAACTCAGTTTCATACCCAATTGGTTAAAATCTTTTTATCTCTGCACCTACAAAGAATAAATGCAACTTTCCAACTGATAATTTTATACTCACTTTTCTATGTGTTTTGATTAGCTTTTCGATTAAACATTTTGTTATACCTTTTTAGTTCATACATATTGAGTATATATACAATGTCATTATGGATGTTGCTTGGAGCATAACAGAGCTTCCCTTTTTATTTCTTTTGATCATGTTTAATTTCACTCATGTCTTGTCTAAAATCACGGTTGTCACATCTGATTTTTGGATGTTGCTGAATTATAATGAATTCTACTCTTATCCCTCATTTTAAGTTTATATGAATTTTATATTTCAAGTCTGTTTCTTGTAAGCAACATATTGTCAGATTTTCCTTCTGAGTTTATCCAATTCAAAGTCACAGTTATGAATGTTAATTGTGTCTTCGTTTCCTTCATAATCATTTGTGTTTTTTCTTTGCCACCTGCTTCAATAACAACAAAAAGAACACAAAAATGAAAGTGAACAATGATGGTAAACTGTATATACTTCAAATAGCCTCATAATAGACCCCTCGTCCTTCTCTCTTCATCCAATCCAATCCCTTCTCATTGATTGTTTGCCTAATTTGATTCCTTTGATTTATTTTTCTTCTCTAGTTGCTACTGCTAACATTTCTAGTACCAGATTGAACAAGAGGGGTGATAGTGGACACCGTTGTTTCACCCTGTTCTTACGGGAAATGCTTCTAGCTTGTCCGCCATTACCAATAATACTTGCTGATGGCTTTAAATAGATGTTACTTATTATTTTAAGGAAGGCTCCATTTATTCCTATACTTTCTAATGTTTTTAGTAGGAATGGATGTTGTATTTTGTCAAAAGCCTTTTCTGCATCTATTGAGATGATCATGTGGTTTCTGCTAGTTTTATTGTTGATATGATCAATTATACTGATGGTTTTCCTAATATTAAACCATTCTTGCATTCCTGAAATAAATCCTACCTAACCAAAGTGTATTATTCTTGAGATAAGTTTCTGTATTTTTTTTGCTAGTATTTTATTTAAAATTTTTGCATCTTTATTCATGAGGGAGATTGGTCTATAATGTTCTTTCTCTGTTTTATCTCTTCATGATTTAGGAATAAGTACCACATTTGTATCATAAAAAGATTTTGGTAGGACTCCTTCACTAATTTTCCCAAATAGTCTGTAGAGTATTATAATCAATTGTTCTTTAAATGTTTTGTAGAATTCACTAGTAAATCCATCTCGCCCTGGAGATTTTTTCCTAGGGAGTTGACTGATGGCTTGTTCAATTTCTTTTTCTGAGATGGGGTTATTTAAGTAATTTACTTGCTCTTCAGTTAATCTGGGAAAATTGTATTTTTTAAATATTAATCCATTTCCCTAAGATTGTCAAATTTATATGCATACAATTGGGAAAAAATAATTTCTACTTATTGTTTTGATTTCCTCTTCGTTGGTAGTAGGTTCACCCTTTTCATTTTTGATACTCATAATTTGGTTTTCTTTTATTTAATTTTTTGTTTAACATATTGACTAAGGGTCTATCCATTTTGTTGTTTTTTTTTTTCATAAAACCAGCTCTTTGTTTTATTTATTAATTCAATAGTTTTCTTAATTTCTATTTTATTAATCTCCCCTTTGTTTTTGAATATTTCTAATTTAGTATTTAATTGGGGATTTTGAATTTGTTCTTTTTCTAGGATTTTCAATTGCATGCCCAATTCGGTGATCTCCCTTTTCTCTAATTTAATCATGTATGCACCCAGGGATATAAAACTTCCCCTAAGAACTGCCTTTAATGCATCCCACAAATTTTGCTATGTTGTCTCATTATTATCATTCACTTGAATGAAATTACTGATTGTTTCTATAATTTCTTGTTTGACCCACTCTTTCTTTAGGATTAAATTGTTTAATTTCCAGTTAGTTTTTAGTCTGTTTTTCCATGGCCCTTTATTGCATATACTTTTTATTGCATCATGATCTGACAAGGATGTATTTAATATTTCTGCCTTACTGCATAAAATTATCGGGTTTTTATGCCCAAGAACATGGTCAGTTTTTGAGTATATGCCATGAACTGCTAAGAAGAAAGTTTATTCCTTTTTATCACCATTCAGTTTGCTCCAGAGATCTATCACACCTATCCTCTCTAAAATTCTGTGCACCTCCCTAATTTCTTTCTTGTTATTTTGAGGTTGGATTTATCAAGTTCAGAGAGGGTGAGATTAAGGTCTCCCACTAGTATAGTTTTCCTATCTTTTTCTTTCTCTAATTTCTTTACTTTCTCCTCTAGGAATTTGGATGCTATACCACTTGGTGCATGTATGTTAAGAAATGATATTGCTTCATTCTCGGTGGTGCCTTTAATAGGATATAGTTTTCTTCCTTATCTCTTGTAATAAGGTCAATTTTAGCTTTAGCTTTAACTGAGATAAGGATTGCTATGCCTGCTTTTTTTTTTTTACTTTTGCTGAGGCATGATATATTTTACTCCAACCTTTTACCTTTACACTGTGTATATCCCTCTGTTTCAGATGTGTTTCTTGTAAAGAGCATACTGTAGGATTATGATTTGTAATCCATTCTGCTATCCTCCATTTTAAGGGAGAGTTCATTTCATTCACATTTACAGTTATGATTTTTATCTATTTCTTTCCCTCCATCCTATTCCCTCCCCTGTTAATGCTCATATTTTTCCCCCTTCTCACTTCCCACCCTTAATAGTATTCCTCTGGACCACTGTCTCCCTCAGGATTCCCTTATCAACCCCCCACCCTTTTCCTCCCCTTTCCCATTACTTCTTCTCTCCCTACTAACCCCCCCCCGCCCCATAGCACTTTCCCCCTCTTACTGCATGGAGGATATTTTTATGCTTAATGAAGTACGTTATTTCTTCTTTGCACCAAGAGTGACAGGAAGAAATCTCATGCGAAGCTTCTCTCCCTCCCCTCTTTCCCTCTAAAATGATACTTTTTGTGTTTCTTCTACATAGAGTCCTATGCTTAAATGGTATTTATTCCTTTTTTGCCCCAGAACCAATGAGGAAAAAGTTCATATGATTCTTATCTCCCTCCCTTCTTTTCCTCTACTATACTCTTTTTATTCCTCTTTGTGTGGCATAATTTACACTTTTCCACTTCATTCATTCCTCTTCTTCCATTGTATTCCCTTTGAAGCCCTTAATAATATATTTTTTTAAATTGTCATTTTGTGTATTTTATACTCATACTCTCTACTTGTCTATAACCAGTTTGCTCTTATTAAATAGCAGTGCGTGTGTGTTTCAGCATGTGTATGTGTGTGTCTATTTTCTTTCTTTACCCTTCTATGTCTCTGTTGCATTTCATAATTGGAGGTTGAATTTTCCATTGAGTTCTGGCTTTATTCATCAAGAAGGTCTGGAAATCTGTTGTATTGTTCAATGACCATCTCTTTGCCTGAAAGAATATGCTTAGTCCCACTGGGTATATGATCTTTGGTTGTAACCCAAACTCTTTTGCCTTCCAGAAAATTGTATTCCACTTCCTCTGATCTTTCAGTGTAGAGCTTGCCAAATCCTGTGAGATCCCCACTGGGGACCCTCGATATTTGAATTTTTTCCATTTCTGGCTGCTTGAAGTATTTTCTCTTTTACCTGGTAGTTCTGGAGTTTGACCACAACACTTAGAGGACTTTTCAATTTGGGATCTCTTTCAGCAGGTGTCCAGTGGATTCTCTAGATTTCTATTTTACCCTCAGGTTCTAGTATCTCAGGGCAGTTTTCCTTAACGACTTCTTGGAGAATGTTGTCCAGGCTCATTTTTTCTTCATGATTTTCTGGTAGTCCTATGATTCTCAGATTATCTCTCCTATATCTGTTTTCCATTCAGTTAGTTTTTATTTGAGATATTTTACCTCTTTTTCTAATTTTTCATCCTTTTTTTTTTGTTTGTTTGACTAATTCTTGTTTCCTCATAGAGTTATTGGTTTATATTTGCTTGATTCTAGTTTTTAGCAAATCACTTTCCTTGGTTAATTTTTGGAACTCCTTTTCCATATCATACGCTTTTCTTTTTAGAGAGATGTTTTCTTCATTATAATGTTTTTCTAATTTTGCAAATTTTTTTGAGAGAATTATTCATTTTGTCTTCTATCCCTCTCATTTAGTTTTCAAAATTCCTTTTGAGTTCATCTAGGAGAGCTTTCTGTGCTTGGGACACATTCCCTGTTGATGCTTCAGCTGTGGGTGTGGAGCCCACATTGTCTGACTCAGAGTTTGGTTCCTCCCTCTGAGGATAGTAGGACCCCAGAGTCTTTATAGTCTGCTTTCTACCCATATTAAGGCAGGTTCCTAGGCACACCCTTCCTCTTGTGATTCCAAGCCTTTACTGTGGAGGGTTTTGCCCTGGGGAAATAATTACTATGTTTACAGGTTGGGGGGGTAGGGTTGGAGAAGGAGAGGTTCACTCTGTCATCCTGGTCTTTGGAGGTCCTGATAGGGGCTTTTATTTTATTTTTTTTTATTTCTTGTCTATGGAGTGCTAGTCCCAGGAGTATTTGCTGTCCTTGACAGGGGCCCTGCGTTTGGTTCTTACCTTACTCTTTCCAGTCCCAGTCCTTTGATGATAGGCCTGGTAGTGGCCCTTGTGGTTGGTGGGACTAATTGCCCTCTGAATTGATCAGGTCTTTTCTGGGCTTTCCTTTGTGGGCCTCGCCATCTGGGGCGCCTCTGACCATTCTCATTGATTCTTATACTATCTCCCCCTTCTTTTTTTTTCCTTTTGATCTACTCTCAAAAGTTTAAATGTTTCTTTTTTTTGACCTGTGACTATTTTCTTTCCAACTCTACCTTCCCTATTAATCTCTCTTCTCCCTTTTTCTCATTTTGGCATATCTCTTTCAATAATTTATCTGATGTATTATTAAATATATTGAGAAATTACACAATTTTAATGGATTTATCTGCCAAACTCTTTATGTAGCTGTTGGCATTCACTCTCTTTTACTCAGTATTGATAAAAGTGAGGTTGGCAAATGCTTACTTCTGTCACGTCCTCTTCTATATTTAGATGTTCTTCTCCTGAGCGTCAGACGTTATGAAAATAGTGATTTCTTTCTCTTTTCTTCTCATTTCTAGTCTAATATGTTCCTTGTCTCCTGCCTTCACATTATTCTCTTTAGAAAGAGGTAAGAGAAACCCTCTGTGAAGCCTTGTGTTTACCTATCTCTAGTCTGTATATGATGTTCAAAAAGAATGAGATTCTAAAAGGGACACTTTTCTTTTTGAATGAAAGGATATTCTTAACATTTATTTCCTCCTTCCAATTGTTCGAATTCATTTTTATGGTTTTGTCTTGCCTCTTTTTAAAAGATTCTGCCCATGATCTCTGTCCTGTTTACTCAGGTTTGGGTCTCCGCCTGCACTCATCCACAGAGTTGTTGGCTCACTCCTATTTCTATTCTTTTCTGATGTACTGCCATGGGCCCTGTCTCTTCCTCCTTCCTGAAACACCTCCCCAGTGACTATAGGCAGTTTCCTTATAGTGACCTAGGTCAGGGAAAAAGGTATTACATCTTTTTCTCCTTAGATTTATGATCACTTGTGAGTCTAGTGTTCATCTTTAAATTTTATTGGAATACTTGTGGGAAAGAACTGTGATGTATCGTTTCCTTCTAATTTGTCATGGAGATAGATAGGTAGGACAAGTGAAGAAAGTGGCAATATAGAGTCAGGAAGATGTCTTTCTGAGCTGAAATCTGGCCTCAGTTATTTACTCTTTCTGTGATCCTAGGCAAATCACTTATCCTTGTTTGCCTCAGTTTCCTCACTTGTAAAATGAACTGAAGAATAGAATGGCGAAACAGTCCAATACCACAGATGGAGTCAAGGGTCAGAAAAGCCAAACATAACTGAGCAAGAACAACAAAAACTGCCATCATTCCCAGCCTCCCATGACATTTATAATATTAAAATAAATATTAAAAAGAACAAAAATTGCTTAAAAGTATTCCAACAGATTCGAAGATTAAAATGAAATTCTGGAGCTTGAGTACCTATTAACTATTGAAATCCTTGAAATAAGAAATAGCTTAAATAAACCATCCTGACAAAAAGGAGAAATCAAACTTATAAAAACAACAACAGAGTTTGTGGGAGGTGGTATTGGGTGGCTCAGATAAGTTAGACTGAGTAGTGAATAATAATAAATCATTAAATATATATATGTATATATATATACATATATACAACAAAACAAACTCATGGCAAGTTTTTTCTTATATTAGAATTATAGATATTGTTTTGATGGAATATTAAATGGTATCTAGCCCACCTTCCCCCTTATTTACAAAGAATGAAACTGAGGCATTAAAATTTTAAGTCACTTACTCAAAGTCACAAAGGTAGAGAAGAGAAAACACAGACACAAATCCTTTTATAAAACAAATACATTCTCAGTAACCAAATTAGGGAGAGACAAAGTCGAAAAAACAATTATGAATCCCTCTAAGTATTAGATATGAAGTAAAGTTTTAAAATAAGTTCCTTAAAGGAAGTATGGCAATGTATTGAGAAACTATTACAAACTGAAAATGTTAGAATGATACCAGGCCTTTAAATCTGTTCACTGTTGTGGGAAAAAAAAGCTAGCAAAAACAATCATACATAAACAGTAAATGGAAAAAAAAACCCACCATCATTTAGATGCTAGAACTTGGATGTTCTGAGTGGCAACGTGCTCAATTAGATGTCTGCAAGAATTCTTTAATTAGTATGATGAGTCTCAAAGACACAAAAGGTGGGAGGGGAAAATCAGGATGAGGTGTGAAATGTCACAGGTTGGAAATAAAGCAGATCAAATCTCCTATTCTGATTAGCAGTTGAGTGAAGACTAGAAGGTGAAGGGAAGGTCCTGTTACATGAGGGGTGGAGGGAGAGAGAAAGAGAGAGGGAGAGGGAAAGAGCGAGAGAAGTTTATACTCTCCTTCCAGTTGTTTTGGAGTGCCTGAATGTCTTAGAAAGTCTTTCCCAAACTTCTCTTAATTCCAGTGCCTTTCCCCTGTTAATAATTTCCTATTTATCCTGTATATATCTTGTTTATTATATATTTGTTTCCATGCTATATTCCTCATTAAATTGCAAGCTCCTCAAGGTCAGGGATTGTCTTTTGCCTCTTTTTGTAACTCTTCTACTTTTCACAATGCCGATGATTAATAAATGTTTACTGATTGATATATGTAGCATAAGGGACTGAGTGATGGACTTAGCATCAATAAGACCTGAATTTGAATTCCATCTTACATAATTACTAGCTCATGACATGGATAAGTCAATTAACCTCTCTTGATTTTATTTCCACAGTGATGATGATGATGGTAGTAATGACCATCTATGTCTTCTTTATATAAGTTTATATAATAATAAAGGACAATCCTAGCATAGAATGGAGATGTAAATAACATTTTCTTACCCATGATGTATAAAGTATTGTTTCATTGAAAATAAATAAGATGATTAAAAAGGTACAATGCAGAGTAGTATGAGTAGTATAACATATTAAGATACATTTTTGTGGGGAAATCCAGGAAGCTAAGGGGGAAGCATTTGGATAACATCAATAGAGATAGAAAAAGAAGCCATATGTCATCAGAATATAGCCACGGAAAAAGAGGAAATATGATGAGGAGTTTAGGAAATATTTTTTTTCCTGACACAAAGGTATTCAGGGATGAAGGAATTCAATTATCTTTGTCACAAACACTGACAATGGGCTTACTTTACACAAACCTTCCTGACTTGTACTTTTTCTGAGTTTAGGATAAAATGAAACTAAGGGGAAATGAGTCCTTAGACAAGGGGTGAGGAAGTGTTATTTGTTTTGCTTTGCTTTTTTTTTTTATCACACAGGACAATGGCATAAGTTTGGGGGCTCTTGAGCATAATGAGCAGAGCAGAATGGAGAGTTAGTGGTAGTCCCATGGCAGCAATATCAGACAGCAACAGCATCTGGTGTCTAGCACATTGACAGTTTTCTTCCATAAGCACATGAGAGAAGACAGCAGCATAGAAGCAGGAAAACTCCCTGAATTCTCCCATAACCACCTCAAATACATTCAAAAAATGACTCTAAACAAAGTTTAGGGCTACAGAACCCACAAAATGACAGAGAGAAACAAATCTTCTGGTAAAGGCAGCCTGGCAGGCTAACAGGAAAGGTCCATTGCAGAACACTGGGAGCAGAGCCCAACCCTACTTGAGCCCTTGGTTTTAGCCCCAGGGCAGCAATGTCCAACCATGGCTGGAGGGAAGACAGGGGAGTGGATCACCAGCAGCTGTGGTGGTTTCCAGAATTATCAACCCATAAATGCCAAAGACAAAGTGGGAGGTCAGTGTGTACTATGGGAAGAGGGGGTCTGAGATTGTGGTCTGAACTCTGCCCCCAGAAGGGAGAGGTGGCTGAGGCTTGGCAGACGCCACCATGTGGTTACTTCAGAGCTCCTGGCCTGCAGATTGTAGGAGGAACAAGCAACAATTCTGAGGGCTAATTGCTCTTGCTTTAACCTGCTTGGATCTGGATCACTGCCTTGGGTGGAGGTCCTGGGGTGTGTGACCAGGTGCCAGAGCCTGTGGAGGCTCATGAGATGGCACCCAAATAATAGATTCAACAGCTGAAAAAACCACAGTGATTTGGGACAAAGCGCTCCTCTCTGGAAGCAGGGTTCTACATTGACAAAAAGTTCAAAAGTGAAGTAATTGAGTGACAATATGAGCAAGCAAAGGAAGCAAAGAAAGCACAGCAATCTGACTATAGATTACTATTGTGGGGGACAAAAAGGATAATATCATGAAATAGGAGGAAGACAACAAAGTCAGAACTCCTGTACCAAAAGCTTCCGAGAAAAATATGAATTGGTTACAGGTCATAGGGGAGCTTAAGAAGGATTTTGGAAACCAAATAAGAGAAGTGGAGGAAAACTTGGGAAGTGAAATGAGAATGATGCAAGAAAAGCATGAAAAGGGGGCAACAATATGACTGAAAAAAATAACACCTTAAAAATAGACTAACTCAAATGGCAAGAGAGGCCCAGAAAGCCAATGAGGAGAAGAATGCCTTAAAAAGCCAAATTTACCAGAAGGCAAAAGAATCTCAAATCCTCAGTGAAGAGAATAATTCCTTCAGAAGTAGATTGGAGCAAATGGAAGCTAGTGACTTTATGAGAAATCAAGATACTATTAAATAGATCCAAATGAATGAAAAAAAGGAAGGCATTGTGAAATATCTCATTGGAAACACCACTAACCTGGAAAATAGATCCAGGAGAGATAATTTAAAAATTATTGGACTACCTGAAAGCCACAATTGAAAAAAGAACTTAGAAATCATCCTTCAAGAAATTATCCAGGCAAATTGCCCTGATGTTTTACAACCAGATGACAAAATAGAGGTTCAAAGAATCTATTGATCACCTCTTGAAAAGGATCCTAAAAAGGAAACTCTTAGGAATATTATAACCCGTCTCCAGAGTTCCCAGACCAAAGAGAAAATATTACAAGCATCCAAGAAGAAACAATTTGAATATTGTGGAAACTCAATCAGGATTACACATATTCTGGCAGCTTCTACATTGAGGGATTGAGAGCCTGTAATATGATATTCCAGAAGTCAAAAGCAGCTGGAATTAAAACTAAGAATCATCTACCCAGCAAAATTGAGTATCCCCTTTCAGGGGAAAATAGGGTCATTAAATGGAAGAGAGGACTTTCAAGCATTCTTGATGAAAAAAAAAGAGTTGAATAGAAAATTTGACATTCAGAAGCAAGAGAAGCATGACACAGTAAACAGGGAAAAGAAATCATAAGGAACTTATCAAAGATGAACTGTTAACATCCCTACTTGGTAAAACAATAATTGTAATTTATGAAACATTTCTCAGTATGAGAATAGTTGATGGATATATATATATATATATATATATATATATATATATATATGTATATGTGAGTATGTGTATATGTGTATACAGGTGTACATAGACACAAGGCCCAGGACCAATTGAATATGAAGGGATGACACTTAAAAGGTGAAATTGAGAAGTGAGAGAGGAATAAAATGAGAGGAGATGGGGTGAGACAGAATGGGGTAAATTATCTCATAAAGAAGAGGCAAGGGGAAATCGTTATAATCAAGGGGAAGAACAGGAAGGCAAAAGGAATTTGGTCATACTCTCATTTAATTTGGCTTAGGGAGGAAATGGCATACACACTAAATATGCTATCTTGCCCTAAAGGAGAGTATGGGGGAAGGGGATGAGAGGGCACATGATGGAGGGGAGGGCAGTTTGGAGGGGAGGGCAGTTAGAAGCACACACTTTTGAAAAGGGACAGGGTCAAAGTAGAGAATAGAACAAGTTGGTGTCAGGATAGGATGAAGGGAAATATAGTCAGTCCTTCACACTATATCCACTATGGGAATGTTTCACATAGTTACAGATGTACAACTTGTATGGAATTACTTATCTTTCTAGCAAGGGTGGATGCAGAGGGAGGAAGGTAAAGAATCTGCAATTAAAAATTTAAAAATCAAATGTTTGAAAAAATGTTATTATTATTATTATTATTATTTTTACATGCAACTGGGAAATAAGATATACAGACACCAGGGTATAGAGATCCATCTTGCCCTACTGGAAAGTGAAAGGGGAGGTGAGAGAGGGTATA
>NW_027185791.1:24156050-24158840 GCF_028583685.1 Petaurus breviceps papuanus | reverse complement strand
AGAGAGAGAGTTTAAACGTGAGGACAAAAAAGAGAACCATTGATGTTTAAAAATTTTAGGTGCAAAGAAGAGATGCGACTTAACAAAAAGTAGTGCAGGTTGAACATAAAAATGACATATAGAAATTATTGTATATTAAAAAAAACAAGGACTACGAATTAAAAATTCATGGTTTCATATTCTTCTTATACATGAAAACAAAATTTTTGAGTGATGAAGTTCAGAATAAAAACAATGTAACTAATAAGTTATACATTTTAATATGTATTTAAGGTTTTATTTTATCTAAGAAAAATATGGATAATTATGAACCAAGGTTTTCCAAGTTTCCTGTTACTTGGTTTTGGGACTGGATTTTTATCATCGTTTATGAAGCTTTTACTAAATAACTTCCACCAGGGAAGGTTATCAATCTATACAGTTTTATATTGAATTTTCTGTATCATTTTTTCAGTTGCTGATTGAAAACTTCTCCACCACTTAGAAGCTTAGACATTTGCATAGGCGAACTTAAGAGGTTAAGATAAGTGTGGAACTTCACACAGTCATTATGTTTGCAAGGTAGGACTCCAATCTAGGACTTCCTGGCTTGTGGTCAGGTTTCTGTCCATTAAAACTAACTACCTTCCTTACAATATTATTTAGATTATGTACGTCTAGAAACTCCTAGAACCAAAGTTTTGGGGCAACATGGTGGTGCAGAAGACAGAGCACTAACCCTGGATTCAGGAGGACTTGAAGTCAACAATGACCTTCTGACAATTGACACCTACTAGCTGTGTGACACTGAGCAAGTCACTTAATCCTGATTGCCTACAAAACCCAAAAACATACAAATGACAAAACGAAATAGCTCTTTTATTCAGCTCCTGAGGGGAAATACAAGGGATCAGTTATCAAATGAAAATTTTCCCGACTCACAAATTTAAAGATGGACATGATCTTTTACTATTTTTTTTAGTATTTACAAAAAGACTGAAAAATTATTTTGTACAATGTTGTTAATGACTTTTAAAGATTAAATTAGCTTTTTATAGTAAATCCAAAAGCAGTGTGGAGGAAGGTGATTGTCAAAGGATAAATTGATCTTTCAAGATCATTTACATTTTGACTAGATTTGAATTTTACCCAGATGATTAATAGTTTGATAATAATTGGAACATGGAATGAGAAAAAATAAGTCTTTATACATGAGAATAAGAGAAAGAACAGGAGAAAATGTCAGGGGTATCTGTAAATAAGTGAAAATTAACTATCTAATATAGTTTCTGCAAATTAATCTGATTTTCAAAATTTTTAAGTATTATAAATGTCTTTTTTACCCTATTTCCCTCCTATTGTTAGAAGACTATATCTAGCTAGTTAAAGGGGTAAAAATATTGCTTAAGCTTAGGGAAACACAAGCTTTTGGTGCAAACACTACAGCAGGTGCAAGGGAAAGTTGTATTGTCTGAGGCTGAAATCTTTAATGCTATTGCTCTTTGTGTTCTTTGAAGTGATAGAACTGGTATCATAAGGCTGTCCTTGAGCTACTGTCTTACTGTCACAAAGGGTCTTGCCAAAGAACTGAAGTCTTTCATTAATAACAAACAACAGCAAGAGTTTCGGCAGTTTGCTAAAGAGGGAAGGGCAGAAGGGTGTGTGTGTGTGTGTGTGTGTGTGTGTGTGTGTGTGTGTGTGTGTATGTGTGTGTGTGTGTGTTTAATGTATGTCTTTTCAGGTTTTCTGAGAATATCCAGTTCATCATTTCACGTAGTACAATAGTATTCCATGACAATCATATATCAGAACTTGTTCAGCCGTCACCCAAATTTTGGGCATCCGCTTGATTTCAAATACTTTGCCACCAAAAGAAGAACTGCTATAAATAGTTATACACACATGTATAGATACATATATATATATAATACATATATATGTAATTTTCCTCTTTGTTAGTTTTTTAATACATTTGTAATATAGACCTAATAGTGATGTGGCTTGCATGGTATGCGTGTTTTTTTGGCCCTTTGCACATAGAAATACATTTTCTTCTGGATGTGGTTCAATCTGTTTACAGCTCCACCAAAAGTGTATTAGTATCTCAATTTCCCATACCCACTTTAACATTTTTCATTTGTCTTTTGTTTTACAATAGTAAATCTTATAGGTATGGGCTGGTAACTCAGAGTTATTTTAATTTACATTTCCTTCTTTTTTTTAAGCAATTGGGATAAAGTAACTTGCTCAAGGTTACATGGCCAGGTGTTTCTGGGTGGGTGCTAAGTGTCTGATCAAGGATTCAATCCCAGTTCATCCCCACTCTGGGGCGGGTGCTCTTACTTGCTGTGCTACCTGGCGGCCCCCTTTTTTTTAATTTAAATTTCTGTAAATTAAATAGATTTTTATTTTTTTTTTATTTTAAGTATAGATATATTTGATTACTTGATCTGAAAACTAACTATTCATATGCTTTGAATATTTATCATTTTGTGAATGGTTGTCATTTTTAAAAATTTGACTCAGTTCTCTATATATTTGAGAAATGGCTTTATCAGAGAAACTTACTATAATATTTGTCTTTCCTTTTGCAATTTATTTTTTATTATTAGTTTTCAACATTTTGAGTTACATATTTTCTGCCCATCTTTCCTTTACCCCTAACTCAAGATAAGAAGCTTACTGAATATCTCTTCCCCCAATCTGCTCTCTCTTATATCCTCCCCCATACACCCTCTTAACTTTCTAAAAGGGCACGATGGAGTTCTATACATGAGTGCCTGTATAACTTTTTTTTTTCCAATTTGGATT
>NW_027185791.1:24142811-24155950 GCF_028583685.1 Petaurus breviceps papuanus | reverse complement strand
TTTGATTTCCAGATTCTTTCCCTTCTTCCCTCCTCACCTACCCCCACTGGGAAGCGAAGACCTTCACTCCCAACAACAAGCAATTCAACATAGGTTGTACATATGTAGTTTAGCAAAACATTTCCATAATAATTATATTTTGGAAGACTATTTTTCCCTCCCTCCTATCCCACCTCCCACTTACTCTATTTTCTACCTTGACCCTGTCCCCTTTCAAAACTGTTTGCTACTAACTACCCTCTCCCCCAATGTGCCCTTCCTTCTATCATCCCCACTCTTATCACCTTCCCCCCTACTTTCCTATTGGGTAAGATACCCAAATGAGTGTGTATATTACTCCCTCCTTAAAACAAATTCAATGAGAGTAAGGATGACCCAGTTGCTTTCACCTTACTGATCTTTCCCTCCATTGTAACTGTTTTATCTTGCCTCTTTTATATGAGATAATTTAATTTTATATTCTATGTCTCCCTTGCTCTTTTACTCATCATATTCCTCTCTCATCTCTTAATTTTATTATTTAAATATCATCCCTTCCTTTGCAAATGATACTGTGTATCATTTGTATACAAATGTATACATATATACACATACTCACACATGTATTTAGACATGCATACACCCTCCTATAAAAATATATACATATATGCACACAAATATATATACACATATATACATATATATGTATGTATATATTCACTTCTACTGTCATACTGAGATAAATCTCATGAGTTACAATTATTATTTTTCCATGTAGGAATGTAAATACCTCAACTTTAATAAATTCCATATGATTTATTTTTTCCTGTTTACCTTCTCATGCTTCTTTTGCTTCTTGTATTTGAAAGTCAAATTTTCTGTTTGGCTCTGGTTTTTTTATCAAGAATGTTTGAAAATACTCTATTTCATTGAATGACCAATTTTCCCCTGAAGCATTATGTTTAGGTTTTCTGTATAGGTGATTCTTGGTTTTAATCCTAGCTCCTTTTACCTCTGGAATATCATATTCCAAGCCCTGCAATCCTTTAATGATGAAGCTGCTAGGTCTTGTGTTATCCCGATTGTGTTTCCACAATGCTCAAATTTTTTTTTTCCTTCCTGACTGCTTGCAGTATGTTCTCCTTGATTTGGGATCTCTGGAATTTGTCTATAATATTCCTAGGAGTTTTCTTTTTTGGGATTTTTTTTCAAGAGGTGATAAGTGAATTCTTTCAAATTTCTATTTTACCCTCTGGTTCTAGAATATCGGGGAAATTATCCTGAAGAATTTCTTGAAGAATGATTTCTAGGCTCTCTTTTTGATCGCGGCTTATAGATAGTCCAATAATTTTTACATGGTCTCTCCTCTATCTATTTCCCATATCAGTGATTTTTCCAGTGAGATATTTCACAATGCCTTCCATTACTAAAATTTGTTTGGATCTCTTTTATAGTATCTTGACTTCTCATAAAATCATTACCTTCCATTTGCTCCAATCTATGTTTGAAGGAATTAGTCTCTTCAATGAGTATTTGAAATTCCTTTTCCATCTGGCATATTTGGCTTTTTAAGGCATTCTTCTCCTCATTGTCTTTTTTGGGCCTCTTTTGCCATTTGAGTTAGTGTATTTGTTAAGAATTTTTTTTTCCTTCAGTCCAGCTGTTGATTGGCTTTCCACGATTATTTTTGCATCATTCTCATTTCTCTTCCCATTTTTTCCTCCACTTCTTTTAATTGGTTTTCAAAATCCTTCTGGAGCTCCTCCATAGCCAGTGTCCAGTTTATATTTTTCTTGGAACCTTTTGATGAAGGAGTTTTGACTTTGTTGTTTATTCCTGGTTCCATGTGTTGATCCTTTTTTTCCCCCAAAAGATATTCTATTATCTGATTGTGCTTCCTCTCTTTGCTCATCATGCAAGTCAATTACTTTACTTTGAGCTCTTTTCCATGGTAGAACTTTGCTTCCAGAGTGAAGAGAGCTGTGTCTCAAATTGCTGAGGTTTTTGCAGGTCTTAACAGAGCTGTAGTCAGAGCTATTGTATAGGGTGCCCTCTGTACAATAACCACAAGCTCTACCACACTAGGGTTCCTCACCCCGAGATGACCACCCAAAACTGGGACCCAGATTCAAGCAGGTTAAAGCAAAAGTGATTTCCTTCTGAATGGCTGCGTAGTCCTCCTACTGTCTGCATGCCAGGACCTCAGGAGGCAACCTTATGGCACCAGCTGCAGTTGCTGCACAGCTGCCACCACTTCCCCAGGGACAGGGGCCAGACCAGCTCTTCTATCACCTAGTCCCAACAGATTTCCCTCCTGACCTTTTACTTTCTCTTTGGTGTTTATGGGTTGAGAAGTCTGGAAATCACCACAGGTGCCAGTGATTCACATTTTTGAAGTCTGCTCTGGCCAGTCTGGGTCGAGAGTCTTAGTGAGCGTGGCTCACACATGACTGCACCTGGCTCACAGCCTGGTATGATAAATCCTTTCTGTTGGCCTGCCAGGCTGTCCTGAGTGAGAGCTTTTTTTTTTTTCTCTCTGTCACTTTGTCGGTTATGTAACTCCAAAATTTGTTTAGAGTTGTTTTTTTGCAGGTATTGGAGCAGGACCTCAAGCAAGTTCCTATTATTACTCTGCCTTCTTGCCTCCACTTGAAGCCTATAATTTTTTTTTTCATAATGATGATTACTGTGTATTTACCTCAATCCCATCCCCATATATATATACATATATACATATACATATATATACATATACATATATACATATATATATATATATATATCTGTCTTTCTGTGTTTGTGTCTGTTGCTCTCTTTCTCTGTCTCTGTCTCAACTTTTAACCTATCCATCCACAAAATGTTATTTTTTCTTCTGATAACCTCCCACTTTCTTTCACCCTCCCTTTTATTATCCTTCTCTGTCTTTTATCATTTTATCGACTTTACTTTATCTTTATCCCTTTATCTTATCTCTTTCCATGCCAAGTGTCCAGTAGGTCTATATTGAACGAAGTGTTTATGTTATTACCTCTGAGAAAGTTCAAATGAGAGTAAGCAACAAGCACAGCACCCCCTCACTTCTATCATCTTCCCCTATACTTTTTGTTTGTTGTGGGTTTTTTTTGAAGGGGAGAAGATAGGGCAATTGGGGTTAAGTGCTTTGCCCAAGGTCAAATGGCTAGTAAGTGTTAAGTGTCTGAGGCCAGATTTGCACTCAGGTGCTTTGGACTCCATGGCCGGTGCTCTATTCACTTCATCTCCTGCTCTCCCCAATTCCAGTGGTTTGTTAAAGCTTTTTAATGCCTATTTTATATGTAATTATTTACCCTATTCTACCAATCCTTTTCCACTTTTGCTAGCGTATTCCTTTTCTCACTCATTATTATTATGTTTTTAGATATCATTCCATCATATTCAAATCACACCTCTCTCATCTGGCTATGTATACTTCTTCTAACTGCCCCATTGATAAGAATGTTCTTAGGAATTACATATCATCTTCCCATGTAGGAATTCAAACATTTCAATTTTATTGAATGTGTCATGATTTCTCCTTCCTGTTTGCATTTTTTATGGTAACCTTGAGTGTTGTAATTGAAAGACAAATTTTCTATTCAGCTCTAATTTTCCCACTAAAAATTGTTGAAAGTTATCCATTTCATTAAATATCCATTTTCTCTCCTTAAGGATTATGTTGAGTTTTGCTGGGTAGGTGATTTTTTCTTGTACTTCTACATCCTTTGCCCTATGGAATACCATATCCCAAGGACTCTAATTCTTAAACATAGAAGCTTTTAAATCTTATGTTATTCTGATTGGGCCATCAAGCTATTTGAATTATTTCTTAAATATGCTCTCCTTGATCTATTGTTCATGTCTATTGTTTTTTTCCAATGAAGTATTTCACATTTTCTTCTATTTTTAAATTATTTTTATTTTTTTATTATATTTACTATCTCATGGAGTGATTATATTCCACTTGTCCAATTCCGATTTTAAGGAATTATTTTCTTTGTCCAATTAAACTTTTAAAGTTCTTTTTGTACATTTTTTTCAAAGGGTCAATTCAACTTTCTAAGTTGCATATCATAGTATTTTTTGTGTCTCATTTACTACTTTGCCTGTTCCATTTTTTAATATATTATTTTCTTCAGTATTTGTTGTGCCTCATTTATCAAGCTGTTGACTCTTTTTATATTGATTTTCTTGCATCACTCTAATGTTTTTCAATTTTTCCTCTTTGTCACTTATGTGATTTAAAAAAAAAATTCTTTTTGAGCTCTTCCAGGGTCTGACACTAATTCACATTTTTTTGTTTTTTATTTTGTTTTGCATGTAACTCCTTTGATTTCATTTTATTTTTCTGAGTTTTTGTTTCAATCTTCCCTTTCACAAAAGTGACCTTTTATGGTTATATAATGTTTGTTTGTTTGCTCATTTTTCCACCCTATTTCTTGCCTTTGTAATTATGGGGTATTGGGTGCACTTTCCCAAGCTTCAGGATGTTTTTTGTTGGTTTATTTGCTTCATTTTACTGCAGAGCTACTTGTTGATGTCTCTGAGATTCATTTCTTCCTAGGCTGCATGGTCTAAGGAGAATTGTGTTTACTACTATACTGGCCTGTGTTCTGATCTGTGAGGTACTACAAGCACTCTTTTCTGCCCTAGGATGGTGACCAAGGTGTTTTCTTACGTGTACCTGTAAGTTCTGGTGTATTAGTGCTCATAGTTGCTCTGGGATTGTGATTGACAACTAGTCCCTAGATCCACAAATGGGGAATGAAAGAATACTACATTATATGCCAGCAAAACTATCTCTGTATTCTCCTTCTGACCTCTTGTGTGAATCTCTTATTATATGTGGTCTGAGGGGTCTGGAAGCTTCCACAACAGCCACCAAATCTCTCACTCTAAAGGCTTGTTGCCTTTTTGATGGAGGGCACAGCTTAAGTTCCCCAAATTTCTTTTAAAGAGCTGTACTGTACTCCTATGTCATCTTGGTATGACAGAGCTTTCCTGTCAACCTTCTAAGTTTCCTTTACCTAGAAAATTGCTTCACCACATCTTTAATGGTATCTATCTCTCCAGAATTCATTTTAAGGCACTATTTAAAGTTGATTGTAGGGAAATTTGGGAGAGCTTTGGCAAGTCCCTGCCTTTTTTTTTACCATCTTTCATTTTAGTTCTTATTAAATATTTTATTTTTCCCAATTACATGGGGGAGGGGAACAATGTTAACATGTTGTTGTTTTTTTTCTCAGATTTTGATTTCAAAATTTTCTCCCTCTCTCCCTTCTCCCCTCTTGATTAGAATGCAAGTAGTTTGACATAGGTTTATTCATGTGGACATATAAAACCCATTTTCATGTAACTAATTCCGTGAAAGAAAAGAGAGACAAAAAACACCCAAAGAGGGGCGGCCAGGTAGCACAGCGAGTAAGAGTACCGGCTCCAGTGTTGAGAAGACCTAGAGATCAAATCCCGGGCTCAGACACTTAGCACCCACCCAGAAACACCTGGTCGTGTAACCTTGAGCAAGTTACTTAACCCCAATTGCTTAGGGGCAGCCAGGTGGCTCAGTGAGTAAGAGCACTGGCTCCAGTGTCGGGATGACCTAGATCAAATCCGGGCTCAGATACTCAGCACCACATCCAGAAATAACTGGCCATGTAACCTTGAGCAAGTTACTTAACCCCAATTGCTTTTAAAAAAAAAACACCCAAAGAAATAAAGAAAAAGTATCTTTTGTTATTTCTTTAAAGATAGCACTTTTCATCACAAGTCTTACAGAATTGTCTTCCATCATTCTTTTGCTGAGAACAGATATTATTTATAGTAGATCATTATAAACTATTATTACTGTGTGAAACATTCTTCTTGTTCTCGACATTTCACTTTGCATTAGTTTATGTAAGTCTTTCCATGTTTTTTTTAATTAAAAAAATAATTTACTTTTAGGTTTCAACATTCACTTCCATAAGATAACTTCCTAATTTTGACCACATTTGTTTACTCTCCCAAAATCAAGACGGCAGGCATTTTGATTACCCTTTTCCCCAATCTGCCTTCACTTCTACTCCCCAACTCGCATCTTATACCATTCTCTGTTATTTTCCTTTAGGACAAGATAGATTTCTATACCCTATTGCCTATATACCTTATTTGCCAGATGCATGTAACAACAATTTTTTAACATCTGTTTTTAAAACACACACACACACACACACACACAAACACACATTCCCTCTAACTAACCTAATACTAAGAAAATTCTCATGAGTTACAAATATTATCTTTCCATTTAGGAATATAAACAGTTCACATTTAATAAGTCCCTTATGATTTCTCTCTCCTGTTTACTATTTCATGTTTCTCTTAAGTCTTGTATTTGAAAGTAAAATTGGGGGGGGGGGGACGGCAGAACCAAGATGGCGGAGTAGAAGCACAAACTTGGCATGGGTTCCTGCTCCAATCACTTCCAATACATGTACAAAATAACTCTAAACAAACTTTAGGGCTACAGAACCCAAAAAGTGACGGAGAGAAACAAAACCCTGCTGAGGAAGCCCAGCAGGAATTGTCTATCACACCAAACTGGGAGCATGTGCAAGCCACTGTGAAACATGTGGTTTTAGCCCCAGGGTGGCCCTAACCAGTGGCAGCCTGAGCAGAATTCAGGAGAGTGAAACATCAGTATCTTAAGTGGTTTCCAGATTTCTGAATACATAAACTGCAAAGAAAAATAAAAGGTCAGTACAGAACTCTGTTGGAACAAGGGGGAACTGAAGAGCACAGTACTGCCCCTGCTCCCTGGGGTGAGAAGCAATCAGGGGCAAAGTGGCCTTGCAGCCACTGCTGCATAGCTACTTCCAGAGTTCCTGGCCCGTAGATAGTAGGGAGACAAATGACCATTCAGAGCGTAATCGCTCTTGCTTTAACTTGCTTATATCTGGATCATGGTCTTGGGTGGTGGTCCTGGGGTTTGTTATCAGTGAGCCAGAGCTTGTGGAGGCTGTAGAGAGGGTGCCCTCCTAATAGCTCCAGTAGCTGCAGAAAACCACAGAGTTTGGGGACATAGCTCTCTCCATTCTGGAAGCAGAGTTGTACCATGGCAAATTGCTCAAAAGTCAAGTAATTGGCTGGCAATATGAGCAATCAATAGAAGCATGAACAGACCATAGAATCCTTTTTTGGGGGACAAAAAGCATCAATCCATGAAGCGGGCAGAAGACAGCAAAGTCAGACCTCCGGTATCAAAAGCATTAAGGGATAACATGAACTGATTACAGGCCATGGAGTAGCTCAGGAAGGATTTTGAAGATCAAGTAAGAGAAATGGAGGTAAAATTGGGAAGAGAAATGAGAATGATGCAAGAAAAATAAAGAAAAACAAATCAACAGCTTGCTAAAAGAGATTCAAAAATACACTAAAGAAAATAACGGGGCTGCTAAGTGGTGTAGTGAGTAAAAATGCTGGCCCCAGAGTCAGGAGGACCCAAGTTTGGTTCCAGGCTCATACACTTAAGACCCACAGAAATAAACTAGTCCTGCAACCTTGGGCAAGTTATTTAACCCCAACTGCTCTCTAAAAGGCAAAAGAAAAGAAAAGAATACCTTAAAAAATAGACTAACTCAAATGGCAAAAGAGGCCCAAAAAGCCAATGAGGAGAAGAATGCCTTAAAAACCTGTATTTGCCAGATGGAAAAAGAATTTCAAAAGCTCATGGAAGAGAATAACTCCTTCAAAATTAGATAGGAGGAATTGGAAGCTAATTACTTTATAAGAAATCAAGATACTAGAAAACAGATCCAAACAAATTAAAAAATAGAAAATAATGTGAAATATTTCATTGGAAAAGACACTGACCTGGCAAATAGAGCCAGGAGAGATTACTTAAAAATCATTGGAGTACCTGAAATCCATGATCAAAAAGAGAACCTAGACATTATCTTTTAAGAAATCATCAAGCAAAACTGCCTAGATATTCTAGAACCAGAGGGCAAAATAGAAATAGAAATAATTCACCGATAACTTCTTGAAAAAAATCCCCAAAACAAAACTCCTAGGAATATTATAGCCAAATTCCAGAGTACCTAGGTCAAGATAAAATACTGCCATCAGGAAGAAAATAATTGAGTATTGTGGAAACACAATCAGGATAAAACAAGACATAGTAGTTTCTATATTAAGGGATTGAAGGGTTTAGTATATGATATTCCAGAGGTCAAAGAGTTAGGACTAAAACCAAGAATCACCTACTCAGCAAAACTGAGTCTAATGCTACAGGGAAAAATATGGTCTTTCAAAGAAATAGAGGATTTTCAAGCATTCTTGATGAAAAAACCAGAACTGAACAGAAAACTTGACTTTCAAATACAAGAAGCAAGAGAAGGTAAGCAGGAAAAATCAATCATAAGGAATTTATTAAAGTTGAACTATTTATATTCCTAAGTGGAAACATAATATTTGTACTTTTGTCAGTATGAGGATAGAAGAGGGATATATATGTATGTATAGGAGGGTATATGTGTATATAAATATTTATGTGAGCATGGGCATATGTATGTTCATGTATACATAGATAGAGGGCACACTATGAGTTGAATATGAAGTAATGATATCTAAACATAAAATTAAGAGGGGAGAGAGAAATTTATTGGGAGAAGGAGAAAGGGAGAGACAGATTCATGGAAAAAAGACAAGAGAAAACTGTTACAATGGAGGGGAAGAGCAAGAAGGTGAAAGGGAATGGGACAACCTGATTCTCATTGAAATTTCTTAAGGAGGGGATAACATATACACTAAGTTGGGTATCTTACCATACAGGAAAACACAGGGGTGATAGAAGGGAGGGCAAATAGGGGGAGAGGGTAGTTAGAAGCGAACATTTTTGAAAAGGGATAATGTCAAAGGAGAAAATAGAATAAGTGCAGGGAAGAATAGCAGGGAGGGAAATATAGTTAGTCTTTTACATTAAAACTTCTATGGAAATGATTTGGGCAACTACACATGTTCAACCTCTATTGAGTTTCTTATCTTCCCAGTGGGGGTGGATGAGGAGGGAAGAAGAGGAAAAATCTGGAACTCAAACTTTTAAAAACAAATGTTAAAAATTTGTTTTTTTACATGCAACTGGGAAATAAGTATACAGGTACTGGGACATAGAAGCCCATCTTGCCCTACTAGAATGGTAAGGGGGTGATGGGGAAGGATATAAGAGAGAAGAGATTGGAGGAAGGGGTATTCAGTAGGCTTGCTATTTTGGGATGGGAGGGAGAAGAAAGATGGGGAGAAAAAAAAGTGTAACTCAAAATCTTGTGGAAATGAATGTTGAAAACTAAAAATAAATTATCAATTTAAAAATAAAAAGTCAAATTTTTTATTAACTTCTGGTCTTTTCACCAAAAATTCTTGAATATTCTTTATTTCTTTGAATTATCATTTTCTCACTGGAGGATTGTACTCAGTTTTTCTATGTAGGTGATTCTTGCTTTTAATCCTAGCTCCTTTGACCTCCAGAAATTAATATTCCACATCCTCAGATCCTTTTTATGTAGAAGATTTTAAATCTTGTGTTATCCTTACTGTGTTCCCACAATACTTGAATTGTTACTTTCTAGTTGCTTGTGATATTTTCTCCTAGAGGTAGGACCTCTGGAATTCACCTATAATATCTTTAGGAGTTGTCCATTCAGGATCTCTTTCAGGAGATGATTGGTGAATTTTTTCCTTTTCTATTTTACTCTCTGGTTCTAGAATACCAAAGCATTTTTCCTGGATAGTTTATTGAAAGATGAGTCATAGGCTATTTTATTTATCATGGCTCTCAGGTAATCCATTATATTTTTTTTAATTCTCTCTCCTGAATCTATTTTCCAGGTAAGTTATTTTTCAAATGAGATATTTCATATTGCATTCTATTTTTTCATTATTTTGGTTTTATTATATAATCTCTGGATTTCTCATAGAATCATTAGCTTCAATTTGTTCCATTCTAACATTTAAGCAATTATTTTCTTCAGTGATCTTTTCAATCACCTTTTCCAATTGGCCGAATCTTTTTTTTTTTTTTTTTGGAAGGTGGAAGGCAAGGCAATTGGGGTTAAGTGACTTGCCTGAGGTCACATGGCTAGTAAATGTTAAGTGTCTGAAACTGAATTTGAAGTCAGGTCCTCATGACTCCAAGGCTTTTGCTCTATTCACTGTGTCACCTAGCCTCCCCTCAATTCTTCTTTTTAAGGCATTCATTTCTTTAATCATTTTTGAACCTTTTTTTCCCCATTTGGTCTAGTCTATATTTTAAGGTGTTATTTTCTTCAGTATTTCTTGAGTCTCTTTTAGCAAGCTGTTGATTAGTTTTTCATAATTTTCTTGCATCACTCTCAACTTCTAATGATCTTACTTCCAAAATTTCCTTCTAGTGCTCTTGATTTTAAAAATCCTTTTGAATTCTTCCATGACCTCCAATTAAGATTTTTCTTGGAGACTTTGGATGTGGGAGTTTGACATTGTTCTCTTCTTCTAAGTGTGTATTTTGATCTTCTTTGTTACTAAAGTAAATTTATATATTCTGAGTTTTTTTTTCTTCCCAATTGTTTGCTAATCTTCCAGACAGTTACTTGACTTATTATATCTTTTTTAAGGCAGGTCGTTGCTTCCAGTGTTGGGTGTACTGTCCCAAGTTTCAGGGATTTGTGCAGTTATTTTAAGAGATATTTCTAAGGACCTGTAAGTTTTCATTTCTTCCAAGGTGGTGTGATCTAAAGAGAGGTGTTTCATCCTCTCCTTTCATGTGCTCTGGTCTATGAGTGACCACAAGCACACTTTTCTGCCCTGGAACTTGAGGAGGGTTCCCTCTCCATTGTTGCTATAAGCTCCACTATGCTATTGTTCCTCCTTACCCCAGGACTGTGACTCAGGACTGTGGCCCAGATCCAAGGATGGGAAAAGCAGCAGAGTCCTGCCTCAGTACTAGCAAAGAGGCTGTAGTAATTTCCTTCTGACCAACTTTTCATCCTTTTTCCATCTGCGGTCTGAGAGTTCTGGAAGCAGCTTCTCTTATTGTCACTGCTGATTCAGTCATTCTCAAGGCCTCCTATTATTTTAGGGGGATTGGGGATCTGCTGGGGCTGGGGTTAGACTGAGCTTCTCACTCACCCAGGTCTTACAGAACTTTTTTATCTCCTCTCTAAGCCTGGTGAAACTCACTTTTCCTGTCAACCTTTCAGGTTATCTTGTTTGGAAATCTGTTTCACTTCGTATTTTTGTGAGTTTCCTGCCCTAGAATTTGTTTAGAGTAATTTTTACAGGTATGTGAATGGGTTTGGGGACATCTCCATTGAGTCCCAGCTGTTACGGTGCCAACTTGTCTCCACCCACCCCCATCATTTCTTAAAGCATAGTACTATGCCATTACAATCATATACAACAACTTGTTCAATTTTTTCCTGAACTGATTCCCACAATTTCTAATTCTTGGCCATTCCTATAAAAGTTTCTAGGGGGCAGAATCAAGATGGTGGAGTAGAACCAGGGCCTCCAAGCAGCTCTGGCTTCCACCTTCCCCAATCAATATAAAAAGGGTATTCTGAACAAACATGGGAGCTGCAGAAGTCACAAAATGACACAGAGAAGATAACCTCCTGCTAAGGACTGCCTAACAGGCCAGCAGGAATCAGCCAGCACAGAACTCTGGGAACCTAGCCCAGACCCTGTGAGCCTGAGGTTTTATCCCCAGGGCAGGCCTGAACAGGCAGAGGCCAGAGAGACTTCAGATCAGCAGCAGCTGTGGCTGTTTCCAGATATATCAACACATAGATGCGAAAGACAAAGTGAGAGGTCAGTGCAGTCTGGACTTTGGGACCCAGTAAGTGAAAGTGTGTAAGCTTTTGCCCCTGGGGGGAGAAGCCTGAGATGCCTGGCACAGCCAGCCAGCACCATGTGGCAGCTTCAGTTCCTGGCATGCAGAGTGTAGGGGGATGAAGCAGCTAGGCTGAGGGGTAATCGTTCTTGCTTTACCTGCTAGTATCTGGATTGCAGTCTAGGGTGGAGGTCCTGGGGTGTGTGTGTAGCTTGCTAGAGTGTGTGGAGGCTTCAGAGAAGGCACCATCTAATAACTTCCAGAAGCTAAGAAAACCCCAGCATTTGGGATGAAAGCTCCCCTGTCTGATGGCAGAGTCCTACTATGGCAAAAAGCCCAGGGGTCAATTGACTAAGGGGCAATGTGACCAGACAAAGGAAACAAAACAAAGAGAAGACTCCAACATTACACTCCTATTTTGGGGACAAAAAGGAGCAAAGCATGGAACAGGAGGAAGACAGTGAAGTCAGAACTCCTACACCAAAAGCTTCAAAGAGTATAAGAGTTGGTTACAGGCCATAGAGGACCTTAAGACATAGATAATAAAAGTGCAGGCAAAATTGAAAAGAGAAAGGAGAACGATGCAAGAAAATTATGAAATGAGAGTCAACAGCCTGACTGAGGACAATCACACCTTAAAAAATAGATTAACTAAAATAGCAAAAGAGGATCAAAAAGGCAATGAGGAGAAGAATGCCTTAAAAACCCGAATTTTCGGGGGCGGAACCAAGATGGCGGAGTAGAAGCACAGAGCTCAGGCTTCCACCCTCCCCAATCCATGTAAAAAGGGGACTCTAAACAAACTTTGGAGCTGCAGAACCCACAAAATGACACAGAGAAGCTAACCTCCCACTGAGAAGAGCCCGGCAGGCCGGCAGGAATCGGCCAGCTCAGCGCTCTGGGAGCCGAGCCCAGCCCCACGCCCAGGCTTTAGCCCCAGGGTGGGCCTGAACAGCCGCCAGCCAGAGGGACTCCAGATCAGCAGCAGCTGTGGCCGTTTCCAGATTTATCAACACATAGATGCGAAGGACAAGGTGAGAGGCCAGTGCATTCTGGACTTTGGGACCCAGTAAGTGGGAGTGCGTGGCTTTTACCCCCGGGGCGAGAAACCGCTGAGACGCAGGCACAGCCTGCCAGCACCACGTGGCGGCTTCAGCTCCTGGCCTGCAGAGTGTAGGGGGACCAAGCACCAGTCTGAGGGGTCATCGCTCTTGCTTTAACCTGCTTGGATCTGGATTGCAGTCTAGGGTGGAGATCCTGGGGTGTGTGTCCAGCTTGCCAGAGCATGTGGAGACCTCAG
>NW_027185791.1:24106744-24142411 GCF_028583685.1 Petaurus breviceps papuanus | reverse complement strand
TGGAAAAAGAAACTCAGAAGATCCATGAGGATAATCATTGCTTCAGAATTAGATTGGAGCAAATGGATGCTAGTGACTTTATGAGAAATAAAGATGCTGTTAAACAGCTCCAAAGAAATGAAAGAATAGAAGTCAATGTGAAATATCTCATGGTAAAAAACACTGACCTGGAAAATAGATCCAGGAGAGATAATTTAAAAATTTTTGGACTACCTGAAAGCCATGATCAAATTAAGAATATAGAAATCATCCTTCAGGAAGTTCTCAAAGAATACTGCCCTACTATTTTAGAATCAGAGGGCAAAATAGAGGTTGAAAGAATCCACTGATCACCTCCTGAAAAAGATCACAAAAAGAAAACACCTAGGAATATTATAGCCAGGTTCTGGAATTCCCAGATTAAAATATAATTATTAATTCTATTTTACATGTAATTGGGAAATAAGGTATACAGGCACTAGGGCATAGAGATCGACCATGCCCTACTGGAAAAGTTGAAAGGGTATGGGAGAAAATATGGGAGAGAGCAGATTGGAGGAGGGGATATCCTGTGGGACTGCTATTTTGGGGCAGTGGGTAAGGGGAAATATGGGAAGAAAATTTGCAACTCAAAATCTGGCAGAAATGAATGATGTAAATCAGAAGTTAATGAACCATTTGAAAAATGAAAAAAATATTTTTAAAAAGTTTCTATAAATATTTATATACACATAGGTCCTTTACCTTTTTCATGATCTTTTTTGGATACAGACCTAGTAGTAATATTGCAGGATCAAAGGGTTAGGGGAAAAAATTATCTATATGATAAGATAGATCTCTACATCCAACTAAGTGTGTGAATTATTCCCTGTCTGAACCATTTCCAATGACAGTAAGCTTCATATCATCCCTTCCCTACTTCCCCATTTCCCCCTGCACTGAAAAATATCTTTTAGGCCCTTTTATGTGAGATAATTTGTCCCATTCAGCCTCTCCCTCTCTACTTCTCCTAGTGCATTCTTTTTTTTTCTCATGTCTTAATATTATTTTTTTTACATATTCATAGCATCACATTCAACTCGCATCACTGCTTTCTGTCCGTATGTACTCTTTTTAGTTGCCCTAAAAATGAGAAAGTTTTTAGAAGTTATAAACAGCATTTTCCTAAGTATTAATATAGACAGTTTAAACTTATTGAATCCCTTATGATTTCACTTTCCTATTTATCTTTTTATGTTTCTTTTACAGCTTGTATTTGAAAGTCAAATTTTCTCTTCAGTTCTGTTCTTTCCATTAAGAATGGTAGAAAATTCTCTACTTCATTGAATATACAATTTTACCCTGAAGTATTATACTCAATTTTGCTGGATAGATGATTCTTGGTTCTAATCCTAGCACTTTTGACCTCTGGAATATCATATTCCAAGCCCTCTCATATTTTAATATGGAACATGCTAAATTTTGTGTTATCCTGACTCTGGCTCCATAATATTTGATTTGTTTCTTTTTGGCTGCTTCTGGTATTTTTTCTTTAATATGGGATGTCTGGAATTTTGTTATCATATTGCTGGTAGTTTTCATTTCAGGATTATTTCAAGAGGTGCAGTGCATTCTTTTAATTTCTATTTTACCCTTTGTTTCTAGATTATAGGTGGAGTTTTACTTGATAATTACTTGAAAGTAGATGTCTAGGCTCTTTTTCAATGTTGGATTTCAGGTAGTTAAGTTATTATTAAATTATCTTTCCTGTTTCTGTTTTCCATGTCAGTTCTTTTCCCAAAGAGACATTTCACATTTTTTGTATGTGTTTTTTTTTCATTCTTTTAATTGTTTCATTATTTCTTTCCTTTTTTCTCCTTTTTTTCTTTTTTTTTACTTTTCCAGAATTTATTTATTTTTTGTTTTCAACATTCATTTCCACAAGATTTTGAGTTCTGAATTTTATGCAAAACTCTCCCCTTCTACCCACCACAAGATGGCATGCATACTGATTACTCCTTTCCCCAGTGACCTCCCTTCAATCTTCCTATATACCACCCTCTTCCATTCTTCCCCCTTACTCTCTTGTAGGGCAAGATAGAGATCTGAATTTCATTGCCTGTATATCCTATTTCCTGGTTGCATGTAAAAATAATTTTTAATATTTGTTTTTAAAATTTTGAGTTTCAGATTCTCTAGCTTCTTTCTCCTCAATTACCGCTATTGAGAATATAAGTATCTCAATATCAGTTATACATGTGTAGTTATGCAAAACATTTCCATAGTAGTCATATTGTGAAAGACTAACTGTATTTTTCCCCATCATATCCAATCCCCCATTCATTCTATTTTCTCCTTTGATACTGTCCCTTTTCAAAAGCATTTGCTTCTGACAATCCACACCTCCTATCTACCCTACCTTCTGCAATGGGAATGTAAATTAATGTTTCTTTCATCATTCTAAGATTGTATTGTGTAAGATCTTCCCTGCCCCTAGGCCCTTTGATAGGCTTAAGTCCACCTGGAGCCCGTGGTGGGATGTTTCTTTTTCAGGAGATACTTCATGATTGGGCAGTGGGATCAAGAGCATTGTTACATTCTCTGAACCTGGAGAAAGCTATATTAACCTTGAAGTGAGACTTTGTTTTTGGCCTCACTTTGAAAAGTGTTGTGTGATTTGACCACACAAGACTCTGGGCAGCCATTGAGAGCCCACCCCACCACCCCTGGCTTTAAAAAACCCAGGTGCATCCCTATCTGGTAACTGACTAGGTATAGATCTGATGGTCAAGACAGTTGGAAGCCTGTCTGCTTGATCTATTTGTTTGTGTCTTCCTGTAACTTCTGCTTGTAACCTCTGTATACTCTAAAGTTTGGGGTGTTGACTTTTTCCCCTGAACTAGGTAAATGATATATTTGGTTGATTAAAAAAAGATTGTTAACCCATTTTGAGTTGCTTTCCTTTAGAAAAGAAGATCTAAGAACCTATGTAGGCAGCCACCCTGGGGATGCTGGGGGTGCTTCCTGCTATACCTTCTATCATCTCCACCTCTTATCCCCTTCCTCCCTACTTTCCTGGATGGTAAGATACCCAATTGGGCATGAATGTTATTCCCTACTTAAGCCAAATCCAAATGAGTATAAGGTTGATTCATTCCCTTCCATCTCCTCTTTCCTCCATCAATTGTAACAGCTTTCTCTTGCCTCTTTTATATGATTTCTAAGCTCTTTTTTAGATCATGAATTTCAGATAGTCCAATAATTTTTAAACTTTCTCTCCTGGATCTGTGTTCCAGGTCAATTATTTTTATTCCAATGAGATATTTCATATTGTCTTCTATATTTTAATTCCTTTGGATCTGTTTTATAATGTCTTGATTTCCATAAAGTCAGTAGCTTCCTTTTGCTCCATTCAAATTTTGAAGGAATTATTTTCTTCAGTGAGCCTTTGGACTTCCTTTTCTATTTAGACCATTCTGTTTTTTAAGGCATTCTTCTTCTCATTGACTTTTTATACCTCTTTTGCCATTTAAATTAGTCTATATTTTTAATATATATTTTTTGTTGATGTTTTATGTTTTTTGCTTTTTGGAGGGGGGAATGTAGGGCAATTGGGGTAAAGTGACTTGCCCAAGGTCACATGGCAAGAAAGTGTTAAGCGTCTGAGGCAGAATTTGAACTCAGGTCCTCCTGACTCAAGGGCCAGTGCTCTATTCACTATGCCACCTAGCTGCCCCTATATGTTATTTTCTTTAGTATTGTGGGGGCCTCATTTAGCAAGGTGTTGATTCGTTTTTCATGACTTTTTTTCATCACTTTCATTCCTATTCCCCATTTTCCCTCTCATTTTATTTGATTTTTAATTCTTTATGAGGTCCTCCATGGCCTACAACCAATCCATACATTTTTTGGAGATTTTTAATGTAGGGGTTTTGACTTTGTTGCGTTTATAGGTTGTATGTTTTGTTTTTCTTTGTCACAAAAGTATGATTCTAGTCTGATTTTTTCTACTCTGTTTGCTCATTTTTCTAGCCAATTATTTGACTTTTTTATCCTTTTGCCAAGGTAGGACACTGCTTACAGAATGGAGAGTGCTCTGTCCTAAGTTTCTGAGGTTTTGTCCAGCTGCTGTCAGAGCTAATTCGAGGCACCTGTAAATTTTCATTTCTTCTAAGATGATATGATCAAAGGAGAGTTGTTTACTCATCTCTTGGCCACACCATAGTGTGGCCTATGGGTGACCACTGTAATGTAATGCCGAGCAAAGGCAACTTCCCAAGGTTCAAAATACCAGCATAGGTGCTCTCCATTTTACTCAATGACAAACCAAGAGCAGAGAAGATCAAAACATGACATCATTCAAAATACAGCATTTACTAAGTGTGATTAAATAATCTCCACATACTACCCCACCCCGGGACCTTCCATTCATTCAATCAATTACAAAGTCCCTGTTCTAAATACTACTCTACCCCTAGGCTGTACCTTCATTTGGTCCACCACAAAGCCCCTTTTCTCAAATGGAGATTAGTTTCCAAACATAAGTAAAATACCTTCATTTGTTCAATAACAGAGCATAAAAAGGTCAAAAGTTCCCCACCCCTGGATCACAATTGAATCTACCCCAGAGTTACATCAAGTTTAAGCACAGCACTTAATACCCAAATGGAGGTCTTTTCTTCATCTTGACACGAGGCAAGTTCTCAGCAATCTTAGTTCCTGGGGAGACAAGGCTTAGCAAGGCCACAAGATACATTGCCAGTCCCTTCATTAATTCATCCTCTGTCTGTAGAACAGTCCTAGAACCCCTGAAAACATTAGCAAAACCCTCTCCCAGGATTTCTGTACACATACAACAAGAAAATCCTTCTTCAGGGCTTCTGAACCAACAGAAAGGTTCCCAGACCCCTGCAACAACAGCACTGTCCTTCACCAGTGGACAGTATTCACTCTCCATCTGCAGGACAGTCTCAGGGCTTCTTAAACAAAAGCCAGGTTCCAGGACTTCTTCAACAACAGGACTGTCTTTCACCAGTGGACAAATCTGGCAAAACAACATCAAAACAGACAGACAAAGTACCAGCAAAACAGCCATGTCTCCTCAGTCCTTGGCAGCTCGGGGGCAGGTCTCAAAAGTCCAGGGCAATTCAAAGTGGCCCCCAGCAATTCTATCAGTCTCTCTCTGCCTCCACGAGGTCCTGCTTCCAAAAAGTTCTTCTGCCTCTCTCTTGTTTCTCCAAATCTACATCACCAGCTCCTCCCAGTTCAGGACTCTCTTTTCACATCAACAAGTCCATCCCACAGGTGGGATTAACAAGCTCTGGGTTTTAACACAATCAATTTGAAAACCAAGCCAATACAGGGGAATCTTTATGTTCCATTACTATCACAACCACAAACACTCTTTTATGCCTCTGAATTGCGAGGAATACTCCCTCTCCACTTCTGCCACAAGCTCTGTCACACCAGCTATCCTCCTCACTCCAGAACAACAATGCAAGACTCTGACCCAAATCTAAGCAAGGCTCAGCAAGAGAATTTTGCCTCAGAGACAGTAAAGAGATCCCTGTAATTGCCCTATATTCAGCTGCTTGATCAAGCCACCATCTGTGGTCCTGGAGCTCAGGAAGCAATTGCTACTGCTGTTGTTGCCTCTGACACCTCTGCTGCCCCAATTCTGGGGCTTCACTTCAGTCTTCTCTCACCTAGGTCCAACAGAGTTTCCCCACCGACATTTTAATTGTTTTTTTTTTATTGTTTGTTTTTCATTTGTGGGTTGAGAAGTCTGGAAACCTCAATAGCTGCTAGTGATTCAGTCCCCTGAGGCTTGCTCTGGCCAAGTCTGTGCTAGCATGGTCCATATGGGATTGTGCTCTGCTCCCAGGCTGTTACAATAGACCCTTCTTGCCAGCCTGTCAGGCTACCTTCAGCTAGATTTGTGTTTCACTCTATCATTTTTTGAGTTCTGTGGCTCTAAAATTTTGTTGGTGTCTTTTTTTAGAAGTACTTGAAGGTGTTTGGGGGAAGATCTCAATATATATCCTGCTTTTGCTCTGCCATCTTGGCTTTATTATTATTTTTTTAGTTTGAAACATTCAGTTGCACAAGGTTTGAGTTCCAAGTTTTCTCCCCATCTTTCCCCTCTCCCTATCTCAAGATGGTTTATATTCTGATTCCCCCTTCCCCAATCTGCCCTCCCTTCTATCACCCCTCACCCTTTCTCTTATCCCCTTTCCTTATATTTTTTTCTATACTGCAATATATATTTCTATAGCCCATTGCCTGCATATCTTATTTCCCAATTACATCTAAAAGTAATTTTGGCATTCATTTTTAAAACTTTGAGTTCTGTGGCATGTAAGAGTTGGTACACACATGGAGCAAGGAGAATGCTGGTGTGAGCAATGATTGCCAAGGCAGACAAATTGAACTTTGACAAGGAAAAAGTGAGAAGAAAAAGAAGAAAAGGCAAAAGCAGTAGAGGAGAATGCCTTGGATATGGAAGCACTTGTTGAAACAGCCATCCCAGAAGAGTGTGCCCCCCTCCCACTCCAGACATGGTTCCAGAGACACCCTGATTGAAAAGAAGAAAACCGAATGAGCAGAGAGCTCAGATAGAGTCCCTCATGAGGACAATATAGAAGCAAAGACCATAGGAAGAACCACCTCTCTGAATAATCATCATAGCAAGAAGGAACTGCTTGCAAATCTGCTCGCGTCCCATGTCAAGGGAAGAGAAAGAAGAAAAAATCAACTCTCTCTCACCCCCAGGAGCAGAAAAGGGGGTCAATGTGGAAGGGTGATTTGTCAGAAAAACTAAAAAGCAGAAAAGGATAAAAAGTCAGATCTGCAGAGCTTTAGGTCGCAGTATCCCAAGGAGGTCCTTCCTGACACTGTGAAGAAGGAGGAGGAGAAAGAGAGGGAGTGTGAGCCCATAGAACAGAAACAGAGAGAGGAGAAGCAGGATCCCAGAAGTTTCAGGGACATTGGCACCCAGAAAAAAGGAAGGTGAGGACTATGAGAAAACTGATGAAGTGCCCACTGATGAGGTTCACAGAGAGGGCCCTGGTGACTTCAGCAGTTGCAGAAAGACCACAAAAAGAAGCAGTCCAAGACCAAATAGCAGAAAGTTTTCCCCTAGCAGACAGTCCAAGAACATCAAAGAGAAAGGAAAAAACATCTAAGATTCAGATAGAGCCATTCTCTGCTAAGGAACATACTCAGAAGAAGAAAACAGAGGAAATGCCCTGCAGGAAGAGATTGATAGAGAATCTGAGAAAACTGAAGCCCTCAAAACCCAAGTGGGAGAGCCTACATAGTGTGGCCAATGAGATAGAGCTACTTTTGAAAATTCAGATAAAAGGATGAAAATTCTCAGACTTATTGGAGAGTTTAAAAATTCTTCCCCATCATTCAGCAGTTCCTCAGGAACCCTCAGGAAGCCTAACATGGCTCTGAACAAGCAGGCTGCTGACATCTTACAGTAAAATCTACAAGTGGAGTTTGACAGAGCAATGATCTGGAAGCATCAGCATTGAGTTTGACTTGGCTATTCAGATTCTGCAAACAAAAATAAATTATTTTACATAGACAGAAATGTATCCAGATCCATATAGTTCAATGATTAACAGTGTCATGTTCTCCCTTCCCCGCCAAATCACCAAAGTATTTTTAGGTTTTCTATTATATGAGCTAAAGGTTGAGCTGCTTTTTTTCAACACTGAACCCTAAGGAGCTTCAGTTGGTTGGGATTTCGAAGTCCCTTGAGTGGCTGTAAGTTATTCTACATTATTTTTAAGTTAATTCATTTATTTTTAGTTTTCAATATTCATTTCCATAAGTTTAAAATTTTCTCTCCCTCCCCAAGATGGCATGCAATCTGATATAGTTTCTACATATATATTCCTATTAAACATATTTTCAAATTAGTCATGTTGTATAGATGAATTATAACAAATAGAAGAAACCATGAGAAAGCAAAGCAAAATAAAACAAAAGAAACAAAAATATAAAATAGTCTGCTTTGCTCTGCATTCAAACTTCATAGTTCTTTCTCTGGATGTGGATGGCATTCTCCCTCATGAGTCCTTTGGAAGGGTTTTAGGTCCTTTCGCTGCTGAGAAGGGGTAAATCTATTGAAATCCGTTATTGCACACTGCAGCTGTTACTGTGTACAATGTTCTGCTCACTTCACTCAGCTTCAGTTCATATAAGCCTTTCCAGGTTTTTCTGAAGTCCACTTGTTCATCATTTCTTATAACACTTCTCATAGTACTCCATTACATTTTTATACTACATCTTGTTCAACCATTTCGCAATTGATGGCCATCCCCTCAATTTCCAGTTCTTGGCCACCACAAAGAGTTGCTATAAATATTTTTGTACGTGTGGGCTCCTTTTCCATTTTCATGATCTCTTTGGCATATAGACATAAAAGTGGTATTGTTAGATCAAAGGATATGCACATTTTATAGCACTTTGGTCTCTAAATATTGGAACTTTGGAACTTCAAATTGCTCTCTGGAACGACTGGATCAGCCTACAACTCCACCAAGAAAGAATTAGTGTTCCAACTTTCCCACATCTTCTCCAACATTTACCATTTTCTTGTTTTGTCACATTAGCCAATCTGATAGGTGTTATGTGGTACCTCAGAGTTATTTTGGTTTGCTGTTGTCTAATAAGTAGTGATTGAGGGCATTTTTTCATGTGACTAGAGATAATCACTTTAATTTCTTCCTCTGAAAACTGCTTGTTCATGTTCTTTGATAATTTATCAATTGGGAAATGATTTGTATTCTTGTAAATTTGTTTTATTTTTCCAAAATACTTGTTTATTTTTAGTTTTCAACATTCATTTCCAAAAGATTTTTAGTTACAGATTTTTCTCCTGGTCTTTCCCCTATGCAAACCCCAAAATAGCAAGCCTGCAGAATACCCCTTTCCCCAATCTGTTCTCTCTTACATGCTCTCTCTTTACCCTCCTAACTTTCTAGTAGAGCAAGATGGATCTCTATACCCCAGTGTCTCTATGTCTTATTTCCCAGTTGCATAATAAAAAAGAACAACACTTTTTTAGCATTTGCTTCCAAAACTTTGAGTTCCAGAGTCTTTCCCTTCTTCCCTCCTCACCCACCCCACTGGGAAGATAACAATTTCAAAATAGTTTGTACATGTGTAGTTACACAAAACATTTCATAGTAGTTATATTGTGAAAGACTAACAATATTTCCCTCCATCCTATCCCACCCCCCACTTGTTCTATTTTCTACTTTGACCCTGTCCCTTTTAAAAGGTGTTTCTAAATATACTCTTCTTCAATCTGCCTTCCATTTTGTCATACCCCCTCTTGTCCCCTTCCCCACTGCTTTCCTGTAGGGTAAAGACCAAATTATATGTGTATGTTATACCTCCTTAAGCCAATGTCCATGACAGTAAGCTTGACCTATTCCCTTTCACCTACTTGTTCTTCCCCTCCATTGTAACAGTGTTCTCTTGCCTCTTTTATATAAGATAATTTACCCTAATCTATCTCTCACTTTCTCCTTTGCCTAATATATTCCTCTCTCACTTCTTCATTTTATTTTGTAGATACCATCCCTTAATATTCAACTCATCCTATGACCTCTGTTTATGTATACATGTACACACATATGCACAAAATTACAAATCTATTTATACACACACCCTCTTCTCTCTCTCTCTCTCTCTCTCTCTCTCTCTCTCTCTCTCTCTATATATATATATATATATATATGTGTGTGTGTGTGTGTGTGTGTATACATACATATATACATATGTATATATACACGCACACATATATTATCAATTTCCATGTAGGAATGTTAATAGCTCAACTTTGATAAATTCCTTATGATTTCTTTCTCCTGTTCACCTTCTCATGTTACTCTGGTTTCTTGTATTTGAAAGTCAAATTTTCTGTTCAGCTCTGTTTTTTTCATCAAGAATGCTTGAAAAGGGGCAGCCAGGTGGCCCAGTGAGTAAGATCACTGGCCCCAGAGTCGGGATGACCTGGAATCAAATCCAGGCTCAGATACTTAGCACCACAACCAGAAATAACTGGCCATGTAACCTTGAGCAAGTTACTTAACCCCAAATGCTTAAAAAAAAAAAAGAATGCCTGAAAAGCCTCTATTTCATTAAATGGCCATATTTTCCCCTGAATCATTATATTCACATTTGCTGGGTAGGTGATTCTTGGTTTTAATCCTAGATTCTTTGACCTCTGGAATATCATATTCCAATACCTTTAATCTCTTAATGTAGAAATTGCTAGATCTTGTATTATCCTGATTGTGTTTCCACAATACTCCAATTTTTTTTTTCTTCCTGACTACTTGTAGTATTTTCTCCTTAATATGGGAACTCTGGAATTTGGCTATAATATTCCTAGGAGTTTTCTTTTTGGGATTTTTTTTAAAAGATCAGTGAATTCTATCAAATTCTATTTTGCTCTCTGGTTGTCTGAATATCAGGGCAATTTTCATTAAGAATTTCTTGAAGGATGATGTGTAGGCTCTTTTTTTGATCGTGGCTTTCATGTAGTTGAATAATTTTTAAATTATCTCTCCTAGCTCTATTTCCCATTTCATTGGTTTTTCCAATGAGATATTTCACATTGCCTTCTATTATTTCCTTTTTTGGACCTGTTTTATAGTATCTTGATTTCTCATGAAGTCATTAGCTTCCAATTGCTGCAATATAATTTGGAAGGAATTATTCTCTTGAGTTAATTGAAATTCCTTTTCTATCTGTCAAATTTGACTTTTTAAGGTCTTCTCCTTATTGGCTTTTTGGGACACTTTTGCCATTTGAGTTAGTCTTTTTTTTTTAAAGTATTATTTTCTTCAGGAGTGTTCGTGTGTGTGTGTTTGTGTGTGTGTGCATCTCCTTTACCAAGCTATTTACTCCATTTTATGATTTTTCTTTCATCACTCTCATTTCTTTTCCCAACTTTTCATCTACCTCTGTTATGTGATTTTCAGAACCCTTTTTCAGCTCTTCCATGGCCTGAGACTATTCATTTGTTTGTCAGTTTGTTTTTTGAGGCTTTGGTTAAGGAAATTTTAACTTGCACTTTTCCTGCAAACCTTTTAAGTTGTCTTGGGCTGGAAAATTATTTTCCTTCAACTTTTTTTGTTTGTTTGCCATTCTAGAATTCATGTAGAGTAATTATTTAAAAGTATTGGAGCAGTTTTGGGAAGGACTCAGGTGAGTCCCTGCCTTTAATCTGACATCTTGGCTCCTTTCTGCCATCTTTTTTGAGTAATGTTAATGAAAGTCATTAGTACCTTAAATAAGAATGCAATGAGACTAACATAAACTTATTAGTGATGTAGAGAAAAAGTTGAATAAGAGAAAAACAAAATGGTATATAATTTAAGTAATAATTTTTGTTGTTCAGTCATAAGTTCTCTATGACAATTTGGAGTTTTCTTGGAAAATATACCAGTGCAGTTTTGCATTTCATTCTCCAGTTCATTTTAGAGATGAGGAAATAAGGTAGACAGACAGCTATATTCACTTGTCCAGGATGACACAGCTAGTGTCTGAGGCCAGATTTAGACTAAGGAACATTAATCTTCCTGATGCCTAGCCCATTCTTCTATCCTCTGCACCATGGAAATATAATTCAGTAAAAAGGAAATATAGATAAAAATATTGATATAGATATAGATAGATGTCAATAAGGTTGCTTTCCCCCTCTTTTCATTAAGTGCCTTTAAAAAATTACCTTCCTTATGACTTTATTTATTTCCTCCTTAACAGTAAAGGATCTCTACTAATTATGGTTCCAAAACATGAAATTCATAAGAATAGAAAGAAAATAAATGACTCTTTCTGTCATTCTTTTCAACCTTCTGAATACAGTCCTCAATATAAATATGAAAATAAATGCTCAAAATGATGGAAACCAAAATGGTGCAGCACAATAAGACAAATACTTACCAAGATTCTTCCACTTGAACCACTCCCGTGATGCAGTGAATATGGCTTAGGTTAGGAAAAGAATACAAAGTCGGAATTAGATTACTCAGGCAATGGGACAAGGCTCTGGATGGGTCAAGGGTCAAGGTCGGCCTTCCTTGGCTGAGCTACCTGGCAGCTCAGGTGTGGGGAACCTGCAGCTTTGAGGACATATGTGGCTTTCTAGGTCCTCAAGTGCAGGCTTTTTACTGAGTCTAAATTTTATAAAATATATAATTTTATTGAGATTGTTTCTATGAAGTTTGGATTCAATCAAAGAGTTGTACTTGAGGACCTAGAACGATAAATTTGCTTTTGAGGCTGTAGGTTCCTCATCCCTATAGGAGCCTCTTGACTGTTTGTGACATTCTGATCTCCTAGGGCTATAAAAAAGGATTACTGAAAGGGGCCCTTCCCAAGTGGTAGATCTATGAAAATCATGCAAGTCATCAAACCTGTAAAGCCAATCATGTGCAGCTCTCCTGAGGGTTGCTGCTGTGAATAAATTTAACGGTCTAATAGAATAGTATAATGAACTCTATTCAGCAATAAGCTAAAGGATAACATTCATAATAGCATTATATAACAACTTGTTTCCAAGGTGGCCAAGTAGTCTTAAACAAAACATATCACTCAATAAGCCACAATTTCTTCAGTCAATACAGAGTATCCAAGTAAAGTCCTCTTTCAAATCATCCTTAAGTCAAAAATTCTTACAGCTAGCAGAAAGTACAAACACCATTCATCCCTAAGTCATACTAAGTTTAATATCTTATCAGTAAATACAGAGTATCCAAAGTAAAGTGCTGATTCATCTTGTCTGGAGGCTGACTTCCAAATCCCTTCACTCCTCCTCCATGGGCTGACTGTTCCCAACTCTTGCCTGCATTCACTTGTAAGCAGCTCTCCACTCCTATTTCAAATCTCAGCTCACAGGGACTACCCCCACTTCAAACTCTTTGCAGTTTCTGTTTCTAGGAAAATAAAGCTGAACAGGTCTACAAAAATATTTACACACATTACCAGTACTATCATCTCAATTCATTTTCTGTCTGAGAAATGAACATAGACCAATAAAAAGAACAACAGTGTGCCAACATCACAAACATTCTCTCTCTTAGCTCTGCCTGCTGCCATCTCTGTTCATTCTCTTGTCTCCTCCTTTCTATTCCACCCTTTTTGCCAGCTCCTCCCCCAGTGGCCTCCCATTGTGTTTACATTTGGCCTATTAAGGAGCTGGGGAGATCTTCAAATTCCCTTAGGCCTATTAAGGGTAATACAGTGTATACTGTTTTCATTAAAAAAAATCTTGATAAAATCAAAGAAGAGGGTTAAAGGTAGCTAAAAATAATTAAAGGATTAAAAACTAAAGGATTAGCTAAAACAGTCCAGAAAAACAGCAAAAAATCATGTTTTGCTTGTCATTACATTACCCTATGCTTCTGGCCAGAGTCAGTTTCATATAGAGCTAAAAGGAGGCTTGTCTATTGTATATTATTCCTACTGTTTTCTTGTTGCATATATTTGCCATATGAAGGCTAAATAAACTACATTTTGTTAATCACTCAATGACTTATCATTTTATCCCAGTATTAAACATTCTGGCCTTATCCAGCTGCTGTCATCCAAACAGAAAGATAGCAAGACAGAGAGAGTTAAATGACTTCAGAGGAAGAAACTTTTTTTTTTATTAGATTGTCTCCATGTAGTCCCAATCAGGCTGCAGTAGAAATGATCCGTTTAAGAGGCTGAGGCAGGCCGGGAAGGCACTGCGTGGCTGGCAGACACAGAGGCAGGCACGGAAGGGGCCTGACCAACTTGGAGGGCAAGTCTTCCCACCAACCACAAGGGCCACTACCAGGCCTATCATTAAAGGGATGGGACTGGAAAGAGCAAGGTAAAAAGCAAATACAGGGGCTCCTGTCCTGGACAGCAAACACTCCTGGGGCTACCACTTCCTAGTCCAGAACTTTTTTTAAAAAGCCCCATTCAGGATCTTCAAAGACTAGGATGATAGAGTGAACCTCACTTGCTCCAAACCCCCCCTCTGAACCTGAAAACATAGTAACTCTTGCCCCAGGGCAAAACCCTCTACAGTAAAGGCTTGGGAGCCTAGAGGAAGGGCGTGGCTAGGACCCTGCCTCAAAATGGGTAGAAAGCAGACTACAAAGACAAAGACTTTGGAGTCCTTCTAGCCTCAGAGGGAGGAACCAACCTCAGAGGGAGACAATGTGGACTCCACACCCAAAGCTGAAACTTCAACAGGGAATGGGTCCCAAGCACAGAAGGCTCTCCTAGATGAGATCCAAAGGAACTTAGAAAACAAAATGAGAGAGATAGAAGACAAAATGAATAACTCTCTCAAAAGCAAAATAGCAGAATTAGAAAAAACATTATAATGAGGAAAACATCTCTCTAAAAAAGAAAAGTGTATGATATGGAAAAGGACCTACAAAAATTAACCAAGGAAAATGATTTGCTAAAAACTAGAATTAACCAAATAACTCTATGAGGAATCAAGAATTAGCCAAGCAAAACAACAAGAATGAAAAATTACAAAAAGAGGTAAAATACCTCAACGAAAAAATAACTGACCTGGAAAACAGAACCAGGAGAGATAATCTGAGAATCATAGGCCTACCAGAAAATTATGATGAAAATATGAGCCTGGACAACATTCTCCAAGAGCTCATAAAGAAAAACTGCCCTGAGATACTAGAACCTGAGGGTAAAATAGAAATCGAGAGAATCCTCCGTCCTGCTGAAAGAGATCCAAAACTGAAAAGTCCTCGAAATGTTGAGGCCAAACTCCAGAACTACCAGATAAAAGAGAAAATACTTCAAGTGGCCAGAATGAAACAATTCAAATATTGAGGGTCCACAGTAAGGATTGCACAGGATTTGGCAGCCTCTACACTGAAAGATCTGAGGCAGTGGAATACAATTTTCCAGAAGGCAAAAGAGCTCGGGTTACAACCAAGGATCACTTACACAGTGAGACAGAGTATATTCTTTCAGGCAAAGAGATGGTCATTCAACGATATAACAGAGTTTAAGACCTTCTTGATAAAAAAGCCAGAACTCAACGGAAAATTCAATCTCCAATTACGAGATGCAACAGTGACTTAGAAAAGTAAACAAGGAGAACACACACACACCCTGCTATTTGATAAGAGCAAACTGTTTATAGACAAGTAGAGAGTATGACTATAAAATACACAAAATGACAATTAAAAAAATCTTATTAAGGGATACAAAGGGATTGCAATGGAAGAAAGGGAATGAATGAAATGGAAAAGGGTAAATTATGCCACACATAGAGGCATAAAGACTATATAGCAGAGGAAAAGAAAGAGAGAGGGAGTTGGGAAGCACATGAGCTTTCCCATCATTGTTTCTGGTACCAGGGAATAACAACCAGTTAAGCATAGGAGTCTATGGAGAAGAAACGCAAAAAGTATCACTTTAGAGGGAAAGAGGGGAGGGAGAGGAGCTTCGCATGAGATTTCTTCCAGTCACTCTTGGTGCAAAGATGAAATAACATGCTGCATTATGTATAAAAATATCCTACAGCCATTAGGACGGGGAAAGGGTTACAAAAGGGGGGCAGGAGTGGTTTGTAGGGAGGGAAGAAGTAAGGGGAAAGAGGAGGAAAAGGGAGGGGGGCTGATAAGGGAACACTAAAGGAGGCAATGATCAAAAGGAAAACTATTAAGGGGGGAAGGGAGAAGGGAGAGAAAATATGAACATTAATGGGGGCGGGAATAGAATGGAGGGAAAGAAACAGATAACAATCATAATTGTAAATGTGAATGGAATGAAATCTCCCATAAAACGGAGATGGATAGCAGAATGGATTAGAAATCATAATCCTACAATATGCTGTTTACAATAAACAAATCTGAAACAGAGGGATACACACAAGTTAAAGGCAAAAAGTTGTAGTAAAATATATCATGCCTCAGCTAAAGTAAAAAAATCAGGCATAGCCCTCCTTATTTCAGATAAAGCAAAAGCAAAAATTGACCTAATTAAAAGAGATAAAGAAGGAAACTATATACTGTTAAAAGGCACCATCGAGAATGAAGCAATATCATTACTTACCATATATGCACCAAGTGGTGTAGCATCCAGATTCCTAGAGGAGAAGGTACAGGAATTAGAGGAAGAAATAGATAGCAAAACTATATTAGTGGGAGACCTTAATCTCCCCCTCTCTGTACTTGATAAATCCAACCTCAAAATAAACAAGAAAGAAATTAAGGAGGTGAACAGGATTTTAGAGAGGATAGGTATGATAGATCTCTGGAAAAAACTGAATGGGGACAAAAAGGAATATACTTTCTTCTCAGCAGTTTATGGCACATACTCAAAAAGTGACGATGTTCTAGGGCATAAAAACCTCACAATTCTATGCAGTAATGCAGAAATATTAAATGCATCCTTCTCAAATCATGATGTAATAAAAAAATATATGCAATAAAGGGCCAGGGAAAGACAGACTAAAAACTAATTGGAAATTAAACAATTTAATCCTAAAGAATGAGTGGGTCAAAAAGGAAATTGTAGAAACAATCAGTAATTTCATTCAAGAGAATTATAATAATGAGACAACACACAAAAATTTGTGGGATACTTTAAAGGCAGTTCGTAGGGGAATTTTTATATCCCTGAGTGCATATATGGTTAAATTAGAGAAAATGGAGCTCAACGAATTGGGCATGCAATTAAAAAACCTAGACAAAGAACAAATTCAAAATCCCCAATTGAATACTAAATTAGAAATATTGAAAACCAAAGGAAAGATTAATAAAATTGAAATCAAGAAAACTATTAAATTAATAAATAAAACAAGAGCTGGTTTTATGAAAAAAAAAACCAACAAAATTGATAGATCCTTAGTCAATATGATAAAAAAACAGAAAGAAGAAAACCAAATTATGAGTATCAAAAATGAAAAGGGTGAATCTACCTCCAATGAAGAGTAAATCAAAACAATAATTAGGAATTATTTTTCCCAATTGCATGCACATAAATTTGACAAACTTAGGGAAATGGATGAATATTTACAAACATACAAGTTGCCCAGATTAACTGAAGAGCAAGTAAATTACTTAAATAACCCCATCTCAGAAAAAGAAATTGAACAAGCCATCAGTCAACTCCCTAGGAAAAAATCTCCAGGGCCAGATGGATTCACTAGTAAATTCTATCAAACATTTAAAGAACAATTGATTCCAATACTCTACAAACTATTTGGGGAAATTAGTGAAGAAGGAGTCCTAACAAATTCTTTTTATGACACAAATATGGTTCTGATACCTAAATCAGGAAGAGATAAAACAGAGAAAGAAAATTATAGACCAATCTCCCTCATCAATATAAGATGCCTAAATTCTAAATAAAATACTAGCAAAAAGACTAGAAAACCTTATCTCAAGGATAATACATTTTGATCAAGTAGGATTTATTCCAGGAATGCAAGGATGGTTTAATATTAGGAAAATCATCTGTATAATTGATCATATCAACAATAAAACTAGCAGAAACCACATGAACATTCAATATATGCATAAAAGGCTTTTGACAAAATACAACATTCATTACTATTAAAAACATTAGAAAGTATAGGAATAAATGGAGCCTTCCCTAAAAGAATTGGTAGCATCTATTTAAAGCCATCATAAAGGATTATATGTAATGGGAAGAAGTTAGAAGCATTTCCCATAAGATCAAGGGTGAAACAAGGGTGTTCACTGTCACTCCTCTTATTCAAACTGGTAATAGAAATGTTAGCAGTAACAATTAGAGAAGAACAAGAAATCAAAGGAATCAAATTAGGCAAAGAAGAGACCAAGCTATCACTCTTTGCAGATGACATGATGATATACATAGAGAATCCTAGAGAATCAAGTAAAAAATTACTTGAGACAATAAATACAGTTGGCAAAGTTGCAGGATATAAAATAAACCCACATAAATCCTCGGCATTCCTATATATTTCCAATGAAATTCAACAGCAAGAAGTAGAAAGAGAAATCCCATTTAAAGTTACTGTAGACATTACAAAATATTTGGGAATCTACCTGCCAAAACAAACCCAGGACTTATATGAACATAACTACAAAACACTTTTCACACAAAGTCAGATCTAACTAATTGGAAAAAAAAATCAATTACTCATGGCTGGGTCAAGCTAATATAATAAAAATGACAATTTTACCTAAATTAAATTATATATCTAGTGTCATACCAATTAATTTACCAAAAACTACTTGATAGAACTAGAAAAAATAGTAACAAAATTCATTTGGAAGAATAAACTGTCCAGAATATCAAGGGAATTAATGAAAAGAAATGCTAGGGAAGGTGGACTAGCTATACCAGATTTCAATCTGTATTATAAAGCAACAGTCATCAAAACTACTTGGTACTCCCTGAGGAATAGAGGAGTGGATCAATGGAATAGATTAGGCACACGAGATTCAGAAGTCAATGATTATAGTAATCTATTGTTTGATAAAACCCCAGACCCTGGTTTTGGGGATAAGAACTCACTATTTGACAAAAACTGCTGGGAAAACTGGAATATATTTTGGCAGAAACTGGGCATAGACCATTATCTACCATATACTAAAATCAAGTCTAAATGGGTGCATGATCTAGGTATAAAAGTTGATACTGTACGCAGTCTCCTAAAACAAGGAATAGTTGCCTGTCGGACTTGTGGAGAGGGAAAGACTTTATGACTAAACAAGAATTAGAGAACATTATAAAATGCAAAATTGATCATTTTGACTACATGAAATTGAAAAGCTTCTGCACAAACAAAGCCAATGTAACCAAGATTAAGAGGGAGATGGGAAATTGGGGAAAAATCTTTACAACCAACGTCTCTGACAAAGGATTCATTTCTAAAATATACAGACAATTGAGTCAAATTTATAAGAATACAAGACATTGCCCAATTGATAAATGGTCAAAGGATATGAACAGGCAGTTCTCAGAGAAATAAATTGAAGATGTCTATAAGCACATGAAGAAATGCTCTACTTCATTATTGATTAGAGAAATGCAAATCAAAACAACTCTGAGGACCACATCCCACCAGTCAGATTGGCTGAAATGACAAAACAGGAAAATGACAAATGCTGGAGAGGATGTGGGCAAAATGAAACCCTAATGCATTGCTGGTGGAGTTGTGAACTTCTCCAGCCTTTCTGGAGGACAATCTGGAATTATGCCCAAAGAGCTATAAATACCTTCATACCCATTGATCCAGCAATACCACTCCTAGGGTTATATACCAAAGAGATCATAGAAATGAGAGAAAGACCTACATGTACAAAAATGTTTATAGCAGCTCTTTTTGTGGTAGCAAAGAATTGGAATTTAAGGAGGTGCCCATCAATTGGGGAATGGCTGAACAAGTTGTGGTATATGCATGTTATGGAATACTATTGTGCTATTAGAAATGAGGAGCAGACAGACTTCATATTTACCTGGAGAGGTTTATACAAACTGATGCTGAGTGAGAAGAGTAGAACCAGGAGAAATTTGTACACAATAACAGACACAACGTATGTGTGATGACCAACTTTGATAGACTGGACTCTTCTCAGAAATTCAGTGATTTAAGTCAATCCCAAAGGACTCATGATAGAGAGAAATATGTGCATCCAGAGAAAGAACTGGAAAGAACTGAGTTTATATCCAGGTGGAAGCAAAATACCTGATCTTTTTCCTTCTCTTATTTGGTTTTATGTCCGCTTTACCGTTTTTCATTCCAGCTGGTACAATCCGTCCTTATAACCTGACTCATATATAATGTGAAAGTATTTACAGATCCTATACTTCACTATATGCTGCCTTGGGGGGTAGGAAAGGGACAGGGACAAAATGTGAAACTCAAGGAATTGTGGAATTGAATCCTGTAAACTAAAAGGAAACAAAGAAATTAATTAAAATAAAAAAATAAAAGAAATGATCCGTTTAAAGTATTAAAAAGTGCTTGCATTTGCCTTATTTATAACTTGAATCCACCATTATCAAAACTTGAATCTCTTATTATGTTTGCTTGGAAAAATATGTCCATAAAGAAATTACAACATTGTACAGGTTGTGAAGTCATGTAATAGTCTTTATAGCCTTATAGCTCCAGCAGTCTATAATTCTAAATTCATCACTTTAAGAGATGTCACTTTATGAGAGGGAATGATCTTGTCTCATTTTTTTTTCCATTTTTGTAGTTTAGTCCATGTAGAAAACTTATTCCACCATATGTGGGGGGAAGGAAATGCATATTTTGAGTAACTCACTTTCCTGACATGGCAAAGTCCTCATCTCACAAGAAAAAATCATGTCACATGTCCTCTAATTGCATTGCTTCTGACCCTTCTCTTTCACTTTCACATTTTCACACTTTCTTTTTATACCTAACAAAAGTCTTGGTGCAAATGAATTATTTTCTTTCATTATTATCTGTCCCTTGTTGTTTTGAAGGATTTCTTTTATTAACATAAAAATTTGGCATCACATCATCCTTACTCTTAATATAAAATGTATGTCTTCAGGCCAGATATTCATAGCTGTAGAAACTCCTAATTAATCTCAAACTTAAGAAAAGTAAAGGCTATTATTTTATGATGTAGAAATTTTAAATTGTAAAATATTTATTAGACTTCTTTCTCTCTTTTTTGACATTGTTCTAGTGTTTTTTCCCCATTAATATGGGTTCATAAGACAGTTTTAGTCCCTTAGATGTGACTTCCATTAATCAGCATGATGGGTAGTCAAAATATAAAGCACTGAAGAAGCTGATAGAAAGAAACAAAGAGGAAAAATCTATGTCATTGATCATAGGGCTACTTAGAAATGCCATGGAATTTTATTGATTACTATTACAGGATCAGCGATTTAGATTTAGAAGGGACAGTAGAGATTGCAATCTCTACCAGAAATACAATAATAAGAAATTATAGCAAAATGTTTAAGTGCCATAGACAGGTTGAAAAGTTAAAGAAATAAATCACTTACATAAATATAAAGACTACAAAAGGTGTATTTGTGATCCTTCTGCATATGTGAGGATATTAATAAGATATAGATGCATATATGTATTATTTTCTCTGAGGAGTGATTCATATTTGAATGTGATATATGCAGAAAAGAATGGATGGAACAAATTTTCACAGTTCTTGAAGTTTTCCAAGTGAGCGTCAGAGACAATATTTCCAGAACCACAGAATTACAAAATCTCAGCTTTAAGGGATCCTTGAGGCCATAGTTCAACTACTACCCAACTAAAAATTGTGTATATAGAATCCCTCAAAGTGATTATCAAACATTTCCTTGAAAAGTGTTAATGAAGGGAAGCATACTATTTCTTAGAAAAAAAAAAACCATGTATTCTACTCTCATAAGATTCTAAGAACTTCCTCATCTAGCTTAAATCTGCTTTTCTTTGGCAATACCTCCACATTATTCCTATTTATATTATTTGTTACCAAGTAGAATAAATTTAATTCCTCCTTGCACATGAGAGCTATTACAACTCCAATGCTTTTCTTCCTCCAGGTAGATATAGCTGTTTTTTTTTTTTCCACCAGCCTCAGTCAGCATTGACTGGATGGCCTTTGCTATGTTGAATACCTTCTGCTGGAGACTCTCTAGTCAATTGTCTTTGCTAAAACATGGAATATATGATTAAATACTGGTAGAGTAAAATGACCACAGGTTCTTTACTCAGAGTATTTCAGTTCAAATCACACTCCTGACAATACTTTTCTGACACTGGGCAAACCATAAAAGCTACCTAAGCCTCACATCCTTTATTTCTAAAATGAGAGTTGAACTAGATGACTTCTGAGGTCCCTAAACTCTAAAATTTATGATTGCATGCATATATTATAGAGTTAGATTTTGTATTATTTAAAGAGTCATATTGTTATAAAAGGGAACTGCAGCCAGAAAAATATGATACAAATGAGTTTTCTGTGATCCATATAGATGTTACTCTTTTATATCTTTATATTCTTTAACTATAAAATAATTCTACTAATATCTACATTTTCACACACACACACACACACACACACACCTTCATGTGTACCTCTAACACAAAGTATTGTGGTAAGATAGTAATTGTACTCGTTGAAACATGGCTCTTCTCTTCAATCTATTGTATATAGCAGCCAAAGTGATTTTTGTACGGTGAAGGTTTGGTCATGTCACTGCCTTGCTAAGCAAACTCATGGTGTCCTAGTGCCTCTATAATCAAATAGAAGTTCCTCTCTTTATCATTTAAAGTCTTGCAAAATTTGGATTCAAATTACCCTCACAATCTTACTATAAATCATTCACCCCCAAAACTGTAAGGTACAGTTATATTTCTCATACATAAAACTCCAGATCCTTTTTTCTCAGTATTTGTACTAACAGGAATGCACTTTCTCTTGCTTGGAATGTGCTCTTACCTCATCTCTAGATCTTGGAATCCTATATTTCCTTCTAAGTTCTGTTCAAATGACATCTTCTACAAGAAGTCATTTATAGTCCAGTGTATGAATCTTTATATACACACATGTAGGTATAAATATGAATGTGTATACATGTACATATACACACATACACACATGAGCTTGTGGTTTTGCCCTCAGAGCAGCCCTGACCAGCAGTCACTGGAGCAGAGTTCAGGAGAGTGAATCACCAGCAGCTGTGTCAGTTCCTAATATTATCAACTCATGAATGCCAAAGGAAAAGTAAAAGGTCAGTGTGGACTTTGGGAACAGTGGGTCTGAGAGTGTGGTCCAGCCTTTGCCCCAGAAGAGAGAAGTGGCTGAGGCATGGTGGCAGTGCAGCAGCTGTGCAGCCACCTGCTGCATGGCTGCTTTGGAGATCCTGACCTGCAAATTGAAGGGGAATCAAGTGACCATTCTGAAGGATGATTGCTTTTGCTTTAATCTGCTTGGACATGGATTGCTGTGTTAGGTGGAGGCCCTGGGGTGTATGACCAGGTATGAGAGTCTGTGGAGGTTCCTGAGAGGGCACCCAAATAATAGCTCCAGCAGCTGCAAAAACATCACCACTTTGGGACAAAGCTCTCCTCTCTGGAAGCAGAGTTCTACTGTGGCAAAGAATTCAAAAGTTAAGTAATTGAGTAGCAACATGAGGAAGCAAAGGAAGCAAAGCAAGTAAATCAGTTAAAGCTTATATTCCTTTTTTGGGGACAAAAAGGATCAAAGCATGGAATGGAAGGAAGACAATGAAGTCAGAACTCTTGCACCAAAAGCTTCCAGGAAAAAAAATGTGAACTGGTTACAGACCATAGAAAAGCTTAAGAAGGATTTTTAAAACAAAATAAGAGAAGAGGAGAAAAAATGGAAAGAAAAATGAGAATGATGCAAGAAAATCATGAAAAGTGGGTCAACAACCTGACTGAAGAAAATGACACCTTCAAAAACAGAATAACTCAAATGGCAAAAGATACTGAAAAAGGAAATGAGGAGAAGAACCCCTTAAAAAATGAATTTCCCTGATGGAAAAAAGAATCTAAAAAACTCACTGAAGAGAATACTTCCTTCAGAATTATATTGGACCAAATGGAAGCTAATGACTTTATGTTAAATCAAGATGCTATTAAACAGATTGAAACAAATAAAAAAAAGGAAGGCAATGTGAAATATATCTTTGGGAAAACCACTGACATGGAAAATAGATCCAGGAGAGATAATTTAAAAATCATTGGACTACCTGAAAGCCAGGATCCAAAAAAAGGACCTGGAAATCATCCTTCAAGAAATTCTCAAGGAAAATTACCCTGATGTTTTATAACCAGAGGGCAAAATAGAGGTTGAAAGAATCCACTGATCACCTCTTTAAAAAGATCCCAAAAAGAAAACTCCTAGGAATATTATAGCCAGGTCCCAAAGTTACGAAGATTAAGAAGAAAATATTACAAGCAGCCAAGAAGAACCAATTTGAATATTATGGAAACATAATCAGGATAACACAGGATCTGGCAGCTTCTACATTGAGGGACTGAAGGGCCTCAAATATGATATTCCAGAGGTCAAAGGAGCTGGGATGAAAACGAAGAATCACCTACACAGAAAAAATCTGAGTGTCATGTTTCAGGAGAAAATATGGTCATTCAATGAAATAGAGAACTTTTAAGCATATTGGATGAAAAAACCAGAGCTGAATAGACAATTTGACATCCAGATAAAAGAAGGCAGAGAAGCATAATTAAACAGGGAAAAGAATTCTTAAGGAACTTATCAAAGATGAACTATTTACATTCCTAAACGGAAAAATGATAATTGTTACTTAAGAAAGTTTTCTCAGGGTAAGGACAGTTGAAGGAAATAGATAGATAGATAGATAGATAGATAGATAGATAGATAGATAGATAGATAGGTAGGTAGGTAGATATGTGTGCATATATATATGTGTGTATGTACATATATACATATATATGAGGGTATGTAAGCATATTAATATTTATGTGACTGTGTGTATATATGCGTACAGGTATACATACATAGACAGAGTGCACAGGATAAATTGAATAAGAAGGGATGATATGTTAAAGGTGAAATCGAGAGGTGAGAGGAATATAATGCGAGGAGATGGGGAGAGACTGAATGGGGTAAATTTTCTCATACAGAAGAGGCAAGGGAAAACAGTTACAATGGAGGGGAAGAACAGTAAGGCAAAAGGTAATGGGTCAACCTTACTCTCTTTGAATTTGGCTTAGGGAGCTAATGACATACACAGTAAAAAAAAAAAAAAGTATCTTGCCCTACAGGAGAGTAGGAGGGGAAGGGGATGAGATGGGGGATGATGGAGGGCAGGAAAGGTTAGGAGAGGTGGGTAGTTAAAAGCACCCACTATTGAAAAGGGACAGGGTCAAAGTAGAGAACAGAATAAGTGGGTGGCAGGATAGGATGAAGGGAAATATATTCAGCCTTTGACAATACATCCATTGTGGAAATGTTTTCCAAAGCTACACATGTACAACCTATATTGATTTGCTCATCTTCCCAGTAAGGGTGGGTAACTAAGGAGGAAGGAAAACAATATGGAATACAAAGTTTTAAAATCAAATGTTAAAAAATAAGAATGACAAGTTAACTGATATTTGAGTTCTTTTATTTATTTATTTACTTATTTGTTTGTTTATTTCAAATCAAATTCTTTATTAACTTCTGGTTTACATCATTCATTTCCACATTTTGAGTCACAAATTTTCTCCCCTACCCACCACCCCAAAATCGGAAATCCCCTCTTCCAATCTGCTCTGACCCATATCTTTACCGATACCCCCTTCGACTTTCCAGTAGGGCATAGTGGATCTCTATGCCCCAGGGCCTTTATATCTTATTTCCAAATTATATGTAAAATGATATTAATAATTTTATTTATATATTGTTAAACATTTGATTTTAAAGCCTTGAATTCCAGATTCATTCCCTTCCTCTCTTGACACCCACCCTTACTGGGAATATAAGCAAGTAAGTATAGGTTGTACATTTGTAGCTATGCAAAACATTTCCATAGTGGATATATTGTAAAAGACTGATTATAGTTCCCTCGCCCCTGTCCCACCTCCCACTTGTTCTATTTTCTACTTTGATCCTGTCCATTTTCAAAAGTGGATGCTTCCAACTCCTCTCCCCCCCCCCAAGTCTGCCCTCCCTTCCATCATCCCCACTCTCATCCCCTTCCCTCATACTCTCCTGTAAGGTGAGATAAGCTATTTAGTGTGTATGTCATTCCCTCCCTAAGCCAAATCCAATGAGTATAAGGTTGAACCATTCCCTTTTGCCTTTCTCTTCTTCACCTCCATTGTAACCATTTTCCCTTGCCTCTTCTATAAGAGATAGTTTACCCCATTGTGTCTCTTCCCATCTCCTCTCATTATATGCCTCTCTCACCTCTTAATTTCACCTTTTAAGTATCATCTCATCCTATAAAATTGGTCCTGTGCCCTCTATCAATATATACATGTAAACATGTATACACACATTCACATATGTATTCATATGCCCACATGCCCTCATATATATATATATATATATATATATATATATATATATATATATATATATATATATATTCCCTTCAACTATTTTCATACTGAGAAAAGTTTCATCACTTATAATTATCATTTTCCATGTAGGAATGTTAATAGTTCAACTTTGATAAGTTCCTTATGATTTCTTTTCCCTGTTTACCTTCTCATGCTTCTCTTATTTCTTGTATCTGAATGTCACATTTTCTTTTCAGCTCTGGTTTTTTTCATCAGAAATGCTTGACAGTCTTCCATTTCACTGAATGACCATATTTCCCCCTGAAACATGATACTCAGTTTTTCTGGGTAGGTGATTCTTGGTTTTAATCCCAGCTCCTTTGTCCTCTGGAATATCATATTCCAAACCCTTTAATCCCTCAGTGTAGAAGCTGCCAGATCCTGTGTTATTCTGATGGTGTTTCCACAATATTCAAATTGTTTCTTCCTGGCTGCTTGTAATATTCTCTCCTTTACCTAGGAATTTCAGAACGTGGCTATAATATTCCTATGATTTTTTTTTGGAATATTTTTCAGGAGGTGATTGGTAGATTCTTTCAACCTGTATTTTGCCTTCTAGTTCTAAAACATCAGGGCTGTTTTCCTTGAGAATTTCATGGAGGATGATTTCCAGGTTCTTTCTTTGATCATGGCTTTCAGGTAGTCAAATAATTTTTAAATTATCTCTCCTGGATTATCTTCCAGGACAGTGGTTTTTCCAAAGAGATATTCCACATTGCCTTCTATTTTTTTCATTTTGGGGGATCTGTTTAATAATATCTTGATTTGTCATGGTCACTTGCTTCCATTTGCTCAAATCTAATTCTGAAGGAATGATTCTCTTCAGTGAGTTTTTGAGATTCTTTTTCCACCTAGAAATTTGGCTTTTTTAGGCATTCTTCTCCTCATTTCCTTTTTGAGTATCTTTTGCCATTTAAGCTATTCTGTTACTAAAGGTGTTATTTTCTTCAGTCAGGTTGTTGATTCTCATTTCATAATTTTCTTGCATCGTTCTCATTTCTCTTCCCAATTTTTCCTCCACTTCTCTCATTTGCTTTTCAAAATCCTCCTTAAGGTTCTCTATGGCCTGTAACCAGCTCATATTTTTCTTTGAAACTTTTGGTGCAGGAGTTCTGAGTTTACTGTCTTCCTCCTGTTCCATGCTTTGATCCTTTTTGTATGCCATCTTGACTCTGCCCCCGATATTTGAGTTCTTTAATTCATACATGGAAAGAAGAGTCAATTTCCCTGAAGCACTATTTACAATCAGTATTTAGAGCTGAAAGGGACCATATCTATATTTTGCCTGCAAAATATCACTAAACCAGAGACTTTCAAATAATTTTCTGCCTCTTATACAGAAGTTAAATTTATTCATTATGAAACAGCTAATTTTATATACCATATAATAATTCTAATCTTCCCCAATATGAAATATGACCAATGAAACGATAAATCCATTCCATAAAAAGCCTTCGAATATTTGTTTTAAGTAGAGAATCACCCATTCAAGTCAGTTCAGTCTCTCATATGCTTAGTTTTGGCATGCTGACTTGGAAATGCCTACAGGAGATGTAGGAAAAACAATCACATAGCTATTTGGAAATGCAAGACTAGAATTCAGAGAAATTTGGAATTAGTGTGCACATTGGTAACATTTATACTTACAGGAATCAATGAGCTCAACGAAGGAAAGTGTACCAAGAAAAGAGAGGTGAGGGTGGAACCTTGGGGGTCAATAATAATTAAATGCCTTGAGTAGGAAAAACCAATAGAGGGTACAAAAAAAAGTTCAGCTAGTAGTCCATAGTGTCAGAGAAGACAATTATAGAAAGATTTTGTTTTTCAAGAATAGTAATGATTAACAGTGTCAAATGTTGCTAAGAGGTCAAAGATTATGAATACTGAGAAAAAAAAATCAATGAGTATGTTGATTAGGAGGTTATTGATAACTAAAAGGGCTTTCCAAAAAATGGTAGGTGTGCCAATTGTGAGAAAAATGTAAATGTTTAATAAGGTACTTAGGCACAGTAAGTGTTTGATAAGGCACAATTAAGAATACTTATTCAGAAATTATGATGAAAAGCAGAAAAGGGATAAGATGGTAATATAAGAAAATAGCAAAGGGAAGGGATTTTTTTTCCATTTAAGGGAAAAAATAGTAGAAGAAGCTTTGAAGCAAGGAGAGGAGGAAAGATATAATATATAAGATAAAGAAGTTGGTTGTCAGTGAAGTGATAGGTATAGATTGGAATTAGATAACAAAAATAAATATGTAAGTTATGCTCAGTAAGAAGAAAATATAGAAAAAAAGGAAAAGTAAACAGGTCAATATACAGAGAAACTAATATGATGAGGATAGTGGAATAATTCTTATTTTGTCTTAACAATTAGAACTATCTAGAAATCACCAGTACAAGGAAAAGTATTCTCAGATTTGATTTACTGCTTCAGTGATATTTTAATTTCTTCAAATTAATTCACACTCCAAAATGTCTTTCTTCTTCATAATTTGACAGGAAATACAATTTTTACAAATGGAGATTTTCCAAATATTATCCAATTAATTAATGTAATCTACAATTTGGAGTCTGAGATAGTTTTATTTTTTCTTATCTTTATAAAACTTGTTTTTTTTCCTTAACCCAACACTTGGAAGTGAAAACCAATTGTATGTTATGCATATAGTTTGAATGGAGAGAAATGCTGTCCCACCCCCCCCCAACAACAAGGAAAACAATAATAATTGAATGCATAGACCTGTCTTTGGTGATCTATCTTACAGCAGAGCTCCACCTGCTGTCACCTATAAGCAGCTCGGTGCAGACGTTGGTATTTCCATTTCATTTACCTTTATTTCAATGACATTAAGGATTGCAAGTTTCTTTTTGGTGAAATTTATGAAACCATTTCTCTACAAACCATGGCAAGTCAGTTCTTTTTCAAGTGTCAGAAGTTTTTGCATACACTTTTTTTCTCTGCAACATTACTATTCATTACTTTTGCAGGACTTCAGTCTGTGAAAAAAAAAATGGTCTCACAAGTGACAGGCATAGAACAACAGAGTTTCTGGAAAGTAACTTTCGGAGAAAAGCTTGTTCATTTGGGTGCAAATATTGTTGGTTAAGTCTACACATTAAAAATAAAATTAAATAAAAGGCCACAGTTGCTTTACTAGTAAAACAAACACACTGCTTAACAGCCTCCAAGAGTGCTAGATAACAGTAGAAAATACTCTGGTTCTGGAGTCAGAAAGACCCAATTTCAAATCTAGCCTCATTAATTTACTTGCTGTGGGACACTGGGAAAGTCAGCTAATCTCTATCTCTCTCATTTTTCTCAATTGCAAAATGAGAAAAATAATAGCATTTATTTCTCAGAGTTGTTGTGAATTTCAAAGGATATATTTGCAAAAAGTGTGCATAAAGCCTGACACATGGTAGGTGCTTAATAAATTCTTGTTTCCTTTGTTCCATTAAATATATATGCATGGGTGTATATGCATATGCATGCACATATATTTGCAAATGTATGTACATAATGCAAATATGTTTTTGCATATATAAACTTACATATATACATATGTAAATGTTTATGTTCACACACACACACAACATTCTGAACCTATATTCTTCAGGTAAACCCCTTTTGGTTTGAGGAGGGATTGAGGGGAGTAAGAGGAAGTCTTTATTGCTCAGCTTTTATTATCTAGGAAGACACATATTCCTTTGAAATGTTCCATTTTTATATGCCACATAAGTCAGAAATAAGTTGGGATAATATGGGAATATAAAAGAAGGAATTCTTTGAAACATCATCATCATTATGGATTTACTGACTCCAGATGTCAGCAAATAGAGGATTTGCAATGCATAAAAACATTGTCCATATTTCAAGGAAAAAAAAAGTTACTTTTAAAATAGTACTTGCAGCAAGTTGATTTTCACAGGAAATATGAAGTATAGGGGTGCAGAAATTTAGGTGAAAATCCTCCTAAATACCCTATCAGCATCCTGATGTTTAGTGCTTTCAAACAGACATTCCTAAGAAACTTTCTGTAACTTCTAATATATAGGCAATATGAGAATATGTCATAGGGATAGGTACATATGTTGCTATCGTTTGTAGTCAATTAAAGCAATCTACATAAACTCTTTACTCTTTTGTAACACATCTGTGGGTTGCATGTTGTCTGTCCTAATCATAATATCTTCTCCCTCCTCTAATCTCTGGTGATACTTCTTTCCACCACCCATTTGTCATTAAAATATAGTAGTTTGTATTGTCATTGAACATCTCATTTGTGAATGCCTTTTGCTTGCAATTAGAATGTAAGCAATTGAAAGCCTGAGGCAATAACTTATTTATAACAAAAACAACAGTATTTATACAGTGCTTTAAGATTTACAAACTACTTTTTTAAAAATCTCATTTTATCCTCACAATAACTTGGGAAAGCAGGTGCTATTGTTACCCCTATTTTTTATAGATAAAGAAACTGAAGTAGAGAGTGGTTAAATGCTTTCCGCAGGGACACACAGTCAGTAAGTGTCTGAGGCTAAATTTGAACTCAGATCTTTCTGATTAGTTCCGGTGTTCTATCTCTTAGACTATCTAGCAGTCTACCAACCCTACCATCCCAACACACACATACACAGACACACACATACATATATAAAAATTTGTTTAATATCTATGACTTTGGCAAAGAAGCAGAAGCATCTTTAGCACTTCCATAGTATGTTGATTGATGTTGTTGTTCAGTCATTTTAGTTATGTATAAGTCTCCACATCCCCATTTGGTGTTTTCTTGTCAAAGAAAAATACTCCACCAGAGTCAATATGCCATTATTTTATCTCATTTTACAGATGAAGAAAATGAAACAAACAGGGTTAAATGATATGCCCAGGTTCACAACACTATTAAGTATTTGAGGCCAGATTTGAACTAAAGAAATGTGTCCTCCTGACTCTAGGTCCAACACTCTTTCCAATGTACAATCTATCTACTGCATTTAGTAGACACTTAAGAAACAAATGTTTAATTTACTTTTATAGGCAGTCCTTTGTCACCCTATTCTTGTAAAAGATGACCTAATTTGAAAGCGGCAAACCTTATAATGTGACTTTTCAACAGAACAACTCAGTAATGAGGAATTATGTCAAATAGCAAATTATTCAGCACATGCCTCCTGATATTTGAGGGAAACAAAACAAAATAAAACAAACAAAAATGTTTTAGGCAGGGTCTGCATGACATGTATATTCTAGCATTTAGCATAGTTCCTGGCACAAAGTAAGCCCTTAATAAATGCTTGCTAATTGATTGACTTCTAGGATCAGAGTCAACACATAATATAAAAATTCCATAAATACATTTTTCTTGCAATTGATCATATCATTACGTATCTTTGGAAAAATTCAGGCATCACTTATAAATGAATAAAATTTTCTGGGTTGACCTAGAATTTCTGAATGTTTAAGTAAAAAGAATTTGCCCTTTTATGCTTAAGAGCCAAGGGACCTTGACTTGTGTCAACACAGAATGACAAAGGAGAGAGGAGATGTGTTTAATATATGTAGCTTGATGATTATTATTTTTTCTTTTTTTTGCTTTTTGGAGGGCAATTGGGATTAAGTGACTTGCCCACAGTCACATGGCTAGATTTTGTGTGTGTGTGTGTGTTAAGCGTCTGAGGCTGGATTTGTACTCAGGTCCTCCTGACTCCAGGACTGGCACTCTATCCACTGTGCCACCTAGCCACCCAGCTTGTTGATTTTTCTTGAAATAAATGATGATGGGTGGGGTGCAGAGCCAAGATGGTAAAGTACAGAAAGTAACATTATCAATTTTACTTAGATTGTATTTTCTTGCCACTTAATTGGACAAAAAAAACCTCTTAAAGTTCCCTCTAATGATATCTTCATTGGTGTCACTTTCAATCCTTTTCATTTTTGATACTAGTGATTTGGTTTTCTTCTTTTTTAAATTAAATTTGACCAATGGTTTATCTATTTTTTTTGTTTTCCCCCATAAAGTCAGCTACTAATTTTGTTTATTAGTTCAATGGTATTCTTATTTTCAATTTTATCAATATCTCCTTTTATTTTCAGCCTTTTCATTTTCATGTTTAATTGGGAATTTTTAATTTGTTCCTTAATTTTTTAAACTTCTCATCCCCATTACTTGATCTGATTTTCTCAATTGATATAAGCAATTAGGGGTATAAATTTTCCTGACTGAATCCCTCCGATTTTGGAATATTTTCTCATGGTCGTAATTCTTTTTAATGAAATTCTTCATTGTGTTTTATGATTTTTTCTTTGACCGACTCATTATTTTGGATTATATTATTTAGTTTCCAATTAATTTTTCATCTATCTTCCCATTGCCCTTAGTTCTTTCAAGCTGATATTTTAGGAAAGGTGGATTTGCAACTCATTTGACCTGTGATCTTGTCTGTGAGTAAGCACCAGAATTCTTTTCAATCCTGGAACTGTGACCAAGGTCCCTGATAGACTGAGGTATCAGGCTATACCTGATATACCTGAGGTGGTAAACTCTGCTGTGCTTGTGCCCCTCCTTGACCTGAAAATGCAACTCAGGACTGCAAGCCATATCCAAATAGAAGCAGCATAACAGAGCCTTGCACCCAGTGCTATCAAAGGGATCCTTATAATCTCCTTTTGACCAATTGTCTGACGCCTTATCATCTATGGGCTGACAGCTCCAGAAGCTTTTTCTGCCACCACTGATCCAGTCATCCCAGAGCCTCCTGCCAGTTTGCCAGGATCCAGCCTACACTGGCAAAGCCTACACTGACAGAGCTCCACTCTCACTCTGGTGCCACAGCTTTTTCCTGCTGATGTTGTAAGTTGTCTTGGGCTGGGAAATAATTTTATACTGTACTTTTGTGTCTTCCTCCACTTCAAAATTCATTTTGAGAACTGTGACTCAGAAGTGGACATAGACAATGGAGTTCCCAAACAATATCAAGCCCTGCTTTCAGTGTTAACACAGACATGTTCTGTGGTGTGTTTTTGACCAGTTGCCAGGATCATGTCTGTACAAGTTGTGACATTATATGATTGTGAGGGAACTGTGCTTGAATCCTATATCATTCTATTGAAACAAAAAGCAACATGCAAACAGAAAAAATTAATACTTTCAGGAGCTCATACAAATGGAAATGATCAGAACCAGGAGAACATTGTATCAATTTGTGGCAATATCATAAGGATGATCAGTTGTGAAAGACTTAGCTGCTCCAATTAGGTCAAGTCCAAAGGCTCCATGTAGAAACATGCTATTCATTACCTGATAGAGAACTGATGAACTCCAAATAGAGATTAAAATATAATATTTTTACTGTTTTATTTTGTTTTCATTTACAACATGACTAATAGGGATATATGTTTTGCATGACTTCATATGTATGAGTGATATCAAATTACTTTCCTTCTCAAGGAGGAGAAAGGGAGGAAGAGAATTTGGAACCCAAGATAAAGATTTTGGTTTTTTACATATAATTGAAAAAAATTAATAACAAATGATAGAATAATTTTAAAATTAAGTAATATTGATTATAAAAAGAACAAAACCAACAGCCACGAAACAAAAGTAGATACTGCCCTCCCCTTTTTCCTTATGAACTTTAGTAACATTTGCAGCAATTCATAATATGATTCTTAGTTGTTCAGGCATTGCTGGAATGTACTCAAAATTTATTGTTGTATTTACATATATAAACGCAACATTTCAGTTTCCCTGGTTGCTAAATACTCCCTTGAACTCCTTCCCTCTTTGCCAACACTCTAAGAGCTTTTAATTGTTCTGTTACCCTGTATGTAATGTTCTCACATTTCCAGACAGTAGCTCAGCCACTAAGTTTGTGTCCAAAATATAAGTCACTCTATGGACATTTACAATGAAAACATATGGATTCATACGGAATATCTTAATTGTTTTATCAACTTCCTGAACTGAGTAAGTGAGAGAATCAGAAACATCAAATTGGAAAGCCTTTAATAATTAATGATGCTTTTTTTTAATTAAGAGATTTTTTCCTTCCTATATGTATTTGAGGAGAGGGACATTTTGCCTTTAGCAGTGAAATAAACATTATTGTGACACAAAATCAAGAAAACATAGTACAAAAAGAAAATTGAAAGAAAAATTCAATAAATAGCAATGAATTATTGAATAGCGCAATTTTTCACAAAACTGTACAAGGACAACAGCTTAACTTCATGTAATATCCTGAGAGAAACCATGAAAAGTTGAAGATTAGCACTGGTTTAGTGAAAAAAATAACAGTGTTTTATTGTTTTGTTTTTTTCTGATAGTATTCTGAACTATGTATGTCAAAAAGCTGATCATCAAAGGTAACACATTGTATATATTCTATAATTTAATCTTCACAACAGCCCTACAAGGATGAATATATTTTTCAATGTTGACCAGTTTGAGAAGTAGGTAAAACCTGATCACATTTTATTGTGTGGAACAAATGACTTGTACCAAAGCATTCCTAAAGGCTATACCATGATTCCTTAATAGCCTTTGTGATATAAAGGGGGAGGGATGAAGAGGGATATTAACTATTTACATGTGAAGCCAGAGACTAGAATTGTTGCTTCATAGATTTTAACAGTTGTAAAGGAATTTTAAGAGCAAATAATCTCAAATTCTCTTTATGACTTTTATAAGTTGTGTGGAAGTATGACTGTCATATTTTATATAACAATGTATAATAATATGCGAGGTATTACAGAAATACAAGTGGAGTTTTAAGTGATTAAAGTTTAAATTGTACTAAGACTTTTGGGACCCCATATATAACATTCCATAGATAAATAAAGCAGAAATAATTGAATCTTGGGGCTAGGATGAACAATGAAAGATAACCTAGTAACATAGCCATTTGTCATTTCCAAACTGAAGTTATATATAATAGATTGATAATTTGTGCAATTTTCAAAGAAGCATATGAAACATGTTCTTTCAGCAATATATTCTAATATTTCATACTTGTTACTATGTACTTCTTCCATATAACAATCCCTCATACAGCACCTCATCAATTTATCTTATTTTGTTGCCAATTGACTTCATTTATGATTTATGCTCTTACCGACTTTAAAAGCTTGAGAAAGCCAGTAGGCTGTGGACCCATGTAAATGATTTAGTCTATACATTGGCAATATATGATGTGACAGCTAAATCTGGCCCATTACCAAGTCATGAGTTAGGAATGGATTTTCTTTAAAACACATGAAAACTATTTTAGCTTATGGTCTTTACAAAAACAAGTGGTGAGACAGATTTGGCACTTGGGCAGTAATTTGTTGCTCCATGATTTGTTCCAATTCTTTTATATTTGAATTCAAAATAAAGCAACATGGGATCCTAAAGTTCAGTGAAATATGCTCAAGATTATGCCTATTAAAGTATTTCTTCGGCCTTTCAGTCAAGTCCTTATTCCATTTGCAAATATATTTTATCTATCTATCTATCTATCTATCTATCTATCTATCTATCTATCTGTCTGTCTGTCTGTGTATCTATCTTCCTTCCTTCCTTCCTTCCTTCCTTCCTTCCTTCCTTCCTTCCTTCCTTCCTTCCTTCCTTCCTTCCTTCCTTCCTTCCT
>NW_027185791.1:24095747-24106734 GCF_028583685.1 Petaurus breviceps papuanus | reverse complement strand
TCTTTCTTTCTTTCTTTCTTTCTTTCTTTCTTTCTTTCTTTCTTTCTTTCTTTCTTTCTTTCTTTCTTTCTTTCTTTCTTTCTTTCTTTCTTTCTTTCTTTCTTCCCATCATCTTTTAGGGACCATGGGTCACATACCATCCAATCATCTATCAGGACAGCAATATATAGAAATCAATGGTATCTTGTCATTTTATCTTCTTTTGAAGAGAAACTTGTGCCCTTTCTACTATCTCTTTTGCTCTGAGATAACAATTACATCAATACTATCATCACTACTAGAAAAACGTACCAATCTGATGTCCTAGGTTTCCTTCCAATATATGCATGAAGACTTAATAAGAGTTTGATACCTAATTGATATACTGGGATTTGTAGTTCAAAGTATAAATTATTCCTTCTAAACCCCTCAGAGATTTGAGAAAGTTTTAAATTTTTATTTGGAAGATGATCTTGAGTCACACCCAAGAGTACTTAATAAAATTAGTAGAGTCTTAAAGAAGTTTGAGAAGAAGAATGTGTGGCATAAAGAGTTAAGGAGGGGGGTGGCCAGGTAGCACAGCAAGTAAGAGCACCGGCTCCAGTGTTGAGAAGACCTGGAGATCGAATCCTGGGCTCAGACACTTAGCACCCACCCAGAAACACCTGGCCGTGTAACCTTGAGCAAGTTACTTAACCCCAATTGCTTAGGGGCAGCCAGGTGGCTCAGCGAGTAAGAGTACCGGTTCCAGTGTTGGGACGACCTGGAGATCGAATCCCGGGCTCAGACACTCAGCACCACACCTAGAAATAACTGGCCGTGTAACCTTGAGCAAGTTACTTAACCCCAATTGCTTAAAAAAAAAAAAGAGTTAAGGAGGAGTCCTCTCAGAATTTAAGGAGCTAGGAAGAAATTTTATCCAGGAGTAAGGAGGAAAAGGAGAAAATGAAAGGAAGGCTGAATTGTACCAGGTATTTGGGTCTGCTGAGATGCATATGAATAGATGACAGACTGGAATCATCAGTTCTACTGATCTCTTCAAAGATAGGGACCACTTCTTTCAAAAGATCTGTTTTCCTTAGAACTTCTTATTTCCACCCTTGGCAAGTAATAGACATTGTCATTGTTTCTTTTACCTAAATATTACCTATGCTTTTACTTTACTTCAAATAAATAAAAAAGATTCTACTTAACTAGAAATAATCAAATCTAAGAACTTTTCATCTAATAGTGAAATGGACAAATGAAATGGATATGACAGCAATGCCAATTAAAATTTGATAGGAGTGTTTATTTAGCCAGCAACTTCCTCCCTAATAAGGAAGACAACATTGAGTCTTCTGCAAGGTACATTTTTATAAAATAATATGTTGCTAACAACAAAGTGTGGTTCCAAGGGGATGTAATGCTATTTCTAGTGAAGCCTTAATTACTTAGCAAAAACAAGAACAGACTTGTATCTCGGGCATATTTCTAACAAGAAGAGAATTGTATCCAGGGTGTTTCTGGCTACACAGGTACAAAGTTCCCTCACTATTGTGGCCTACCGTGTTTCCCCGATAATAAGACACTGTCTTATTAATTTTTTTGAACAGAAAAACACCAGAGGGCTTATTTTTAAGGGAGGGCTTATTTTAATGAACATTGACAGCAATTTTAATAAACGGGTAAATGTGAACAAAAAAAATGTACCTTTATTCAATAATGAATTCAATAAAGAATAGGATGACACGCTCACTGCTGCAGCTCTGATTGGATGCAGCTCAGAGCGCGGCGTGCATTTCACGGGGGGGGAGGGGGACGGTGCATACAGAGGGTACCGTAATGTAGCATGTAGTGCAGGGGATCACCTTCACTACAGTAGCAATCTCAATAGGGCTTATTTTCAGGGGAGGGCTTATTTTAGAGGAATCTTACACAGTAAGGGGAGGGCTTATTTTTGGGATAGGTCTTATTATCGGGGAAACACGGTATTAGGTGGTTTCCAGGGACCCTGACAGGGGCCCCTTCTGGCAGGTTTAGGGGGCTTTTGTATATAATTTCTGGTGGGCACTTCAATAGTAACAATAAAAAGCAGTTGAAAAAGGGTATACTTTTACTTTAGAGTCATTATATTTTCCTAGGCTGAAAATACTCTGGCTATTTTAACAGAGTTTGTCTAAACAAGCCATTAACTTTAGCCTCCAGAGTGAGAAAGGAAAGTGAGTAGGGTAGAAATATATGAGATCTAGTTGAGATTCAGAAAGGATCAAATGCCATTCACAGCATTAAGAATTGAAAATAAACACACAGACACATACATATTCGTGTATATAGATGTCTATTTGTGTGTTATTTTGGATATATATATGTATTTCAGGGTCATATATGTATATGTGCATTCGTGCATATATGTACATACATACACACACATGTGTGAGAGAGAGTCATTTAGAGATACTGATTGAATTATGAAAGCTGATGCTCATAACTATCACCTATCTCCTTTTTAAATTAGATGGTTAGACTAGTGGATATGAGAGGCAGCCTCCGCAGCTCCCATATACATACTCCTCAAAATGCAGGAGTTTGAAAAGACAATAATGATGAAGAACTCCAGGGAGAAAGTATACTGTGTAACTTCTTACACCTCAGAGCTGCATGATCAGTCAGTCAAAAGCTTGAGTCTAATAAGAAAGGGATTTACCAGAGTACTGGGAGACTCGGACTATAAGAGAAAGGTCAGGGACAAATGTAGCCTTTAAGACTCTGTGTCATTAGGTGGTAAGAGAAAAAGTAATTAACAGCATGGTAGTCAGAAAGTCTAAGAGTGCTGAACTTGGAAGCCCCAGGGAGTCACAATATAATGGCTGCAACCACTGTGGCAAGACAGTGTTCAGATCAGGAGTCTTCGAGCTCAAGAAAACTGTGCTGCACTGAGATTCTAGAGAGGTTCCCAAAAATCTAGCATTCTGGAAGTCAAAATTCAGGGACAAGGCTAATGCCAAATAGTGGAAGAAATTGAAGATTCCAAGTTGGCAACTCAGCTTCCCAGGCCAATTACCCCACTCAAAAGTAGTGCAGCAGGAGAACCTGGTCCTTGTAAAATGTTTAATTTGGGAACTAAAACTGGAGAGAAAAGTTATCCAAAGAAAACACTAAACAGCATAAAATATTGCAAAACCACAGATGCACATGAAGAAGGAGCAAGTAATTGCTAAAAATTCAAGAAGACAGATTGCAGAGGTGGGGGGAGAAATGGATTTTCCACAACACCAGATGAATATTAAGGATAAATATAGCAAGAGATAAAATTGAAGAAGATTTTGAGGAAATAATTAAAAGGAAAACATGTATCTTAAAAGAGAAAGTACTAAAACTAGCTCAAGAAATGGGCCCCTGGAGCAATGACTTTGGAGTCAGGAAGACCTGAGTTCAAATCCAGACTCAGAATCCTGATGCTTACTAGCTATGTGACTCTGGGTAAGTCACTTAACCTCCATTGCCTCAAAAAAAGGAAAGAAATGCACTTCTTTTTTTTTTTTTGGTCTTTATTAATTTGTTTATTTTCAGTTTAAAAGTTTCATTACCACAATTCCTTGAGTTTCAAATTTTCTCTCCTTCCCCTATCCAACCCCATGACAGCATACAATCAAGTATAGTGTCTGCAAATACTTTCACATCAGCCATTAGTCAGGTTATAAAGAAGGATTGTAACAGATGTAATGAACAATGGGAAAGAGGAAACAAAACCAAACAGGAAAACGAAAAAGGGCAGGTAGTTTGTGTCAATCTGGGTTCAATCTCAGTTCTTTCTCTGTAATGTAAACATTTCTCTCCATCGTGAATCTTTTGGGTTTGACTTATATCACTGCATTGCTGAGAAGAGTCCAGTTTATCAAAGTAGGTCATCACAAATACATTGTATCTGTAATTGTGTACAAATTCCTCCTGGCTCTACTCTTCTCACTGAGCATCAGGTCATATAAGCCTCTCCAGGTAAATATGAAGTCCATTTGCTCCTCGGTTTTTATTGCACAATAGTATTTCATAAAATGCATATATCACAACTTGTTCAGCCATTACCTAACTGATGGGAACCCCCTTAATTTCCAATTCTTTGCTACCACAAAAAGAGCTGCTATAAAAATTTTTGTACATGTGGGTCTTTTCCCCATTTCTATGACATCTTTGGTATACAACACTAGAAGTGGTATTGCTGGGTCAAAGGATATGAAATTATTTATAGCCCTTTTGGCATAATTCTAGATTTCTTTACAAAATGGTTGAATCACTTCACAACTCCACCAGCAATGGATTAGTGTTCCAATTTGTCCACATCCTCTCCAGCATTTGTCATTTTCCTGTTTTGTCATCTTAGGCAATCTGACTGGTGAGGTGTGGTACCTCAGAGTTGTTTTGATTTGCATTTCTCTAATCAATAGTGATTTAGAGCATGTTTTCATATGCTTATAAATATCTTTAATTTCTTCTTCTGTAAACTGCCTGTTCATATCCTTTGACCATTTATCAATTGGGGAATGACTTGTGTTCTTATAGATTTGACTCAATTCTCTGTATATTTTAGAAATGAATCTTTCATCAGTGACGTAGTTAGAAAAATTCTTTCCCAATTTTCTACTTCCTTCTTAATCCTGGTTACACTGACTTTGTTTGTACAGAAGGTTTTCAATTTAATGTAATAAAAATTATCCATATTGCATTTTATAATGCCCACTAATTCTTGTTTGGTCATAAAGTCTTCCCCTCTTCACAAATCTGAGGGGTAAACTATTCCTTGCTTTCCCTGATTGCTTAGAGTATTAGCCTTTTTACCTAGATCATGTCCCCATTTAGACTTGATTTTGGTATATGGTGTTAGATAATGGTCTATGCCCAGTTCCTGCCATAATATATTCCAGTTTTACCAGCAGTTTTTGTCAAATAGTGAGTCCTTATCCCCAAAACTGGGGTCTTTGGGTTTATCAACAGTAGATTACTATAGTCATTGACTGCTGAGTCTTGTGCACCCAATCTAATTCATTAATCCATTACTCTATTCCTCAGCCAGTACCAAGTAGTTTTTAGGACTGCTGCTTTATAGTACAGATTAAAATCTGGTATAGCTAGCCCACCATCCCTAGCATTTCTTTTCATTAATTCCTGTGATATTCTGGACCTTTTGTTTTTCCAAATGAATTTTGTTACTATTTTGTCTAGCTCTATAAGGTAGTTTTTTTGGTAAACTGATTGATATGGCACTAAATATATAATTTAATTTAGGTATAATTGTCATTTTTATTATATTAGCTAGACCCAGCCAGGAGCAATTGATGTTTTTCCAATTATTTAGATCTGACTTTATTTATGTGAATAGTATTTTGCAGTTGTGTTCATATAGGTCTTGGGTTTGTTTTGGCAGGTAGATGCCCAAATATTTTATAATGTCTACAGTAACTTTAAATGAGTTTTCTCTTTCTATCCTCTGCTTTTGAATTTCATCATAAATACACAGGAATTCCAAGGATTAATGTGGGTTAATTTATATCCTGCAAATTTGCCAAATTTATTTATTGTCTCAAGTAGTTTTTTACTTGATTCTCTAGGATTCTCTAAGTATATCATCATATCATCTGCAAAGAGTGATAGCTTGTTCTCTTTCATTGCATAATTTGATTCCTTTGATTTCTTTTTCTTCTCTAATTGCTATTGCTAACATTTCTAGTACCAGATTGAATAATAGGGGTGATAGTGGACAACTTTTTTCACAACTGATCTTATTGAAAATGCTTCTAGCTCCTCCCCATTGTATATAATGCTTGCTGAAGGCTTGAAATCAATGCTACCTATTATTTTAAGGAAGGATTCATTTATTCCTATTCTTTCTAGTGTTTTTAATAGGAATGGGTATTTTATTTTGTCAAAAGCCTTTTCTGAATCTACTGAGAAAATCATGTGGTTTTTGCTAGTATTATTGTTGATATGATCAATTATACTGATCGTTTTCCTAATATTAAACCATGCTTGCATTCCTGGAATAAATCCTACCTGATTTCTTGTGATAAGTTGCTGTAGTCTTTTTGCTAATATTTTATATAAATTTTTGTATCTATATTCATGAAGGAGATTCATCTATAATTTTCTTTCTCTGTTTTATGTCTTCCTGATTTAGTTATCATTACCATATTTGTGTCATAAAAAGAATATGGTAGGACGCCTTCTTCACTAATTTTCCAAAATACTTTGTAGAATATTGGAATAAATTATTCTTTAAATGTTTGATAGAATTCACTAGTAAATCCATCTGGGCCTGGAAATTTTTTTCCTAGGAAGTTGACTGATGACTTGTTTGACTTCTTTTTCTGAGATGGGGTTATTTAAGTAATTTACTTCCTCTTCAGTTAATTTGGGCAACCTATATTTCTGTAAATATTCATCCATTTCACTAAGATTGTCAAATTTATGTGCATGCAACTGGGCAAAATAATTCCTAATTATTGTTTGGATTTCCTCTTCATTGGTAGTAGGTTCACCCTTTTCATTTATGATACCCATAATTTGGTTTTCTTCTTTCTTTTTTTATCATATTGACTAAGGGTCTATCAATATAATTGTTTTTTTCTTCATATAACCAGCTCTTAGATTTATTTATTAATTCAATAGTTTTCTTAATTTCAATTTAATTAATCACTCCTTTGGTTTTCAGTATTACTAATTTAGTGTTTAATTGGGGATTTTCATTTTTTCCCTAGCTTTTTCAATTGCATGCCCATTTCATTTACCTCTCTTTTCTCTAATTTATTCACGTATGCACTCAGGGATATGAAACTTCCCCTAAGAACTGTCTTTGATGCATCCCACAAATTTTGGTCTGTTGTCTCTTTATTGTCATTCTCTTGAATGAAGTTACTGATTGTTTCTATGATTTCTTGTTTGACCCACCCATTCTTTAGGATTGTTTAGTTTCCAATTAGTTTTTCATCTATCTTCCCATGGCCCTTTATTGAATATGATTTTTATTGCATCATGATCTGAGAATGATGCACTTATTATTTCTGCCCTTCTTGACTGAATTCTGAGTTTTTTATATCCTTGTACATGGTCAGTTTTTGTGTATGTGCCATGTACCACTAAGAAGGAGATATATTCCTTTCTATTCCCATTCAGTTTTCTTGAGAGATATGTCATGCCTACCCTCTCTAAAATTCTATTCACCTCCTTAACTTCTTTCTTGTTTATTTTGAGGTTGGATTTATCAAGGTCAGAGAGGGGGATATTAAAGTCTCCCACTAGTATAGTTTTGCTATGTCTTTCTTCCTCTAATTCCCTTACTTTCTCCTCTAGGAATCTGAATGCTATACCACTTGGTGCATATATGTTAAGTAACGATATTGCTTCATTCTCGATGGTGCCTTTTAGCAGGATATAGTTAACTTACTTATCTCTTTTAATTAGATCAATTTTTGCTTTTGCTTTATCTGAGATAAGTATTGCTACCCTTGCTTTTTTTTTACTTTAGCTGAAGCATGATACATTTTACTCCAGCCTTTTACCTTTACCCTGTGTGTATCCCTCTGTTTCAGATGTGTTTCTTGTAAAAAGCATATTGTAGGATTACAATTTTTAATCCATTCTGCTATCTGCCTTTGCTTTATGGGAAAGTTTATTCAATTCACATTCACAGTTATGATAATTTTCTGGTTTTTTTTTCCTTCTATCCTATTTCCTCCCCTGTTAATTCTTATATTTTTTATTCCCTTCTCCCATCCCTTCCTTAATAATTTTCCTTTTGACCACTGCCTCTCTCAGTATTCCCCTATCAATGCCCCTCTCTCTTTCCTCCCCTTCATCCTTGCTTCTTCCCTCCCTACTAGGCCCCCTTTTATAATCCTTTCCCCCTCCTACTGCCTGTAGGATATTTTTATACTTGATGAAGTATGTTATTTCTTCTTTGCACCAAGAGTGACAGGAACAAATCTCATGTGTAGTTCCTCTCCCTCCCCTCTTTCCCTCTAATATGATATATTTTGAGTCTTCTTTCCATAGAGTCCTATGCTTAAGTGGTTGTTATTACCTCCTTGCACCAGACCCAATGAGGTAAAAGCTCATATAATACTCATCTCCCTCCCTTCTTTTCCTCTATTATATATATATATATTATGCCTCTTTGTGTGGCATAATTTACCCTTTTCCATTTCATTCATTCCTCTTCTTCCATTGCAGTCCCTTTGTAGCTCTTCATAAGATTTTTTTAAATCGTTATTTTGTGTAATTTATTCTCATACCCTCTACTTGTCTATAAACAGTTTCATCTTATTAAATAACAGTGTGTGTGTGTGTTTTCCTTGTTTACCTTTTTATGTCATTATTGCATCCAGTAACTGGAGGTTGAATTCTCTATTGAGCTCTGGCTTTTTGATCAGGAAAGTCATTCAATGATATAACAGATTTCCAGACTTTCCTGATCAAAAAGCCAGAGCTCAATGGAGAATTTTACACTCAGGTTCTAGTATCTCAGGGCAGTTTTCCTTAATGAGCTCTTGGAGAATGTTGTCCAGGCTCATTTTTTCATCATGATTTTCTGGTAGGCCTATGGTTATCTCTTCTGGATTTGTTTTCCAGGTCAGTTATTTTTCCATTGAGATATTTTACCTCCTTTTCTAATTTTTCGTTCTTGTTGTTCTGTTTGACTAATTTTTGGTTCCTCATAGAGTTATTTGTTTCTATTTTGTTGATTTTAGTTTTTAGCAAATCATTTTCCTTGATTAATTTTTGGAGCTCCCTGTCCATATCATACATTTTTCTTTTTAAGGAACTGTTTTCATTATAATATTTTTTTTCTAATTCTGCAATTTTGATTTTAAAAGAATTATTCATTTTCTCTTCTATCTCTCATTTGGTTTTCAAAGTTCCTTTTGAGCTCATCTAGGGGAGCTTTCTGTGCTTGGGACCTCTTCCCTGTTGATTTTTCAGCTGTGGGTGTGGAGTCCATATTGTCTCCCTCTGACTTTGCTTCCTCCCTCTTAGGATAGTAAGACTCCAGAGACTTTGTAGTCTGCTTTCTACCCATTTTGAGGCAGGGACCTAGCCATGTCCTTCCTCTAGGGTTCCCAAGCCTTTACTGCTGAGGTTTTTGCCCTGGGGTAATACTTATTATGTTTTCAGGGTCAGGAGGGGGGTTGGAGCAGGCTGGGTTAACTCTGCCATACTGGTCCTTGGAGGTCCTGATAGGGGCTTTTTTTTTTTTAAATTTCTGACCTATGGAGCATTAGTCCCAGGAATATTTGCTGTCCTTGACAGGGGCCCCTGCATTTGGTTCTTACCTTTCTCTTTCCAGTCCCAGCCCTTTGGTGAAAAGCCTGGTAGTGTTCCTTGTGGTTTGTGGGACGATTTGCCCCCCTCGTTGGTCAGGCCTCCTCCAGCCCTGCCCCTCAAGAAAAGCTCTTCTTAAAAAACTAAAATAGACCAATAAAATCAGTGACTTCATGAAACAACAAGAATTATTAGGACAAAATCATTTTAAAATGTAAGTTATCTGGTATATTTATGTCTATATCTATCTATCTATAAACTAACCTGGAAAAAAGGTGAAGTAAAGATAATATAAGAATCATTAGATTCCTTGAAAACCATGATAAAAATCTAAACACTTTACTTTAAGATGTCACAAAGGAAAGCTGCCTGGATCTTTCTATACAGTCATGATAAGAAAAATATTCCAGTAATTTACTGAAAGGAATCATAAAAGGAAAAGTCCCAAACATATAAGAACAAAAATCCAGACCTCTTATATGAAAAAATATATACTGCAAACATTCAAACTTCTTCAAGTTCATTTACCAAGTACGTCCCCTTTTTCTCTCTTCCTATGATCATCCAGTTGTTACTGTATAACCCTGGTGAATGTTCAAACAAATTGTAGTATATGAAAATCATGATAATACTATTTTGACATTAAAAAGGATGAAGTAGGTAATTTCAGAGGATACTAATAATAACTTTGTGGAATGATGTAGAGTGAGGTGAGAAGAATTAAAACTATATGTATAATGGAAACATTATTGAGAAAAAGAACTTTTAAAAACATTAACTCAAATCTAAATGATAGCCCATAAGTATCAAAGAACAAAGATGGAATGCACACTAAATGAAGTAATATAGAAAGTCACATGTATTTTTGGACAAGGTGAAGCAGGGTGGTCATTTATTAAAAGGGATAGAGATAGTTACTGACATCTCATTGAAACCATAGTAAGTAGTCAAGCTAGCTGAATGGATTCTGGGTGAACCTTCCAATTGGAGAGCCATCCAAAGGGAAGAGACAAGGAGAGAAATATCCTTCTCTCCCAGATGGTATTGCTCTAGGATTTTGGAAAGCTGTGGTAGGAAAGTTCAAGTCCTTCAAGGTTCTACTGAGTGGAAAAGCCTTCATGTACTCACCTGATAATATTTGTTATTTGAGGACCAAAGAAGCTTAATTCATAAATAATCATCACCAGAAGACTGATTATATAATGTATTTTCTTAGCAATGGAAAACCATGTAGTGTGAATGCCATTTGTATTGGTTGAGGGAGAAAAAGTACTGATTAAAACAGATTGTTTAAGTTTTAAACCACTATGTAAAACTCATACATCTTTAACTAGAGGTTTATTCCTTTTCCTTTTCCCTTTTTAAATTCCCCTTTAATTCTTGGTCCCCATTTCTGAATCTTTTCTGGTTCTATATTATACTTCATAAATTGTAGTTCATGATTTTGGGGTGAATATAGCCACTTCTAGTGCTCCTGAAATCATGCCCATAATATATATATATATATTAATATATATATATATATATATATATATATATATACACATATATATATATATATAATGTTAAAATTTTCCTAAAAACTCCTCTGATGTATAGCTATATTAATACAACAGATTTCATCCTCTAAGCAGAAAAAATGTTGCATAAAATATTGAAGAATGCTAGATTAAAGAAACAATAGATACTAATTCACACAAAAAAGAGAAAAAATAAA
>NW_027185791.1:24047741-24095647 GCF_028583685.1 Petaurus breviceps papuanus | reverse complement strand
TAAAGAAACAATAGATACTAATTCACACAAAAAAGAGAAAAAATAAAATAAAAGCAGCTAATAGTATGATGTGCTTCTAACAAGGGGTCAATAAATTGTGTTGCCTAACTGTGGATAAGTTAACATAGCAGAAAAAAGAGCAGAGTCTAGTAGGGTTGCTTGTTGCTGTTGTTAAACCCACTAAACACTTGTTTCCAAGCCTAACTACATTATGTAATTTCATTCTCTCAGGGAGCCATTGCACACATTAAAATATTCTGACAGTTTTTTAAATCTGTTTTAGTGTTTCCATATCTCTCCATTTTCTGAAACTAATAAAACTGGGAAGAATAACAAAGGAATTAATAAGACCATTCTAAATTAAAAATTGGAACATATATCATAACCAAAAATTTACTGTCTGTTCTCTTCCTTCCTGCCTTCCTTTTCTTCCTTCTGGCTTTCCTTCCTCTCTTCCTTTCTTTGTTCCTTCCTTCCTTCCCTACCTTCCTTCTTTTTATTACTTGATAAACATTTGTTCTCTTAGATTTCATTGGAACTCCATTAAAAATAAAAATAAAGGAATGAAACTGAATAGTCATGGTACTTCTCTCCCCTTCCTCCCATATTTTAAAACTTTTGGAGGGCAACACAAATCATTATATCATATTCCCCTCCCCCAAAAGATGGTGCCTTTAAAGTACATATCAAAGGCTACCTCTTTCATGGTTTCCCCCCTCTCAATGATTTGCTAATGATATTCTTCTAAGACTTCATTTATTAATTTACTCTGTCCATTCATTTCTCATATACAATTGCATAATATTTTCAGAGGCAGCATGGCATAGTAGACAAATAACTCTATTTGATAAAGGTAGCGTTGGGTTCAGGTTTTCCTCTGGCTGATATTGGATGTGTGATCCTGGGTGAGTTACTTGGTTACATAATGCCCACAGGCAATTATCAAAGACTATAATCTGAAAGAAGGTTGGTGCTCTATGTTGATAAGAGCATGTGGGAGAGTCTTTACACTAGAAAAGTCAAAGGTTAGAAAAGAAAATAAATGCATACTGGTTACTCTTTTATGATTACCTCTTCCCTCCCCTCCATCACTGGATAAACTCTGTGACTGCAACAATCCTGTCCTCTTAATTTTGTATTTCCTTCATTGCCTAGTCTAGCACACAAAAAGGTTAAATTTCTTGTACAAAAAAAGTTAAGATGGAAATATTCAGAAAATATATGGTATTCTTTCGTCACCACAGTGACAAACAACAATCAATGACAACCATGTATTATTCTACATTACTACTCTTTATTCATTCAGTTTTGTTTTGTTTTCTTTTGTTTTCCAACAAAACTGCCCTTGCTGTTCCATATTTATGCCATTGTATTCCATTGGCCTATTCTGGTACAGGTTAACAGAATGATTTAAATATATTCCATCCACATCACCCTTTCTTAAAATATTTAATTTTTCTTCAAACCTCATATTAAAACCTGTTTTCTATGATTGAAATTTTCTAATCTCCTATATTACCTCATGTTTATTTGCAAATTTTTACCAAAAGTTCCTCTTAAAGATATTGAGATATTGCTACTTTATCATAAAGAGAGAGGAAACAAAATCTTGGAAAGGGATAACTGAAATTCAGTGGTAAAGATTTAACTGTTATGGCTGATAAAGAGGTTTTAGTTTTTTTTTTTCTCTCTTATCCAGGAGACAAAGTGTGTGTGTGTGTGTGTGTGTGTGTGTGTGTGTGTGTGTGTGTGTGTGTAATCATGTTAGACTTTAAGTTAAACTCATGTGTTGTGGAGAAGACATCATGAGAAGAATTCTTAGGGGGAAAATAACTGCCACTCACAGGGAACTGAACTATTGGATTTTAGTTTCAAATTTCATGAAAGATTCAGTAATTGTAGTCAATGGATAAAGGTGATGCACAATGGATAAATTGTTGAAAATTGAAATGTCTTCTTATTTGTTACACTTAAGTCAAGAAACATTTATTAAGAGCCTACTTTGTGCCAGGCATTGTTTTAAGTATTGTATTTAAGTATTAAAAAAAAGATAGGTAACAATATTTTATGCTCTTAAGGAACAGTCTAAATGTGGAAACAGCATGTGAAGAACTATGTACCAGATACTGCTAGGGTAAATTGTATAGAATCTTAGAGCTAAATCACTATTGTTATAAGGTATTGGGAAAGACCTTGCAGAAAGTAGAATTTTAGTAGGTATGGAGGAAGTTAAGGAAGTCAGGAGAGAGACCAAATGCCATAGAACATTCATAGCATGAAGGAACCAGTGAGAAAGTCCAGAGTTAGGAGATGGAGAGCCTTCATCTAGGAACAACAAAAAAAAGAGCCATATCATTGAATCTCAAAATATTAGGGTCAGGGGAGTAAGGAGTCATAACAAAGGAGAGGCAGGAGGGGCCAGCATTACCAAGAGCTTAAAAGACAAATGGAGAGCTTTATACTTCATCCCCCAAATTGTAGAATGTCTTTGGGTTAAATCAATCAAATGGCAGTAAAGTGTTTTTTGTTTTTTGTTTTTTTTGCTTTTTGGAAGAGGGAGGGCAGGGCAGTTGCAGTTAAGTGGCTTGCCCAAGGTCACAAAGCTAGTAAGTGTTTAGTGTCTGGGGCCAGGTTTGAACTCAGGTCCTCCTGACTCCAGGGCTGGTGCTCTATTCACTGTGCCATCTAGCTGCCCCCAGTGATGTGTTATATGATTAGACATAAGCTTTAGGAAGAATACTGTGATAACTCAGTAGAGGGTGGACTAGTGTGGTGAGAGACTTGAAACAGAGACATTAATCAGCAAACTATTGCAATATTCCAGGATTGAGGCAATGAGGTCCTGTAAAGGGGTGATGGTATTATCAAAGGAGAGAAGAGAACATATACCAAAAGTGATGTGAAGATAGAATTGACAGGACTTGGAAACTTATTGGATATGAAATGGAAAATGTGAGACAAAAGAAGAACCTAGATTGGGGACCTTGATGACTGAGATGATGGTGTCCTCTACAATAATAGAAAAGTTAAGAAGGGAGGGTGTTGAGGAAAAATTGTGATTTCTGTTTGGTGTGTATTAAGTTTAAATTGTCTAGACAGTTTCAACTAGTCAATAGGCAACTGGAGATGTGAACTTAGAGATCAGGAAAATGGTTAGAGCTGGATAGACTTGAGAATCATCTATTTGAGATGTTATTTGAATCAATGGTATGAAGATCACCAAGGGAAATAGTATAGAGCGAGAAGAGGAGGACCCATGTCAGAAATCTTGGGGTCATCCATGAAGAAGGGCATAACCTATAAGAAGATTTAGACAAACAGACAGAAGGAGTTTGGTCAGACTAGCATGAACAGAACCAGGAAAGAACACTGAATAAATTTTATGGCCCCTAACATTAACTCATCTAAGTAAACGCTGAGACCTGGGCTTGAAAATAAGTGAACAGAATTGACAGGAAAAGAAATTTTGTCAGTTTCTCTCTGAGTTGGACTGGAGTGCAGGCTCAGACTAAATGAGTAATGAAATAGTTTATGTAGTTGTGGTAATATATAAGTTAATATTGGATCATACCATTTAGGGATATATTTTTGCACACAAAATGTTAGAATTATCAAGGCAACAAGGCTAGTCATGGTTTTGAGTCTGTTCATTTTACTCTGAAAGCATGTGAGAGGTAATGCTCTCATCTTCAACATAAACCCACATTTCTGATCATAGATTTGATAAATGTAAATTTTGTATATACATATATGAATGCATATTGTCTTTCTTGGGTTTTTTTTTTTTGGCTTTTTTTTTGGAGGGGCAATTGGGGTTAAGTGATTTGCCCAAGGTCACATGGCTAGTACATGTTAAGTGTCTGAGTCTGTATTTGAACTCAGGTCCTCCTGACTGCAAGGCTGGTGCTTTATTCACTGCATCATGTAGCCACTCCCATATTGTCTTTCTGATAAAATATAAGTTCCCTTAGGCTGGGGATTTTTTTTTTATCTTTCTAACCCAGTACTTTCCACAATACCCAACACACTCTAGATCTAGTTAATAAAGGCTTGTTGATTGATTCCTTAGTTGTCAACAAGATCAGGAAATATAATGATCTACCAGTTTCATAAAAACATATGGAACCTTCCGTAGGTAAAATTATTTGTTTTTAGCATTATACTTTCATTTTTTCTCCCATGTTGTGTCTTAAATCTGACTATAATAAAATTCAAAAAAATTTATACAAATAAAATCAATGGCTTGTGATACATGAATACAATGGAACATCATTGCCACTTAAGAAATGATAAGTATGAGAAATTCAGAGAGACGTAAAATGAAATAAAAACTGATGCATAATAAATTAGTAATGACAATGTAAGTAACTTACAAAACATAGTGACTATGAGATGGAACATTGTACAGTTATAAGGACCAGTCTAGTCCTTGGAGAAGAAATGAGAAAACTCACCAATATTGTTTCCTTAAACATAAATGAGAGTTCAAGGGTGTGAAGCTTTCTATCTAATAATCAGTTCATTTGTTTGTTTTGATGAACTTTCTTTTAATCTTTATTTCAAGGGAAGGATTCTGGGATAGAGTAGAGAGGGATATGTTCAGAAGTGGCTGTCATATAGAAGACATAAATGAAACTTAGAAGAGAAAATCAAAGTAAATTGAATAAGAAGAAAATATACAAATTAGGAGGAAGTAACACTCTATTACCTTCCCAATAAGGTGAAATAATTTTGCTTTAATTATCTAATAAAATCTTATATAGAAAATCAGAATTTACTAACATCTATAACATTAATTTCCCTTCTCCAGTAGACAAATGATCTAAGTATATGGCCTCATTTTTTTTAATAATGGAAATTAAGAGCCATATAAAAATGTATTCAGGGGCAGCTAAGTGGTGCAGTGAGTAGAGCACTGGCCCTGGATTCAGCAGGACCTGAGTTTGGATCCTGCCTTAGACACTTAACACACACACACACACACACACACACACACACACACACACACACACACTAGCCATGTGACCTTGGGCAAGTTACTTAACCCCAACTGCCCTCCGAAGAAATAAAAAAATGTATTCAAAACCATTGAAATAAGATAAATTAAAATATAAGAACCTTTTAAATCTAGTTTCATATGCATCAGATTTACAAAGTAATTATATGATGTACTCTATGGTGACAGTTATGCAAATTAATTTCTAGTTGGAGCTGTGAACTGGTTTGATAATTTCAAAAATAATTTGGAATTATATAAGAAAAGTTATAAAATTCCTCATGTTCTCTGAGAAAGTCTAATAGTGGAAATATAACCTATTAGCAGTAGGAGAAAACTAATATATTAATGTCAAGAAGTCATAGCCACTTTTGTTGTAACAAAAAGTTGGAAACACAATATATGTCTAGCCATGGTGAAGTGGATCCCATATACAAATGTGGTAAGGTTTTATTTCACCTAATGAAATGACATATACAAAGAATTTAGAGAAACAAAAATTTGTATCACTTGACAGAGTTAAAAATAGAGAGATAGAGCTGTATATGTGTGTGTGTATGTGTGGGTGTGTAGATATACATACATACATATATAAAAATAGAAATGGATTAGATACAGATAAAATGTAGATATGTATATTTTTGTGAAGCCCACTTGTAATGAATTATCAATTAATTGTAGTGTGACAAAGGATATCAGTTTGTATCCTGGCAAAATCAACTTTTGGGCATACAGTTGTGTATCAATCGATACGTTTCCCCCATTATTTATTCTTTAAGTGTGACCTACTCAACTTCTGATTCAGCCTGCAACTGACTTGACACATCTGCCTTTGCTTTCAATTTTTGTTTCTTCCTTTATAAAAAGTGCACTTTGCATTCAGTCCCCGATATAGCTGTTCTAAAGTAGAAACCTTCTGTCTCAAGTGTACCCTGTTCTTAATTTTCCTTGTCACAGCTTCAGCATGAGAATTCTAAGGAAAACAAACAAGGAGATTCACTGTCTTATCAAAAACCTCTTATCTCCCTGTATGAAAGCCAAATACTGCTAGATATCACATGACTTGTTTAGAAAATGTCATAGAAACCTATGTATTTCTTATGGTCATAGAAACTTGACTGAAGAACAAAAGATTTCTTCTTCATTTTCTTAGCATCAGTGCCTACTGGGCATTCAAAAAATGACTTAGGATCTGCTTAGACTCTTATCAAACCTTATAACTCTAACAATGAAACGGGGGTGGTACTAAATACTGTGGAGGTTAAAGTCCATATGATATCATCTGACTTTTAGAGATATAATGCCAATACAAGAGGGGCTACAGACAAGTCTTTTCCACCTGTGTCTTCCTCAGCCCCCATCTCCTTTGTACCTTCAAAGTCTGAAAACTATTCTGTTTTGATGTCACTCATTACTCTCAGTGCCCCCATTAACTGTATCATCCTAGCATGCCTCAATGGCAGAGAGAAGTGAGTCAGGATGTCAGTGATCAGAAAGGAGACTAGAAATCTTCTGTTACATATATAGTATCTACAACATGGAAAAGAAAGTGAAGAGGGATAGAGTAAAACTCAGGTCAAATACAATGATAAATATCAGTACCAAACAATCCAAGTTCAAGGATGCATTCTCCCATTGCCATGTTTTTTTAAGTGTGTTTATAGTGGCGTTGTTGTTTACTGTGTGGTTGGGGGAGATCGTTCACTTGATTCTACTTTCTTCTCTGTATCATTTCATGCAAATATTTCTATACATATTTGAATTACTCATTGCCATCATTCTCACAGGCAATTAGGCGGCACATAAAATATCAGACTTGGGGCAAAAAATAAATGAATGTGAGACACTTAGAAATGTGGTGACCCTGGGGAAGTCACTTAACTAATCTTGGTCTACATTTACTCAGGTGTAAAACAGAAATGGTAATATCACCAACTTCATAGGATTGTTGTGAGTACAATGACAGAAAGAGGTCATGAATATATCACTTTGCAATGCTTCAAGTGCTATAGCAGTATTAGTTACTGTAACAAAGTAATAATAACAATGATCATGATGATGAGGATAAAATTAACTTCCTCCAGCATAATGTCTCATTATATTAATATGTCACATTATATTCAGCAATTTTCAATTGATTGTTATTCTTTCTAGTTATTTTTTTTTTACTAGGATAAAAGTGCTATTATATTTGTTTGTTTTGCTTTGGTTTTTGGTATATATGTAACCTTTCTTTCTTTAACCTCTTTGGGTTAAAAGAATGCTTTTCTCAGTACTAGAATGACTGGCTTAATAGGTAACAACTGCTAAGATGTTTTCCCCAAAGTTATTCAAATTTGTTTTCCAAATTGCTCAATAAAACAATAATTATTTCACAATTGCATATCCATTAACATGCCTCTGAAATTTCTTTAGTTTCTTCTCTTTACCAATTTACTGAGTATAATCTCTGAGTTTTTTTTACCTTGCATTCTCCTATCATATATGATGAATCTCTCCAAATGGTTGTTAATTTCACTCTTCAATTAACTATGAACAGACTTGCTTCTTTTAACCTTCATGGACCTCCCTTTCCATCTATGACTGAATGCATCATCTCTTAGATCCCATTCACCTCCATAAATATGATCTTGTGACCTGAACATTTTCAGTGAAGGTACTTTGCAATCTTACATTTACCTCAAAGAAAAGGTCATTAAGATATGTCTGCTTAGTCAAAACAAATTATCAACTCATTTATTAAAGTTGCATGAAAATAGAACTATATTTGCTTGGGAACATTTTTGTTATTTTTAATGTTTATTTTGTAAAAAAAATTATCAGCTTCTCATCATTTCTCACTTGACATTAAAATCCTCTGTTATGTGACAGCATAAAAATTTGCAAAGCAACCAATTGTAGCAATATTACCATTCCCAAGTGCTGGGACATAAAGAATAATAATAGAAACCAGTGATAGTAGCTCTGGGGCTGAGGCTTAAAATGTAATTGCCATTTGAGGGTTCGTAGTAAGAGATGTCACCATGATTTCATTACAGCACATTTAGTATCTTTATATTTGTCAAGGGATTGTCACCATTTCTAACAACAACCCCAGAAGGCAGCTTGTCATCATGTCCTCATTTTACTGACTAGAAAATGAAGATCTATGGGCATTAACTGTGTTAGCCAAGGTCACTTAATATGGAAGTAGTATGCCAGAGGCTCATAGTTCTCTGCCTTATTGTTTCTATTGTCCTACACCTCCTCGAGGCAAATACTGTTTTTTTCTAATCTTTGTATTTCTAGTGCCTAGTACAATCTATTACTCTTTCTATTATATCAGTTCCTCAAGCATGTATACTTTATTGAAAATGATTGCAGAATAATAGACTTGAATAAAGAAGTTTTTAGTTTATTTCCTTCCAGGCTCTGTCACAAATAACATTAAATTAAATTCATTACAGTTTAAAATAATTTATTTCAACAGACAATTGTTAAGCAATGAAACAAATTACCATGATGTGCTCAGGATTACAAAAATGATTTAAAAAAAAAGGTCTTATCCTCAAGAAGCTTACATTTTATAGGAGGGAAATGATACGTGTAAATAAGGATCACCATTTGTTTTAAATGATATGAGTATGGGGGGAGGTGGTACTGAAATGGAGAGGGATACATTATCTAGGTTCTTTGAGAAAAAAAAGAGATAATGACTTGGGTTCCCATAGTTGACTGCAACAAGAATCTCAACTAACTAGTACCTTTTATTTGCTATTTATTTTTTATGTGCCATTTATTTATTTATTTGCTACATATTGCTGCTAGCAAAACACAAAATCACTTCTTGGCAACCCAAGATCATCTCCATGCAATGACAGTGAATAGAATTTAGACTTTTGTAGAGAACTTTTTTTTTTTTGTAAAATGAAGTTAATACTACTTGTACTACCCATTACACAGTGTTTTAAAGATGTTTATATGTGATAAAAACATAGCAAAATGATAATAATATTGATAACACTTATGCAGCATTTTAGGGATCGTAAAGTGCTTGATATAATATTTACTAAGTATGTAAAATTTAAGAAATTATTATATTTTTTTTTGTTTTGCTTAGGAAGTAACTAGATAAACCATTACATTCACTAATCAGCATTATTAGGGATTTCTAATCACTCCAAAATTAGAAAGGTAATAATGACAGTTTCCTATGGCAAAATGTGATATTTAGAAAGTTTCATCTGGAAATATATGTTTTAAAAATTCCCCTAAAATGAGATTGGTTATCATGTAGCAAGATATAAAAGCAATAGGTGGAAGTGATTAAAATGAATGAAAAATTTTTAAAAGATCTGGATAGAATTTGCATAGAAAGAAAAGGTAAGGATGAGCTACAATGTGTATCAGAGGGTTACCATCTCGAGGGAGTGTTGTGATGTGAGGAAAATAAAAAAGGAAATAAATGAAAGTTACATGATAACATCATTACATATTTAAAAGGAATATTAAATTATATATAATAGAGTTATAGTTTCATGTACAATCATCTTTTTTTTCTATTTTACCATATTATGGAAATGCTTGTTTTATTTCTTAATTTCAGAAAAAAAGGTTATAAAATTTAAAAATAATTTTAAAAATACTGAAATATCATACAGTGACAACAAAAAGGTAAGAATTGCTGGCAAATGATGACACGGTGGATAAAATGCTGGGGGCCTCCAGTTTAAATCCAGCCTCAAGCACTGACTAGATGAGTGAGCATAGGTAAGTCATTCAACTCTGTTTGCCTCAGTTCCTCACCTATAAAATGAGCTGGAGAAGGAAATGATACACTCCAGTATCTTCGCCAAAAAAAAAAAATCCCAAATTGTGTCACTAAAAGTCAGACATAACTGAAATGACTCAACAATGACAAAGTGGCTTTGTGAATTTAGATTTGAAGATATAGGGAAAAAATCAACAAAAGAACATGTTTATAATTTAAGTTATAGGTTTTAATTTAATTTTTTTGTAAAAAATATTTCTATGCAGGCAGTTTTAATTTATGCTATGTTAAAGTTCAACTATGTCACAGAATAGAATATTTTTAAATGTAGTATTTTAGAAAACTCAAATTAAAGATTATGCCATTGAAGCTCAAGAAGATATCATGAAGTACCTTGAATATGGGCCTGAGAATGTACTCTGTATCTTGTTTAAAAGTGAACTTGCCAGAGTATGACTGTTCATCATCAAAAGGTTCCAATTTTCATGAGTTGCAACTCCAATAGACCACCTTCTGAGGCTTGTAAGCATTACTGGAGGAACCAAAACACTATCACAATAGAATGTTGTAAGGAAAAATAGCTCCTGCAGATTAGGGTAGCTTTTCTTTCAATTAAATCAACATTTAATTGGTTCAGAGGACCAAGCCCTCCTCATCTCCTGAGTACAAAAGAGAGACAAGATATAAAGACAAGGCTCTCAACCCTCAGGCTTCTTTCTGACCAAAGACCCGAAAAGATGGCCTGCAGCAGCACTGAAGATGTGAACTCAGCTGAATCAAGGTTTTATGTTTGATGAATATCCTTTCCCTGCTGCAAATGGCCTTCCCTGCTGTGGCTAAATAACCTTCTTTTTATTAACTTTCTTATGACCTAGAAGTGTTTCATTTCATTCTATTCTCTGACCTGAAGCACCAGTATAGTCTTCTCAACTCTGGCCTGTTCATGCAGGTTCCAGAAGCATAGTAATACATTGAATGTAAAATTTTTTCTCTTTTAATTACATTTTTTTCATTCAATAAGCATTTATTGATTGTCAGGGGTGTGTAATATAATGTCCTAGCTTCATAGAGTCAAAAATGGATTAAGAGATGAATAAGGCATTTCCTTGGCTCAAGGAGATTGATTGATATCTAGTACAAGAAATAAAATGCATGCAAATACCTGTCCTCATCACAATTACCTTTGCTGAATCATTATTGCATTCCACTCTTTAAAGTAGAGTGTAAATATCACAACCAACTCATTTTCTCTCTCTCTCTCTCTCTCTCTCTCTCTCTCTCTCTCTCTCTCTCTCTCTCTCTCTCTCTCTCTCTCCCTTTCTCCCTTTTCTTTCTTTAATGCACACATGTACAAAACAAACACATACACACAAAGTATATAGTAACAAAATCAAGCCAACAGTACACCTCTACAAGTCAAGAAATCATTAACAGAGATATCTCTTTAGCTTTGTTGCCATATTAGTACTTGACTTTAGGGCAGACAGACACCTGATCAGCTTTACTCCTCTGTAGCTTAGAACTCTGGAAATCAAATGATTCATCAGCTTCTACTCCCCCAGAACAATGACTATAAGTTGTCATAACCACATATGGATCATGTTTCTCTTTTGTGAACTCTACTAACTCTGTTAAAAATACTGTCATTCTTGCACTTGACATTTTCACTTATCCTTTATTCTGCACTGTCTTTAGCCCCCCTCTCTCATATCTAATCTTTTGCCAAGGATTATTGGTTATTTCATTTCATATCCTAGTCTTACGATTCACATGCCACTACACTACTTTAAGTCCACATCATCTGATACAAGGACTATTTTAATAGTCTCCAATTGGTGTCTCTGCCTCAAGTCTTTGACCTCTTCAAACCATCCTCCACATAGCTGTCAAAATAATCTTAAAACATAGATCTTACCATGTTATTCTCTTTTAGAAGAATCAAGATTCCTTATTTCCCTTAGGATAAAAGGCCATCTCCTCTGGCATTTAAACCTCTTTAGAATCAGCCTCTAGCAGCTCTTGCAGATGTGTTTCACATTAATTCGTGTCACATTCTACATGCCAGGCAAACTCCTCTGCTTGCTGTTCTGTGTATTTGTGTTTGTCCTCCCATGAGAAGCATTTCCTAATCACCTTGTTAGTGTACCCTTTTGTGGAATACTCTATCCCCTAATTTCTTTAACAAAATGGTAGGAAAGTAGGGCAAAGATGCAGCATGTGCTGTGGATAAAGTAGGAAATGTAGATTTGAACCTGATTATATCTGAGATGTGAAGGAGATGGAAGGCTCAAACATGTCTTTAGTTTTTTGAACTTGAAGTGATAACAAGAAGAGAGAAATTAATGGAGAAAACCCCTAACTATCTTCATTTCAGTCAAGTTGAATTTGAATTGGAGGAGTCATGTAGAAAATGAGTTAAAAAGTGTAAGCCAAAGTGTTCTCCATTGGCAAGGAGACGGGTTTTCTTACCCCTTAAGGCAGAAGGGAAGGAAAAAAAAAGATATATAAAGTGATTAAAAATATTGGTGAATGATGGATATGAGTAAGGAAGCTTATATTATATAACTTGAATGTTCTTAGTAAGGTAAGAATTGAGATCTCTTCCCGAGAGTAGGCATAAATAAGTAGGCTGAATTGGGAGGAAGATTGAGCCTCCGAAGAAGAGGAAAATGTTTGAAATAGCTACTTTGGAGAATGCGCAAGAACGTAAATGAGAGGAAAGGGAAAAGAATGTTATGCAGCAGTGAGGGTCCAGGTAAATTAGAAGACAAACAAAAAACGTAGTGATTTCTGTCACCACAATAAAAATTGCTGATAATAATAGCTAGCATTTTCCCCAAGCACTTTACTGAGGTTACTTCATTGAATTCTCACAATAACTCTATTAAGCAAGTGCTATTGTTAACCCCATCTTCCAGATGAGAAACTGAGGCACAAAATGGTTAAGTTGTTGCCCCAGAATCACAGAGACAGAAAGTTTCTGAGCTAGGATTTCAACTCGGTACTTCCTGATTCCAAATCCAGCATGTGAGGACACCTACCCACCTCTTAAATGTGCTTCTTTTTTGAATAGGAGAAATTAAGAAGGCAAAATATGACAGGACCAGAGTTTTCAAGTTTTAGAAGAGAAAATCAACAGAGGTAATACATAAAAGATGATCAAGAGGTCTTTAACCAGAAGACCATTTGCTGAAGATATTCATTTATTCAGGTTCATGTTTGATTAAGTGGCCTATGAATTCATTTTAATGCTTATATTCCACAAATCAAGTATATAATATTGACTTTGAAAATTGGTGGATCCAGAAGGAGCTAGGAATGTTTCAGGAATTAGGGTGTCCCTTGGAATCTGTATGGAAGATCTGTCTCAATATATTTCTTCTAATTACTCTCTAAATTTGGCATCTCTTCTTTTAATGTCCCTCATAATGACCAGCTAAGGCAGTCTAGTGTAAAGTCCAATGCATTTTAGTCTGTCATAGGCTATAATAATCAAGTATTTTAAAAGATGTGGAGAGGTTATATTGATTCATTTAAAATGCTATTTCTTCAGGGATTTTCTGATGGTTATAGCGTTTCTGAAAGACTGTCGGATTTACCCTTTAGTAACAGAAGACCTAATAAATAATGTGCATGTTGTGGTAGAAAGCAGCTACTTCCAATATCCCTTACCCTACTCCTGATACTCCCAGAACTGTAATTTTGCCTTTCACATTTCTTCTAAAAGAATCTAATTAATTACACAGGACAGAATGCACATGTAACCACATTTTCCCCCTTTCTTTCTGGCTCTTTTGGTGCAAGATACAGGATTAACAATTCTTACTGTCCAACATAAAGTGACCTCAAAATTTCAATAGTAATTAGTGTGGTTAAAAATTCACAGTCCAATTAGTGCCACTGGCACGCAAACACAAGGCCTTTGATTTGAGCTAAATAAAATTCTTGAGTCAACACTCCAGCTGTTCCATTTCCAATTTTAGGCTTCTGCTCCTATGGTATATTACATATTACATTATTGATGTCAGGGAGAAAAAAGAAAAAAAAGAGAGAGGATTCCTGATTTAACAAGTATTATACTTTAATGTTTTCTATAAAATTTAAATGCCAAAAGATTACTAAATTTTATTCCATAGTCTGTAATGAATGGGGTTAGAAAGATCAAAATAAAGTATACTATGCTCTCTTACTTGAAAGCATTCATTACTTACCTGACACTAATGATATAAAGAATTTACGTGATATTTTTCTAAGCTAGAAATCACACAATTAATGTTTTCTTTCTGTTTTATATTTAGCTAGAAGCTAAAGAAGCAGAAGATCTAAGTACAACATTTTTCAATATGCTAGCTAGCTATTTTTTGACAACTATATCATCCATTCAATAATCATTTAATGTGTTTTCCTGTTATATCTTTAATTAGGTAGAACAGTAGTACTTGACCTAAAGGACAACGGAAAGGAAATGATGGTAATGAGAGCCAGAATTGAAGGATTTGGGATTTAGAAGAAAGAGGAAATTGGTAAGGACATTCCAAGATTCAGGATTTGGAGCTTATAGGGGCCTTGGAGGCCTTTGAGTCTAACTCCCACACTTTACCAATGAAGAAACTGAGTCTCAGAGAGTTTAAGAGACTAGTCCAAAGTCCCCCAGGAAACAAGAGAGAACATGAGGGGTTGAGACAGGAGGGGGAAGATGAAAGGGATTATAGTTGATGGAAATAAGGCTTCAAGATAAAGGAAAGCTAATTATGCAAAAGGTCAAAGGAAGAAGAGATGTGTTATAGTTTTTATAGTTAATCCCTACAAAATACACCAAGACAACAATTTTCTGACAGTAGTTGTGAGATGCCCTGCTCTCCTAGAGGATGGGTACAACAGATAGCTGTCAAGACTCATCAAATCAGATGACAACTGTGTGTCTGAGTCACCTGGGCACACATTGGACTTCCAGAAGGAGCCTAGTAAAATTTTCAAATATTTTAATGTCTACGATAAAAAAGTAAAAAAAAAAAATGTACCCTGGATTCCTCTGCTATAAGGGAATCGAGAATCTGAGATGATTGGTTATGAGATGTATTGGATATCTCCTGGTTGTGCCTAATGCTCAAACTATCTTGTCATGATGCTTTAGAATGGGTATAGAAAATGAGCCCGAATTTCAATCCTTAGGGTACTAATAATCACCTTACCAACATATTCTTACACTGAGAGTTAAGAATCATAAAAGATACTAGGACCCCGATTCACAATGAAAATCCAAACTGCCTCTGCTCAGTTATCATAGAAACAGTTCATAATAATATCTGCTCTCCCATTCCATTGTGCCTTCTGCTGTTCTCGCTATATTGTTAATAAGGCCTCATTTATTCCAAATGTCTTCATGTCACGTTCATTACATATTCCTATATTTTCAGAAACCCGTCCCAAAAGACATTGCATTATAGATTGTAAGCTGTTCTGCTATATGTCCCTTTATTTTTGCTTTTTTTTAAAGCTTTTTTGCTTTTTTCATGGCTAACATGCCCCCGAAAGACTCAGTCAGAAAGAGGAATATGAATTTCCTTACTCCTTACTTCCACTTGAACATTGGCAGGTGTTTCTTTTTTATTTGTTTGTTTTTGTCACAGTCCCTCAGCAGTCACCTTCCATTCAGTTTGACTCCAACCATCTTTGTCACTCAATGCAATTCCTTGGAACAAGCATATACAGATTTCTAGGTAGTTCTCCCAATATACTCAAGGAGTTCAGGACCAGGTTCTCTGCCTTCCTCTTCACCTTAACTCTTACATAAATATTTTTTTAATTTTCAATATATTAGTTGCTATCTTCTGAAACACTCTAGCTTCAGAGTTCAACAGCCTTCCAAACAGCCATGGTATCCAACTACACTCTACATGTCATACACAGGTTCATGCTATTAATATCACTGTAATAATTTATCCTCCATAATCTAAAATCTGTAAATCCCCTTTTTTATCCACAACTTCTAATTTTTCAATATTTCCTTTTGGCTTATCCCTCCTAAACCTAATCCTTTTATTTTCCTCTTTTTCTACTCTTTCCTTTTCTCCTAGTCTATCACACTGGGCTTTTTCTTTCCTTTTCTCCCTTCCTAATCATGGAGTTTTGACCGATGAATTAAACCATTCACTATCAGTTTCCATTAATTTCCTTATCCTTTATCTTATTTCATTATGCTACCACAAATAACAATACTGTTATGCCAACGACTATCTGTGCCCATCTTCGTGTATCTTAACTCTACTGGAAAAACCAGGCACCCATATCATCTGAGTTCATTGCAAATTTGGAGTTCAATCTTAACTCAGTACTCATCTCTGAGCATCTATGCTTTTAATCTTTTCTAATTGACTCACACTGCCTGTTTCTGTTCTTTTAGGACAGGTCCTCTTTACCCACTCTTCTGAAAAATGAAGGCAATCTGCCCCAAGTTCCCTCTTCTTTCTACCACTGCACCTCAAGGAATCCCTCTTCCAATTCACATAACATTTATTTTATTCTAATCTCTCACAGAGTCTTTTCCTTGCACAGCGAAACCCACTCCCCTTATGCTGTTGGTCTCATTTTCTTCCATCTCCTTTAGGAATTTGACAATTTAAACATTCACTCTCTTTCATCTTTAATCTCTTTGCATTCACTTCTTCCAAATATCTACAGTTATGCCAAGGACTTCCTCATCCACAAAATACAACACAATAGCAACAAAGTTGTACACCAGTGTTTGTGCCAGTGTGTGTCCACTTTAAAAAAAGCATAAAGGACCATGATTCTCTTTTCCTTTTGATATTGAAAGCATAACCTAATTCCCTTTGCTTTCAAGCAGATCACATTACACACTTGTCTTTCATTTCCAGTTATTTATAAGGAGTTTAGTTCAACTGAAATAAGAGTTTTCAAGTATAGAAATTATCTCTTCATAAGTCCTTTCAATATTTGTTTCATTAAAAACTGAGGCTCTGGGTAGGTGGTGCAGCGAATAGAGCACCAGCCCTGGTGTCAGGAGGACCTGAGTTCAAATTTGGACTCACACACTAACACAAAAACCAGCCATGTGACCTTGGGCAAGTCACTTAACCCCAATTGTCCTCCAAAAAAGCAAAAAAAAAAAAAAAACTGAAGCTCTGAAACTTACTGGCAATATTCCTGGATGAAATAAAATTGGATTTAATCACTGATGCTACCTTGTGAATTATCTTGAGCTGTACTTTTCCTTGGCCCTTGATACATTAAGGCAGTTTTCTTGTATCATTTTTTAATAAATAGGATTCACCAAGAAAAAAAAGTATAGAGTGCTAGATGTGGAATCAAGAAGACATATTAAAACAAAACTTCAGACACTAAAAAGCTGTCCCATATGGGCAAGTCACTTGACTTCACTCAGCCTCATTTTTCTCATCACTAAAATAGGGACAATAATATCACATACTACATAGGGATGGTTTGAGGGTCAAAAAGACAATATTTTTAAAGTGTTTTTGCAAATTTTACAGTGATATACATGCTAGCTGTTACTGATTATTTCTATTTTTATTATTCCAAAGAATCAAGAAATTTCAGATTATTTTACTGAGATCTGTTTTAAATTGAAGGATATATTTCTCTTTCCTTTCCAACAATAAGATACAGTACAGCTTCCTGGAGGACAAATGCCCAATTCACAGCTTTGCCATCTGCTTTGATCATCCACCTTCTGCTCTCCCTACCTTCCTATCTTCTTTGCATTCACACTCTCTGGACTCCTGGACATTAATATGTTATCTATATTTACTCCTTCTGGAGCCCCAGGCCTCAAAAATCTATTCTGCAACCCATTTGGTAGCTTCTTCTATTAGAATATTACTTTATGGAGTGGCTAGGTGGCACAGTAAATAGAGCACCAGCCCTGAAGTCAGGAGGACCTGAGTTCAAATCCGGTCTCAGTCACTTAACACAAAACTAGCCATGTGACCTTGGGCAAGTCACTTAACCCAAATTGCCCTACCTTTCCCCTCCAAAAAAATTACAATATGACTTTATTAAGAGCAAATACTTTCACTTTTCTATTGGAATCCTCATTATTAAGAATGACATGACATATTGTGACCACTATTTTTTTTCCTTTTTTAATTCATTGCTTTCATTCATTCATTTCGTTGAGGTTTATTGAAACCTAATGATCTTCCATTTTTTCTTGTTTAAAAATAAAAGCTCTCATACTCCACCTCTGTATTTTTTATATTTTTCTCATAATCTCTTTATGAAAGTGTTCATTGTTTTATTAAGAGTTTATATGTTTTCTAGACTTACAAAGACTAATTTCTCTTTTCAAATCATGTTAGAAATTCTAATTTACCTTTATTAAGTATTTAAACTATTCAGAGATGTCTTTAAAGTAATTAATTTCTTGAAGTTTGGTGATTAATCATTATTCTTTTTTCTGGAGGTTTCACCTTATTTCTATTTTCTGTAGAGTTCTTATTTATTGAATTAGGGACTTTTTTGATTACCTATTTTTTGGTCTTAGCAGGCTTTTCTGCAGGCTTTTCCTTGTGAGTTTGCCTCGTATATGGAATCACTTTATTATATGAAAGCTTGTTCTTTTGAGGTGATGAAGGGGATCTTGGCTTAGATATTACCACTTGTTCAACCATCTTGTCAAGAATTTGATATATTTCATATGGCACTGAAATTTTATTGATTATATCCTCCCTATTTCAAAAATTCAGAAATCACTGCTGTGACCATTCTCCTTTGGAATCTCCTGGGATTTTAGGTAGTTATTATGTCATCTTCCACAAAAAAAATTTGGTACATATTGTAATTCCACTTGATCTGATTCTCTAAATTCATTATCCTTTTATTTCCCTGTTCCCCTGATTCTTTTTCCCCCCTTTTTTGAAGGGGGGGAGGCAAAGCAATTGGGGTTAAGTGACTTGCCCATGGTCACACAGCTAGTTAATTGTCTGGTGTTTGAGGCTGAATTTGAACTCAGGTCATCCTGACTCCAGGGCCGCTGCTCTATTCACTGAATCACCTAGTCCCTCTTCCCCTGATTCTTGCCCTTACCATACACTCTTATTTGAAAACACTTTCTTTTCTTCCATGGAAAGAAAACAAAGACAACCTATATACATTGATGATTATTCAATAAAAATGCTGAAGATAAATTTAAATTTTTGTAGATTAGTGTATCCATATCTACATGCAGACATAATATATTATTAATTTCTTTGTAATTCTTTTAGAAAGAGTATAATTTCATGTGATACTTGTGTAATGGGGGGTCTTTTACATGTAGTGACTTATTTAGCTCAGCAAGCTGATACAACCTGTCAGTATAGAGGACACTATCTTCTTTGTTTTCTAAAGAAAAGGATGACATGTTTGGGAAGTGTTTCAGAGAAACTATGGCTGGGGGTAGAGCCCAGATGGTAGAGTAGAAGCACAAACTTGGCGTGATCTCCCACTCCAATCACTTGCAATACATGTAAAAAAAAAAAAAGACTTTAAACAAACTTAAGAGCTACAGCAGCCACAAAGAAAGAGAGAAATAAATCTCCTGCTGAAGGCAGGCTGGCAGGCCGACAGGAAGGGTCTATCACAGTGTTTGGGGTGCCAAGCACAGTCCCACATGAGCTGTAAGGTTCTGGCCCTTGGCAGCCTGACCAGCAGAGGCCAGAGCAGACTTCAGGAGGGTGAATCAAAAACAGCTGTGGCAGTTTCCAGACTTCTCAACCAATAAACCATGAAGACAAAGTAAAAGGTGGAACTCTGTTGGAACAGGGGCCAACAGAAGCGCATGGTCCCCCCCATGCCCAAAGGACAAGAAGCAACAGAGGCACGGTGGCTATGCAGCTTCGACACATGGCTGCCTCAGGAGATGCTGCCCTGCAGATCATAGGTACAAAGCAACCACCCGGACAGTAATAACTTCTGCTTTAACCTGCTAGGATCTGGATTGCAGTCTTGGGTGGTGGTCCTGTGGTTTGTGGCCAGTAAGCCACAGCTTGTGGGAGCTCTAGAGAGTGTGCCCTCCTTATATCTCTAGCAGCTGCAAAAAATGACAGAAATTTGGGACAAAGCTCTCTCTATTCTGGAAGCAGAGTTCTGGCCATGGCAAAGAGCTCAAAAGTCAAGTAATTGACTAGCAAAATAAGCAAGCAGAGGAAAAAAATAAATAAAATATTGTATCTTTTGTTGGGGGACAAGAAGGATCAAGGCATGGAATGGGAGAAAGACAGGACTCCTGTATCAAAAGCCTCCAAGAAATGGTTACATGCCATGGAGGAGCTCAAGAATTATTTTGAAAATCAAGTAAGAGAAGTGGAGGAAAAATTGGGAAGAGAAATGAGAATGATGCAAGAAAATCATGAAAAGCAAGTCAATCCTGCTAAAGGAGACCCAAAAATAAACGAAAGAAAATAACACCTTAAAAAATAGACTAACTCAAAAGGCAAAAGAGGCCCAAAAAGCCAAGGAGGAGAAGAATTCTTTTAAAAGCTGAATTTGCTAGATGGAAAAGGAATTTCAAAAATTCACTGAAGAGAATAATTTCTTCAAAATTAGAATGGAGCAAATCGAAGCTAATGACTTCATGAGGAATCAAGATACTATAAAACAGATCCAAAGAAATGAAAAAATAGAAGGCAATGTGAAATATCTCATCAGAAAAATCACTAACCTGGAAATTAGATCCAGAAGAGACCACTACCTGAAAGCCATGATTTTAAAAAAAAGAGCCTAGATACCATCTTTCAAGAAATCATCAACCAAAATTGCCCTGACATTCTAGAATCAGAGGGAAAAATAGAAATTGAAAAAATTCACAGACTATTTCTTGAAAAAGATCTCCCAAATAAAACTCTTAGGAAAATTATAGACAAATTCCAGAGTTCCCAGATTAAGGAAAAAAATACTGCCTGCAGTCAGGAAGAATCAATTTGAGTATTGTGAAAGCACAATCAGGATAACAGAAGGCCTAGCAGCTTCTACATTAAGGGACTGAAGGGCTTGGAATATGATATTCTCTAGGTCAAAGGAGCTAGGAGTAAAACCAAGAATCACTTACACAGCAAAACTGAGTATAATGCTACAGGGGGAAATATGGTCATTCAATGAAATAGAGGATTTTCAAGCATGCTTGATGAAAAGAACAGAGCTGAACAGAGAATTTGACTTTCAAATACAAGAAGCAAAAGAAGCATGAGAAGGTAAACAGGAAAAAGAAATCATAAGGAACTTATTAAAGTTAAGCTATCTACATTCCTACATGGAAAAACAATGATTGTAACTCATAAGACTTTTCACAGTATGAGGATAATTGAAGGGAATATATGTGTGCATATATGTGTGTGTATGTATGTATGTGTGTATATATGTATACATACATAGATATGTATGTATAAGAGGGTGCATGCATTTATATAAATAGATATGTGAGTGTGGGCATATGTATGTTCAGGTATACATAGACAGAGGGCACAGGAAGAGTTGAGTATGAAGGGATGATATCTAAAAGATAAAATTAAGGGGCGAGAGAGCAATTTATTGGGAGGAGAAAGGGATAAACAGAATAGGGTAAATTATCTAATATAAAACAGTCAAGAGAAAACTGTTACAATGGAGGGGAAGAGCAGGAATGTGAAAGGGAATGGTAAAAACTTAATATCGTTGAATTAGTTTTCAGGAGTTGGGTATCCTACCCTAAAGGAAAATATGGAGGTAGGGGATAACAGGGAGGATGATAGAGGAGATGGAAGACTGGGTGAGAGGGTTGTTAGAAGCAAACATTTTTGAAAAGGGATAGGGTCAAAGGAGAAAACGGAATAAGTTGGGGTGTGGGATAGGATGGAGAGACATATAGTTAGTCTTTCAGAATATAACTACTATGGAAATGATTTGGGTAGCTACATATGAACAGCTATAATGCCATGCACAGAAGCTTTCCAGAGGACTATTTTGAACAGCTTTTAAGTTTCTGATTACACAGTATAGTGAACACTCTATTTATTCCATAAGAAATAAAAGTAAAACATCCACAGAAAATCAAGATACAGCATTCACAATATTACAACTTATCACAGAAAATCACAACATGGTATTCACAACAGTTTTCATTAAAATGGCCACATAATTTTCACCAAAGTGGTCACAATATTTAGAACCAGAACAGTCATCTCAAAGTACAATAGTCAAAGTCTTCCACTCATGGGGCACACTTAAGTTAACTCAATTAGTCACTTATTCAGCAAATAATTACTAAGTATAATTAATTACTAGGTAATATAGAAAATACAGACCCTCCACCCCTAGGTCTATAGTAATCTGCAATTTCATCATTACTCAGTACCCAAGGAGAGGTGTTTTCATCTTGACTTGGGGCCTGTTCTCAGATTCCCTGGATCCCCTTCCATGGTCCCAGATTCTACCTGGATTCACCAGACTGTCACCTTGTTTCAATGGCAGACAGCTCCCAGTTCCTACTCCAGCTCTCTGGGTGGGTATGCCTGCACACTGAAATTCACTGGGTCCGTTCCATCTCAACTCCTTCATAATTTCTGCTCCCAGGAATTCAAGGCTCAACTAAGCCACAAAGAGACAAAGTCTCAGCATCCTGGTCATGCTTCCTGTCTTCTCCTTCCTCAGTCTTCTCCTGGGCTCCTGGTTCCTGGGCTCCTCTGTCACCTGGGTTCTCAGGCTCTTGGGCTCCTATGCTTCTGTTCAGAAGTTCCACTACCACAAGTTCTTAGGAAATTCTCACTCAATTCTTCATTCTGTCTTCAGTTGCTGCTCTGCAATTGACGAGGGAAGAATGGTATTACCCGGGCTCCAGTGACCAGAGTCCCTGAGTGGGCAGACCAGAATGAATTCATAGGACCCAAGCAATCTTATAAGTCAGTATTGTAAAAGCTTACTTTTACGCTTTACAGTGGGCAGGAGGTCTTAAAGAACCTGCAAACTTAAAGAAGTCATAGGTATAGTTTATAAGGTGTTACAATAGTAAATCAGATGTCAATTATGCTAACTAGGTGAGTAAGGGTGGGATTAAGGAGTTGTAAAGGAGTGATCAGTGATTAAAAGAACATGCACTTTTAATATCAACTGGGCAGGCATATTGCCCATAATTCACTGAGAAATAGCCCAAGGCAGGGGCTACATGGAGGTGTGGTTTTAGGCTTGAAATGTCACTAAGTCAGCTAGCGATCAGGGCTGACTGAGAAGTGCCTAGTCAGCCAGCCATCAGAGTCATGTTTGAAAAGATGGATATTGGGAACCCAGACTAACAGGGATTCAGGGTGTGCCTACCTGGCTGTGCATTGAAGGATACATTGTTTAAGCTGGCCATTATAGTAGGGCAGGGGGGAGGGGGAATAGGAAGGGGGGGGAATAAACATTTCATGATTGTTTCCTAGGCAGAATACTAATGGGGGAGAAGGGGCAGAGTTAATGCTCTGAGTCTGGGGAGGGAGGCAAGTGTGATTTTACAAACTGGTTTTACAAATTAACTTTACCAACTAATGTTACAAAAATAGACACCCCAAGCATCCCATCACCACTAGATGCTGGTCTCAAGGAATTTTGACTGTGCCTCTCTGGGGTTTTTCTTATATACACAGCATTAGTTACTTCCTGTTTCAGCCAACCCCTTCCTATTGAGTCAGCAACAGGATACAGGAGCTCATACCTTCTGTTTCCCCAACAGAGGCTTGATCAATGACTATGTGCTAAGTACCTGCTATGTTTGCCAAAACAAAGGGATCTTCAAATTCAAATTACATTACCATTACAAAAACCTATATTAAATTACTTATCTTGCCAGTGGGGGAGGGTGGAGAGGGAAGAAGGGAAAAAAATCTGAAACTCAAAGTTTTAAAAACAAATGTTTAAAAAATTAATTTTTACATTCAACTGGGAAATGATATACAGGCACTGGGGTATAGAAATCCATCTTGCCCTGCTAGATAGTAAGGGCAGAGATGGGGGGGGATATAAGAGAGAACAAATTGTGGGAAATGGTATTCAGTAGGCTTACTATTTTTGTATGGGGGTAGGGAAAAGATGGGGAGAAAAAATTGCAACCCAAAATCTTGTTGAAATGAATGTTGAAAACTAAGATAAATAATTGTTGTTTTTTTTTAAGAAACTATGGGTAATGTGTGGACATTCTGCAATGATTACTTCTTTCTTACATTAATAACCATTGTTGAAATAAAACCAGGATTTTACATTCTGTCACTGTTTCTGGTCAACTAATTTCATAATGGAGAGGGTGCGATTTTGAATTTAAATAGGTCCATCAGTTTCAGTTATTTAATCATTGCCTCTGCTTATTTTATCCAGTCATTTCTTCACTTAAGTTATTCAGTGAGACATCATGTGAAGATCTTAAGGCATCTTGAAACCCTCTGAAGGTATATGACTCCAGTCTCTTTCCCCACTACCTTGCTTTCAGGAAAGGAACTAATAAAGTCATTTATATTGACAAAGTTTAATATTTTACTGTTACCATTGATATTTTGATAGGGAGTCAAAAATTTTATTTGACAAGTCAAAGGAATGAGGTTCTTACCACTTTGAATGTAAACTTTAAATGTGGAATTTCAGTCAACACAAGTGTGTGGGAAGGTATTTTGGCGGTATTTATATTTCATAAAAGTAATTATGAATGGGAGATTCTTTTGATAAATGGTTTATGAATTGAAAGTAATTGTCGGTCTTTCTATCTCATCTGCATAAATATTTAATATTTCTGACAATAAAATTTAATTTATTTATAAAATCTTGTTTGAAGGGAGAATCATGTGGAAGGAATGTGATATAGGCAGAAGGCATGCTACTGTATATGAGGAACAGGGAAATGCTTGGTTTTATTGAACCTTAGAGTGCAGGATGGATAATAATAAATAATAATGCTGGAATGATAGGTAGGACTGGGTTGTGAATGTCTTTAAAAGACAAAAAGATGAATATACATATTTGCTTATGGTTAATAAGGAAAGAAGAATTTACTGATTAGTAGAGCAATGTGGTAAGATCTGTGCTTAAAGAAAATAATTCATTTAGGTATGTGAATGGAGAATGGATTAGACTAAGAGACTTGAGAATGAGAAATCAATCTGAAGGCTGTTTAAATAGTTGAGGACAGAAAAGATAAGGATGTAAATTAAGATGCCATTTGTGTGAATAGAGAGAAGAGATCAGGTGAAAGAGGTGAAGGCAGTAAAAAATAAGATTAGAAACTGATTAGTGGGATATATGCAAGTGAGCAGTAGAGAATAGCATCAATATTAAGAAGGGTAATGGGAATGTAAATTAAAGATCTTTCCTGCCCCTAAGCCCTTTGATAGGCTTAAGTGCACCTGGAGCCAGTGGCAGGAGACTTGTTTTTCAGGAGATACTTTGTGATTGAGCAGTGGGTCAAGAGGGTTGTTACATGTGTAACAATGTGAGGCTTTGTTTTGGGTCTCACTTTGAAAAGCAATGTGTGATTTGATCAGATGAGACTCTGGGCAATGGTTCAGAGACCCCCAGCTTTGCAAACCCTGATGTTGATGCTTCCCTCTCTGGTAACTGTGACTAGGTATGGATGTGATGGTTAGACAGTGGGAGACCTGTCTGCTTGAAATGTTTCTCTATCTTGTAACTTCTGTCTGTATACTCTGAAGTTTGGGGTGCTGACTTTTTTCCCCTGAACAAGGTAAATGCTATGTTTACTTGATTAAAGTAAAGCTTGTTAAACCATTTTGAGTTGCTTTCCTTCAGAAAAACAGGATCTAAGAACCTAAGTGTTGGCAGCCATCCTGGGGATGCTAGGGTTCTTGCTGTTACACAAACCAAGAGTGGAAGAATTCTGATGCTTTAAATGGAAATGAAAACATTTGGAAATGAGGAGAGTAGGAGCAAGATAATTGCTTTTGTTTGGTGAGATTTTTCAGCTTGCAATGTTCAAAGAAATAAAGTCTAGAATATCCATTGTCCAAGGGGTGAGGTAGATCTAAAGGTTAGGGGAGAGATTAGGCTTGTATATACTAATTATAACTAATATTTATATAGTACTTACATTTTGTTAGTCAGTGTGCTAAGTGATTTAGAATTATTATTATCCCAGTAAGCCTGTGATATTCTTATCCCCATTTAACAGATGATGAAATTGACTCAGAAAGATTGAATGGCTTGCCCATGGTCACACATCTACTAGTATCTGAGCCTTAATTTGAACTTGAATCTTCTGGACTTTAAGCTTGGCACTCTATATACTGTTTGTATCATCTAGTTGCTAAAGTTAAACTGATATGTAAGGCAACTCTACAGAGATGAAAAATTAAATCATAGGGAATCCAGTGCATGGTAAGAGGGCTAGGTCTTGGCAAAAAGTCAGTCCACTTGATTATCCAAGACAGGAGTAAAGGAAGATATAGTAGAGAATGATGCAAAGAGATTATTAGAAGGATTCAGGGAAAGCAACTCAAAATGGGTTAACAAGCTTACTTTAATCAGTCAAACATATGTATCGTTTACCTTGTTCAAGGGAAAAGGTCAGCACCCCGAACTTCAGAGTATACAGACAGAATTATCAAGACAGAAACAGATCAAGTAGACAGATTTCAAACTGTCCAACCATTACATCAATACCAAACAACATCTGGGTTTTTCAAAGCTGGGGGACTCTCAACAACGGCTTCCCAGAGTCTCACCTGATCAAATCACAGAACACTTCTCAAAGTGAGCCCCAAAACAAAGCTACACATCAGGGCTTATATAGCCTTCTCCTGGATCAGAGAATGTAACAACCTTCTGGACCCAATAGCCAATCAAGAAGTATCTACTGAAAAACAAGCCTCCCACCCCAGGCTCCAGGTGCACTTTAACCTAGGGGCAGTGAAGATCTTAAAAATTTACATTTCCATTACAGAGGGAGAAAAAGGAGTTAATGGTGAATGGCCTCAAATTTCCAGTAAAGAAAGAGTTTTAAAAAAACTCATCTGAAAGGTGGTGAAGAAAAGGTATGGAGGTCTTTAGGAAAGATGAGTCATTTTAAAATAATTTATTTGGGCAAAGAGGAATCAAAAGATTGCCTTCCTTTAGTGAGGGGCCAGTTGAATTTGGTAAATGTAAATTTAGGGCTGTAGGATTTAGAAAGGTTTTTGATACTTATAATTTTATGAAATTGTTGTTTTTTTTTTTATAAAAAATGGGAATCAAGGCCCAGAGAGGTTAAAGGATTTTACTAGAGTCACATAAGTAAGAAGAATATGCCTAATACTTTAGCTAGTTACAGAATGCAACATCTCAAAGACAAACCATCTTAAAAATCTTGACTCTGCTTAAGAAGCAAGTCTGAAGTAATCATACAACACAAGATGTATTAACATCCCCAAATCCAATAGTCAAAGACAGAGTAAAATCATCTTCTTACATCATACCTAAAAAACAAAACAAAACAAAAATCATATTCCATATAAGATTGAGAAATATAAATTTATTTCCATTAAATAACACTATATTTTTCACCCCTACAAAAATTGAACTTTTGCAAATTAATATTCTTTTGTGTTGTCATGGGATGTTATAGGATTATAGAGCTAGAATTAGAAAGGAACTCATATATTATCTAGCATAATATGCTAATTTTAAGATTATGGTAATTAATGTCAAAAGAAGGGGAGGAATGTCCCAAATACAAGTTACTCAATAGTCAAAAAGGGTTTGAATTCAGTTTATCTGGCAGTAAATGTGGTATTATTTTCATTATATCATGCTTGTCCCACTAAAATTTGCTTAAAATTCACAGATAACCCTAAGCATTATGAGGATAAAATATATTTTAATGAATTCAGTTATAATTCCCAGTGGTATATCTCATACTTGTGTATCTGCAGGATAGTCAAGTTAATTCTGTTATCTTATTGAAATGCAATTTAAATTCAACTACTTGCTAATCTTTCTTTCTTAAAAAATCATGATTTTTAAAAATAACATCATCATTTCCTAATGATTAAACTTAACTTCTGAAAAGTAGGGAGGGTTAGAATTATCTATCTTAACAAAAAAATAAAATAAAGCAAGCCAACATCTGGTAATAAATATATCTGTAGAATGACTTGCACAGGAACATAAATTTCACAAGTGAGACAATGAGGAATCAAACCTAGATTCTATGACAACAAATAAATCACATTCTTTGTACTGCTTAAAAATGACATGGGAATATTTTACCAGAGAATTGGAATTTGATGGGATGTGCATCAATTAGAGAATGGGTGGGCAAGTTGTGGTATATGATTGGGAAAAAATACTATTTTTTATAAGGAATGATTGATGGTATGGTTTCAGAAACATACCCTAAGGAAACCTATATGAACTGATGCAAAGTGAAGTGAGAACAAGGAGAACATTGTACACAATAAAAACAATATCATAAACATGATTTACTGTGAAAGATTTTTCTACCCCAATTTAAAAAAATGATTTGAGATAGTCTCAGAGGAATTTTGATGAAAAATGCTATTCACAGACTGAGAGAAAACTGATGAACTCTCAGTGTAGATGAAGGCATACATTTAAAACTTTTTTTAGTGTTGTTCTTCTTCTGTGTGTGTGTTTCATTTTGCAATGTGACTTTATAGCAGTGTTTTACATGATTTCACACATATAATTGATAACATATTGATGGCTTTTTTAAGGGTCAGGTGAGGGAAAACTTTGTAAGTATTTTTATTTCTTTTTGAATATATTATTTTGTTCCATTAATTGTAGAAACAATTTTTAAGATTTTTAAATAAAAATTTCAGTTCCAAATTATCTCCATCCCTGTAACTGGATATAGATTATACATTTGCAGTCACACAAAATATATTTCCATATTAGTCATATTGTGAAAGAAATCAAAGAGTAAAAAAAAGGAAAAGTAAAGTAAAAAAATAAAAGTTTACTTTTATTTACATTCAGACTCCAATTATTTCTCTAGAGATGGACAGCATTTTTATCACAAGTCTTTAGAATTTTCTTGAATAATTATATTGTTGATAATAGATAAGACATCTTTATAAAATAATGTTACTTTTACTATGTACAATGTTCTGATAGTTCTGTTCATTTCACTTTGCATCAGTTTATGTAAGACTTTCCAGGTTTTTCTAAAGGCATCCTATTCACCATTTCTTATGCTACAATATTATTTCTTCAAAATCACATACCAGAACTTTTTTAGTCATTCCCCAGTTGATAGGCAAGCCATCAATTTCCATTTCTTTGCCACCAAAAAAGAAGTAAAAAAAAATATTTTTTAATGCATAAAGATGCTTTTCTTTTTTCTTTAATGTCTTTGAGATATAGAGCGAGTATTAGTTTTGTTAGTCTTGTATTTGAATGTAAGTTGTTTCTATTCAGTCCTGGTCTTTTCATCAGGAATGCTTGAAAGTGCTTTACTTCTTTAAATAAACATTGCCTCTAAATGATTAAATTCAGTTTTACTGGGGAGATGATTCTTTGGTGTAATCCTAGCTTTGTTGCCCTCCATAATATTATATTCTGCACCCTCTAATATTTTCAAGTAGATGCTACTAATCTTGCATAGAGTATGTATGCATTACAGACCTTTCAACACAGTTCTAAATTGTTCTTCAGAGTGGTTGGATCAGTTCAGACCTCTACCAAGAGAGTTTATTTTACCAATTTTCCCACATTACCTTCAAAATTTGTCATTTTCCTTTTCTGTCATAATAGCCAATCTTATAAATATGAGGTGGTACCTCAGAGTTGTTTAATTTTCATTTGTCTAATCAATAGTGATTTAAAGCATTTTTCCTATGCCTATGGATAGCTTTGATTTCTTTATTTCTAAACTTCATGTTCATATTCATTGACCCTTTATCAATTTGTGAATGATTTTTATTCTTATACATTTGACTCAACTCTCTATGTATTAGATAAATGAGGCCTTTATTAGATAAATTTTCTATAATTTTTTCACAGTTATGATGATTTGTATGTTGTCTCCCATCCTGTTTCGCCCTGTTTGGCTTTCTCTCTCTTTCCTTTCATCCTTTCTTGTCTCAAAAGTATTTTGCTTCTAACCCACCATCTCCCAATCTGCCCTCCTTTTTATCAGTAACAGCCATTGTTTATCTGCTTCCCCTTCTACTTCCTTGTGGAGCAAGATTGATTTATATATCCAACTGAGTGTTTATATTATTCCATCTGTGAGCCAAATGTGATAAGAGTAAGTTTCAAGTATTGCCTACCACCAATTTTTTCACCTACCCTCCATAAGCATATTGTTTATACTTTTATGTGAGAAAATTTACCCCATTCTACCTCTCCTTTCCCCCTTCTCCCAGTGCATCCCTCTTCCTTGTCCTTTATTTTAACTTATTTTTTATATCATACCATTACTTTCAACTTACACTATTGTCCTCTGTCTATGCATTCTGCTTCAAAGTGCCCTAATATGAGAAAGTTCTTAGGAGTTGAAAGTATCATCTTCCCATGGAGGAATCCAAGCATTTTATCTGTACTGAATCACTTTTGATTTCTCTTTTCTGTTTATCTTTTTATACTGCTCTTGAGTGTTGTATTTGAAAGTAAAATGTTTCTATTCAGCTCTGGTCTTTTCATTAGGAATGCTCGAAAGTACTTTAATTCTTTAAATATACATTGTCCCTATAGGATTAAATTCAGTTTTGCTGGTGAGGTGATTGTGGGATATAATCCTAGTTCCTTTGCCATCCATAATATTATATTCTGGGACGTCTAATCTTCTTAAGTAGATACTACTAATCTTCGATTATCCTGACTGTGGCTTAACAATATTTTAATTGTTTCCTTTTGGCTACTTATACTTTTTTTTTCTCTTGGCCTCAGAGCTCTGAAATTTGACTGCAATATTTCTGGGAGTGTTCAATTGGGTAAAAAAATAAGAAAAGTAATGTTAATTTCCACCTGTAATTGGGAAAATTTAATGAAATAAATAAAATATTTTTTTAAACTGATGCTTTGCACAAAAGGAAAATAAACATTTGGAAAGAAACTACTTGGTACAGAGAGAAGGATATTTATCAATAACTTATAATGAGTATGAAAGACACACATTTCTTTCAAAATTCAGTGGATGCTAATTCTGTTTCAAGTTTAGATTAAACATTTTCCTAAAATAGACGGTAAAAGCACTCAAGTAACATCTCTTCATGCCCCTAATTAGCTGGGAAAGTGGAGTGCTTCTTAACAAATACAAATATAAATATAAATAAGTGGATAGTAGATAGATTATCAGATGATAAAGAAGAAAGGAATGCAAAAATGATTGTATAAGCATATGAAAAAATTCATTGAAAAATTAATGAATATGAGCAAAACTTAGGAAAATTGCCTAAATTGAATACATGAAATGGAAGATGGCTAATCCAATCTTTATGTCAGTGGTGTTCAAAATTTAAGAATTTCACATAAAGAAGCAAACACAGGAAAAGCACTAAGATGTATCTGAAAATTAAAAAAAAAACATATCTCCATGAAAAGGAGGACTCAGGATGTTTTCATGAAGAAGTAGCTCCTTGTTCTTCAAGGAATAATGTGGGAGACACACAGAAGTTATCAGGATAGAGATCATTCTTTTTGCAAGCAAAAAAAAAAAACCAACCAACAGAATGAGTAGGGTGGTTGGCTAGTCCCTAATCAGGAATAGCAAAAGCAGTATTTGTCAATTTAGCAAGATGATATCAACCATAGAAAGGTCTGCTGTGTACCCAGATTATTATTCTAAGAAACAACAGAGAATTCCCTAAGATTTATCTACATAAACAATAATTGTGATTCACATGACTAAATGATACTGCTAAAAGGATGTTAAAAGAGGAATATCAAAGATCAAGTATTTCCCAAAAACTTGAAGACCAACAGTTCCCAGGTTATGTTTCCTTTGCTACTGCTCACTGAATACAGATGACACAGAAGGGGGAGAATGATTTGGGAAGTTAAGATCTGGCTAAGAAGATGGCAACCTATGTACCATCACAAAGCTTAATACCATAGAGAGTTTATGTATTAAAGGAAGGAGAATATCAGTTGAGACACCCAGAAGTTTGTGGAATATAAAATGAAAGGAAAGAGTTAGTGGTAGAAATTCATGACAAAGAAAGCTTTTATATAAATTCCCAGCATGTTACTAGTAATATTATGTGAGGAATGAGAGATCTTAACATAAGGTACCAAATGTTACCTTACAAATAATACTGAAACAGGATAAAATTAATGTATTTGATATGGCTCTGAATGTGTATACTTTATTCAGAAGAACAAGATATGTAAAGTGGTATAAAGAAGGACTGTGGATAGCATATCTTCAAAGGTATGGTTTTATGACAAAATCTAGAAATCAGAAAGGCGAAGCACTATGGAAAGCATAAGGGTTAAGATTACTAGATGAATAAACAGAAGCAATCTTGTCTTTAGAGAATACTACAGACCACCTGGACAAAAAGAGAATTACACAAAGAGTTCTGGAAATAGATTTTTAAAATCTGGCATATAGGCATGATATAATAGTGATTGAAGACTTCAATTATTAGGACATCTGTCAGAGCTCCCTCTGCCAAAAGCAGAGCAACTAATAACTTCCTGACTTGTCATAACGATAATTTCATCCTTCAAAAGGTGGAGAAATGAACAAAGGGAAATTCTATATTGGATTTCATATTAAAAGGGGAAAATAAATGATAGAGTGGAAATCATGGAAAGTATTTGGGGGGGGGGGGATAGAGGAATGATCAGTCCCTAATAGAGATTGTGAAAGAGGAGGGAAAATATGGGTATAGTCTAATGTACCCTAAATTTGGAGGGAATTGATTTCAATTAGTGCAAAGTAATATCTGGAGGAATAAAATTCTGTAGGGCAAGTTGATCCCTGAAGGGATGTGTAACTTATAAACGTGAATTCTAAATAATATAAAGAAAGTATTATCATGAGGAGGAAAATGAATTATGAAGTAATCTAGCTTTTTAAACATATGCAAAGAAGCAAGTTTAGGTGAGAGAAGGTTAATATAATAACATGTAAAAATAGTTTCCAGGGTGCCAAAGTGTAGAATGTCCTTCAACACAATGTGATTTTTGATGTTATTTTGTCTATGTAGGAGAAAGAGTAGGATCAAAGTCAGCATAGGCCTCTGGTTTTGTTTGAATGAAACTATAATAGGATATAACACAGACAGTAAGACCTTATTATTTCTTTTTTTCTCCTTGTCTTTTTTTAATTTTTTTTTATGAATGATTTTTCTACTAGTAGTACAGAGTCACACACAGAACTAGTGGGAAGTAGCACTTAAATAAAATTTTAAATTTTGCAAAGTGATTTCCATGTTCCTTCATTTAACCCTTTGAACAACCCTATAAAACAGGTGATATTATTATCCACTTTTTTTAGTAGATGAAGAAACTGAGAATGAGAGATGGTAAGTGATTTACACAGGCTTATAGAGCCAGTAAATATCTGAGAGGTTTGTGGGGTGGCTAGGTGGCGCAGTGAATAGAGCATCAGTCCTGGAGTCAGGAGGACCTGAGTTCAAATCCAGCCTCAGACACTTAACACAAAAACTAACCATGTGACTTTGGGCAAGTCACTTAACCCCAATTGCCCTCCAAAAAGCAAAAAAAAAAAAAAATCTGAGAGGTTTGAGTTTATCTTCCTAATTACCAGTTCAGTACTCTATCTTGTTGATGTCAATCAGCTGCTCCTAGGAGAAATAAGTAAGTAATATGTAAGTATCACATTACCTTTTCAAAGTTCAACCACCTAACCTAGGTCAACTACATACTCAATTTACTGAAAGAGCTGGTGGTTGTGGCTACTAAGTCATTGTCAAAGGTATTGAAGATTATGTAGAATAGCAGAATTGTCGTGGCGTTAGTGAAGAAAAAACATGTCCCTATTTTCAAGAGAGGGGGATAAAGCAGAACTGACAAAGAACAAGTCAAAGAACTTAAGTTCCATTTCTCAAAAAATTCTACAACCAAATGTTAAGTCGATTAGTGGACTTACAGGGGAAAACAGCAGCCACAATAATTACAAAACACAATGTAGCTTTCTTAAGAACCGTGAGTACACTAACTTCATGTTCCTTCTGGATGGTTGTTGTTTATTCACTCAAGCACACTCGACACTTTGTAACCCCATGGATCATGGTCATCCAGACCCTTCTCTTCTCCATTACCTCACACAGTCTGTCCAAGCTCATGTTTACACGGCACTATCTATCTATCTACCTCATCCTTTGCCATCACATTCTTCTTTTCCCTTTGATCTTTCCCAATATCAGGCACTTTTCCAATGAGTCCTGTCTTCTCATGTGGCCACATACTTAACCTGCAAGCTTTAGAACTTGCTGTTCTAGTGAATAGTCTGAATTGATTTCTTTAAATTATGACTCTTTTGGGGCGGCTAGGTGGCGTGGCGAGTAGAGCACCGGCCCTGGAATCAAGAGGACCTGAGTTCAAATTCGGCCTCAGATACTTAACACAAAAATCTAGCCACGTGACCTTGGGCAAGTCACTTAACCCCAACTGCCCTCCAAAAAGCAAAAAAAAAAGTAAAATGTTATGACTGTTTTGATCTCCTTACTGTCCAAAGGACTCTCAAAAGTTTTCTTTAGCACCACTGTTTGAAAGCATAGATCCTGTGGTATCCAGCTTTCTTTATAATCCAACTCTCAGACTTAAATACTGGAAAAACCGTAGCTTTGAACATATGGACCATTGTTAGTAAGTTGATGAATGATTTTTAGTAAGCTGTCAAGAAATGTCATATCTTTCCAGCCAAGGAACAAGTTCTTTGTATGTTCATTTTAATTGCATGACTGGAATTTCTGTCTATTGTGATCTTTGAGCCCAATAATATAAAATCTGATTCTGTTTCCATCAATTCTCCCTCTCTTTGCCAGGAAGTAATGGTATGAATCGAAACGATCTTAGCTTTTTTTCTTCTTTTTGATATCAAGCTTTAAGACAGCTTTTATATTCTCTCCTTTCTCCCTCATCAAGAGGCTTGTTAATTCCTCTTCACTTTCTGCCATGAAGATCATATTGCCTGCACATCTGAGATTACTGATGTTCTCCCAGTAAACGTAATTCCAGCTTTTGATTCATCTAGCCTGGCATTTCACATGATGTACTCTGCGTATAAGTTAAATAAATAAAGTGACAATATACACATCAGTTGTTCTCCCTTTTAAATCTTAAATCAATTAGTTGTTCTATCAATTCTCTCTATGGAGGTGGATAACACAATGCTTCATAACATAATCCATACTCTCCTTGTGGAAAAGAACCAATAGACTAGATAATTATGCAGTTAAATGTATTGGTAGCTGCTTGAATGCCAGGACTCAGAGAGAAGCAAATGATTCTTCAGCAACAATTTGGTGTTATGTCTCCAGTGAAGGGTCTCAGAGATATATGTTTAGACCTGTGTTGTTTAATATTTTTTATTCATAATTACAATAAAGCTATAGGTGACATGTTTGTTGAAATTTAAGGAGACACAAAGCTGGTAGGCATAACTAGTGAACTGGACAACAGTAAGTATCTAAAATCATAATGGCAAGCTAGGGAATTTGGCTCCATTTAAAAATATGAATTCATATAGGTATAAATATAAATATTTAGATCTGATTTTTCAATCACGTTAGATAGGGAAAGCATTATTGGTTTCCATTTTGTCTAAAAGGTAGGGAAGGTGGATGGCAAAAAGGATTTATTGACCTGCAAGTTCAACATTAGAAAGTGGTCAAATATTGTGACCCTAAAGTTACAATGATCTTAGGACACAATCAGAGCAAAAAGTAAACCATGCATTCGACCCTGGTGGGTGATGTCTCGAGCACTTACGTTGTGTTTTGGGCACCTCTATTATAGAAGGACCTCAATAAGCTTGAAAATGTCCATAGAGGGCAACCAGAATGGTAAAGGGCATTGTGTTCATCACATTCTTTGAGGATAGGTTGGAGTATATTAGTTTTATTGCAAGGAGACTTAGAAATCTCTCTGTGTGTTTGTGTTGGGAGAGCAGATAGGATATTTATTTTCACATATTACAAGTAATATCATGTGAAGATAGATTAGTAATATTCTATGTGGTTCCCCAAATAAGTCCCAGGTTCGACAGGAAAAACTTGTAAAGAATCAAATTTAGGCTTCACAAGTGGAAAAAAAAATTCTATCAATTAGAGCCATTCAAAAGGGAATTGTATGAGAATCTCAGTTAAATTCTTCAAGCGAAGGTTGAATGGCATCATTTCTGGTATAGTATTGCAAACATTCCTTTCAGGTACAGCATAAACAAGATGACTGCTATAGTTACTTCCAATTCTAAATTATATGATTCTGTTGTAGTAATGTTTTCCTTAAATGTGTTTATTTTTATTTAGATATTTTTGTCCCTATGACTTCAGATTCCATAACTGTCAAAAAATAAATGATTTTTACTTCTATGGAAGGAAAATATATTTCAGAATTATATCTAACCTATATTTGATTAGTTTCTATGATTATAAATATCAACTAATTTGAAACAAAGTATTTTTAAATTTGAATATAATCAGAGGAATACAACCTATTATTTTATATCTCATGACACAAATGGCTCTTTTTTCTTTTAAATTTATTTATTTCACCAAATATTTGACAATTGCCTATAAAATATTTAACATTTTGAAAAAATTGAATTTCAGATTCTCTTTATATCTCCTTTCTTCTCTTCATTGAGAGGGTAAGAAATTTAAGAGAAGTGATTATTCTTCTCTTACATTAATAGTCAGTTGTTGAATTTGTGCCAGGATTTTTTTTCAGGAACTTGTTGGTTGCTTAGGATATTGAACTGAAGGAAATTGTTGATGAATGAGTGTAAAGCCCAGCACAAGCAACTCTCCTGAGCATTGCTGCTGTGAATAGTTTTAATATTCTAATCACATAGTATAGTGAACACACCATTTATTCAACAATAAACTAAAGCAAAGCATTTACAGAAACGTTAAGTACAATATTCACAATGATAACATAACAACTTATTACTAATGTGGCCACATAATCTTAAAAAAAAAGATATCAATTTCAATCTATCATTATAAGGTCCTCATCTAAAGTCTTCTTTCATCTTGATTGGAAACTGGCTTTAAATCATTCTTAACTAAATCATCCTTAAAGGGTACTAAGTACAAAGGTCTCCCACCCCTTGGTCACATTGTCTTAATCTCTCAGTCAGTGCTAAGTACCCAAGTGAAGATCCTTTCATTTTGACTCAAAACTCCTTGACTCTTCTTCTATGCTCCCAGCTCTTGCCTGAATTCACCTGTCACCTGGATTCACAAGTCGGCAGCTCCCTGCTCGTGCTTGAAGCTCCCAGTGACCAGTCCACCTCATATCCTTCTGTGTCTGGGAGAACAAAGCTTAACAGAGCCACAACAATATCTACATACATCAACCTTAGCAGAGTTACAATATTCACACATATTGCCAACACTATCATCAATTCACTTTTTGTCTGAGAAATTAACACAGACCACCAGACAAAGTTTCTTTCTGAGAAACCAAACCCAAATCACCAGTAAAGTCCCAGGACCACTGAAAACATTGGTAAAATCCTCCTTCAGGATTCTGTTAATAGACAGCAGTCCTCTTTCAGGGCTTCTGAAGCAGTAAGGTCCCAGGGCTTCTGCAACAACGGCAATGTCCTCTGTCAGCAGACAGGTCTGACGAAGTAACATCAACACAGACCGAACAGACAGACAGTGCTGGCACCATAGGCATCCTCCATCCCAGTTATGCTCTGTCAGATATTAAGCTCATGCTTGAGCTTTAATATCCTCTACTCCTCCCTCTTTGTCCTTCCCCTTCTGCCCTCCTGTTCTGGTCTTTGGCAAGTTCCTCCCACTGTGGGCTTCACAGGTTCTGTTCCTAACAAAAAGTTGATATAATCACAGGTGAGGCTAAAAGCAATTGAGCAAATGAAACAAGGAATAAAGTACTCCTTTGCTTGCCATTACAATGAGATTGCCTAAATTCCCATGGTACATGCTTTTCCTTCTTGGGTGGGAGACCCCATCCAACAAGAGAATCTTACAAAAGATTTAATCTAAGGTGGATTTTGGCTCCACTGTTTACCACTCAACCAGGTGTAGGCCTCCCTTTGTCTAGATTGTCATAGGCAGGGGTAGTTTAAATAAAATATGTTTCTTTGTGTAGGACTGTATGATGAGTCAAGCCATCTAGCTCCTCATTACAATAAACTTATCTCTCATTATAATATTCATTTTTCTCATTAATTCTTAACCAATCAATATTCACTATCATGCTCAGGAACACTTACTCTTCCAAGGGTTTATAACCATTTAGTGGATTTCATGAAAGGTCTTTGGCATTCAAGGGTACCACTGACCCCTTTTATTAATTATCCACTAGTAATGATTAATAAAATGATTAACCTGAAACTGTCTCTCACACTTTTATATGTTACAAAGTTAATACTTAATATACATGTGAAGTCATATAAAACATATTTCCATATTAACCATGCTGCAGCAACAACTTCCTTTTAAATATAACAGGGCATTGGAGACTGATGGTCAGTTTTCTTCAACCTAAGTCTCTTGGGCCATGATAAGGCAGTCAAGGTGATAGCTGTCTCCAAGTACTGTTGGAGAGGGGACAATTAGTGATAAGTGGTGACAGAGGCAGGGGAAAGGGAAACACAAACCTTTAAATACCCATTATAAGCTGGTACTGTTTTAAGTATATTACAGATATTATCTCCTTTGGTCCTCATAACTCATTTTGAAGTTGAAGAAATTGAAACTGGAAGAACTTGCATGACTTGCCCATGGTCACTGCTCGTAATTATCTGCAGGTGGATTTGAACTCAGGCCTTCTTGACTATACTCTAGGTGTTCTATCCACTGTACTGCCTCACGGCCAGAAAGGGTGGGAGATCAAGACTTTAGGTGAGCGCTTTGCTCCATAACCAGGGACGAGACATGGAGAAAGGACAGAAAGATGTGGGATAACTCATAGCTAGTTCACAATGGCGGATGCTGAGCACAAAACTGATGAAATCCCTTCCTATCTATTACTTCAATTGGATTCTGACTCTGGACCCATATACTACTCTTTATTTCTTTAAGGTTCCTTTCATTTTCTGTTTTGCCATGTTTTCACAAATGAAAACAAGGTGCTTTCATTTTGTCTGAGTGTTCTTAAGGGTATTAAAATTAGATTACTAGCACTATAATCTCTCAAGATATGCAGACAGGCAGAAGCTCCTTCTTATTGCTGGGGATTTTTTCACTAGCTGGGGGTTCAATTTGAACAAAAGTGATGTTATTGATGCATGTTAGAATAGCTCCCCCAAAGGAAAGCAAAGATCAAAGCAATCCAGACCCATAACTAGAAGCAAGATGAGCCAACAATGTTCTTATGGAAGGAAGTTTGGTAAGTAGAAGTGAAAGGATATTCTTTAGAGACAGTAGTATCAGGTAAGTTTCCATCCATCATCTTCCCTGTCACCTGGTCTGATTTGAGATTCATCATTCTTAAAACAGTAAAAAGTCACGTCTTTTCCTTTAAATTCTTTCTAAGGATGTCTTTAAATATAAATAATTAAAACAGGGAGGAAAATGTATCTTTGGCTTAAAGCTTTGTCATATTTTCTCTCTACCTTGATTTTATACACATATTTTTATGTGTATAACCTGACTATACATGTGTATGATAGGTGAATATACACACACCATATATATAACTTAATCTTTCTATATTTTATGTATGAAAATATATGCATACATAGGTATATATAACATATAAATGTACATATACATGAAATTTGTAATTGGATTGTTATCTGAGGCAGCACCAAGTGAATAGGTTGCTAAAGTTGGAAACAGGAAGAAAAAATTCTCGACCCTGGGCCACTTAACCATTTGTGTGTCATTTTCCCTATTTGTAAAAAATGAAGGGTTCACTCTCAGTGGCCTCTAAGGCTCCTCTAGCACTAAACCTAAGTTCGTATTATATATTTCTAGAAGTGCCTAGGGTGTGAAATATGCAAAAATTCAAGTAAGGAAGCTGCCCATTTATTTTTTGTAATTGAATGTCTAAACTAACAGATGCCATATTTATTTTAAGGCTATTGTTATTAGCTTATGATAATTTATTACAGAAGATTTTCTCAGAATAATAATTAGATATCTTCAAAATCAAATTATAGCCTTTAGACCATGGGAATGTATCATGTTTAGTTCCTAATATAATCATTTACACCCTGAGAAAATCAAGCTCGATGGTCATTTCAGACCCACAGTAGTACACTCATAGTGAGTGAAGAAGGAGGGTGGTGACTAGAAAATTGATGGAATAAATGACACTGTATCGAGTAGGGATTTTGAATGGGACAGAATTTTATTTACTGATACTTGTGCTAATCTCTCATTATTTATTAATTTTCTCTGCTGAACTGATTCCTGGTTTGGATATTAGTGGGGAATTGTTTCTATGATTTCTACCTAGTGCTCTATGTCTGCTCACTCCTGTGAACTGTTTTGTTTGACCTTGTCATTTCAACTTGGTTTAAACCTTGGGATTGCATCTTCTACAATGCCTTTTTTCTTGAGACCTGTTCTCTTTTCATTCTTTTTCTCACTCTCTCTCCCTCCCCCTCCCCCTCCCCACCCAACAAGGCATGTGCTGGTAATTGATTTAACAAATAACTAAAAAAAAAGATACACACAACACACTTGAAGTTTAATTTATATTAATTTTTTCTTCATTTTCTCAAATGAGAAAAAGTTAATTAAGCCCTAATTTGTGGTGTTTACCTATTTCTGAGATGTAAATGCTCACAATAAAAATTTAACAATCAGGTCTTTGGAGCTGGTTCAAATTGGTTCCAACATCATCTTGGTGTCTATCTCAGATCTGATGAACCCTTCAGAATCTATCACCAAAAAGAACCTAATAGTGGTTACCAGTATAAAATATGATTTGAGGAATTATTTTCCTCAAATATACAAAATAACATATACATGAGCTTTTATATATAAAATATTAAATATAAAAAATATCATTAATTTTATTTTTTATAAATAGCAGATAAATTTTCTGAGGCTTATCCTACATTATTTTGAAATGATCATGAATGACAAAATTATCCTCATTTGTTCTGCTTGTCCCGAGAGGGCTGAAATAGGTTGCAAAGACTAGAGGAAAAACATTGGACAGATTACATATATTCCAAAGTGCAGACCAACCTTGGAAAGTAGTGGATCCTTTTTCACTAAAGATCTAAAAGAATCTACAAAACTGACTTAAGTTTAATACTAGTTAATAAAACACTAGTATGGTTTGCAAAGAGCATTCTAAAACCTAATTTGATCCTCACAACAAACCTGTTTTCATGCTTATCGTTTTTTAATAAGAGGAAAGTGATTTTCAGAAAGGTTAAAGCAAGTTGCTGAAGGTCACATAGCTTTTAAGTCTTTAAGGCAAAATATGAGCTGAGGGCTTGCTAGCAACACACTCAATTCTCTCTGCCCTTTGCTATGTTCACCTGGGACATCATAGAGGACATTCTCAGTATGTTTCAGATAGGACTACATAACTTTTGAGATTCCCTTCATTTATGCAATTCTGTGATACTGTTTGCATCAGAACTCTTTCTTTTTTGTATAGAACATTTTCTAAACATGGATTCTGTTATCAAAGGCATTATTTTTTTTTTGCCTACAAATACACAATTATGGACACAAGCTTGCTAATTAGCCAGCTATCCCTGAATCTTGAGTGTACCTCATCTGCAGTGAACTGTCTGCTTATGCACTTTTCTGTGTATGGAAAATCATCACATGTGCCTAATTGTGCCTGAGAAGTGGCAGCCCAATTAAAGCCAGACGAAAACCCTAAAATGTGAGCATTCCTACAGTCTAAGGAAACAAACAGCAGTGATGTTCTTTATGAACATCCCCTGATGAACCAAACAGCCTCTCTGCTGGAGTACTTCCTGGTAGGGATCCAAGAAAAGGCTGTGGAATATATAGGAGATTAAAAAGATAGTTTGCTTTCACCAACCAACAGAGTTCAGTAAGTATCAAATGCAGACTTCTGTCAAGAACTTGACAGCTTTATCCCACCTGTGGGAGAGGAAATGAGTGACACAATTTACAGAATTACAGAATCGGAGAATTTAAATGGATGTCAAATGCCATCTTGTACAATCCACTGCTGAATAAGAATCTGCACTACAACATATCAGACAACTGGTCAATTCTCTTGTGCTGGTATTCAGCCAAATGTAATGGTAGGGCTAGAATTTCTCATTAAATAATAGGCTTTGTCTGTTCCAGAATGATCTCAATGACTCTGTTACTCACAGCTATTTACTTTGAGAGAAAAAAAATCATGAAGGAAATAGACAGACAGCAAGAATAACCTTCCATATTTGTCTCAGAATGAAAATCCCAGTTCTGTGAATGGAGATTCCCAAGAATTTGTTAGGACCACTTTTCTTTTCCACATTTCTTGTGCTTTCATAGCTTGGATTATTGGCAAAACAAATTGAATACATATAGATAATATTTTATGATTTTATTTACCAATAACCTTAAATTATCTTGGCAGGATTCCAGTATAAATATAATTCAGATGGATAGAGATACACATCATCAATGTCAAAACCAAGTTTTAAAGAGACATTGCTCCAAAAGGCAGAGTAGCCTTTTTAAAGCCTACTTTATCCCTGCCCTTCACCTAAAAAAAAAGAAGGGTGCCAAATATAGGAAAAACAACAGCAACACCATACATTGGGAGAACTATGAGATCCGTATGAGGTAATGATCAGAAATGGAATGGAGGGACTCAAAAGGTGAGCAAATCTTAAAGGAACTCTTTCTTTATTTTTCTTTTTTTTGCTTTTTGGAGGGCAATTGGGGTTAAGCAACTTGCCCAAGGTCACATGGCTAGTAAGTGTTAAGTTTCTGAAGCCAGATTTGAATTCAAGTCCTTCTGACTTAAGGTCTGGTGCTCTATTCACTGTGCAGCCTAGCGACCCCAGAGACTCTTAATATGATGAAGAAATAGATTGACTTTGCAAAAAACAAGCTAAATATAGAAAATAAGGAAATTTCCGCATTCAAAAACTGTACCACCAAAAGTGAGAATAGAATTACTATTATATTGAGTTAAAAGTATTTTTTTTGAGAATTAAATGAGATAATATTTGGAAATAACTTAGCAGAGTACTTAAAACATAGTAGGCCCAATATAAATGTTTACTTTTCATCTATTGCAAAAACCCCTACAGTATAGAAGAGTAATAATGGATTTAAAGGCAGGTACCAGAAAAAAATAAGAGCTTCTGAAGAAGAATTTTAACAGAAAGAAAATTTTATATCCATATAGACATAGCTATATAGATATGGATATACATATATAAACCCTTATTATATATATATATATATATACATAAGAAGTATGGGAATATATATTAGGTTGTATAAAAATGTATAAAACAGTAGGTACTCTAAAAAAGAGAATGGCTTGGACAAACTCTTTGCAGTCATGATGAGATGCATCAAAATATTAAGAACAACTAAATGACAAAATAAAAATCTTTGAAAATATGAGTACTCTAGCCCCAAAGTAGATGATGCTGGAGATGGAAAATGCTAAGACAATTTGAGAATTACTGGTTGTCAGAAAAACAAAATGTATGATAGAATGTAATTCAGAAAATCAAATGTAAAATTGTTTGAATTACTAGTATTAGAAGATACAGAACAATAGAATTCCCTGGAAATCAAGAGAGACATCCTAATTTGGACACACAAAGAATTGAATCACAGGTTCACAGATTTAGATCAGAGAAGTAATATGAAAGGCATTCTCTACAGGGCTTCTTAAATTTTTTCAACTCATGCCCTCCTATACTTCCTAAAAATTGGGTCACAACCCAATACAGGATCATGACCCACAATTTAAGAGAAGCACACAACTACATTTTACAGATGAAGAAAATAAGGTCTATGCAGGTTAAATGACTGCTTGAGGGTCAAGAAGTAAATCCAGAGATGGGATTCAAAGGGAGATCCTCTCATTCTAGAGTTAAAGGCGCTCCACCATACCCTGTTCAATGCCTAAGCACTGATGCTTCTGTAATTAAAAATAAAAAGGCTTGAAAATACTCAAGGAGAGATAAATCATAAATTAAGACATATATGTTTAAATTATGCAAATTTTCTCATTGATGATGTTAAATGAAAGATCTAGAATATTATAGAATTAATTCACTAGAAAACTTTAATTGAAGAATGACAACCAAAACACTACCAACAACAAAAAAAACCTTAAGATTTGTGTTCCACAGGGCATTTTCCTCTTTGATCTCTTCAAGGTATAGGTCTATTAATTGTATTATAGGATCAAATCATGCAATAATAACTTTATCAACAAAGTTATAAATTGCTTTCTAGATTGACTATAGCAATTTATCCCTTCCGTCAAGCGGAGCAATGTTTCTGCTGTTCTGAAACTTCTTCCAATTTTGTCACTTATCACTTTTGCTAACTGTTTCAGTCTGATGGTATGTGGTAGAATCGCATTCATAGTACCCTTTTAAGAAAATGGTTCTGTGTCTTCCACCCCTTGTAAGAATAAGTCCATTATTTGTAGGCATTTATTGAGGGTCTCCTGTGTACAAAGCATCGTCCTAAGTACTGAGATAGAAAGAAAAAAACAAATTGGTCCCTGCCATAAAGAAGCTCATATTCGGGGAGCTAGGTGGCACAGTGAATAGAGCACTGGCTCATAGTCAGGAGGACCTGAGTTCAAATCCAGACTCAGACACTTAACACTTACTAGCCATGGGATCATGGGCAAATCACTTAACCCCAATGGCACTGCCTTCCCCCTCCAAAAAAAAAAAAAGAGGTTCATGTTTTAATGTTTTTGAATAAGGGAAGGAAATGCTGAATTACAGTTACATAGTAGTAAACAAATATATTTTTCTCATCCAAATTCATGGAGTCCCTGAAATTTTTCCATTCATCCTTTTATCAATAGATCCCAGGTGAAGCACCCCATTATTAAAGACTTCCAGTTTCATAAGACATCTAAAATATTTTGAACTCTGTTTTTTTCTTCATCTTAATATGTATGAATCCCTTTGATTTAATTGCTTGATTTTGGCCAGGCAATTAGGTTTATATTGATTAATTACACTCTCATTATTTTAACCCCATTACACCTGATCCTAAGTGACTAAACTCATCTGTTAGAACAATATGTGCTAATGTCACTGGTAAATCATAGCAGTGATGTGATGATAAAAAAGTGTTTGGTTCTATTAATTTGTGTTACATGCATATTTCATACAGATATAGGCAGTCACAATAATGTTCTGTTAAAACATAATCAACTCTTTAAAATCCAGAAATCAGAGACATTATAGCCCAATGTGGGAGATGAAAAGCCCTATCAGAGGGTAAAGAAAACTATTATATATAACTATGGACAGGACATGAAAAAAAAAAAAAAAACATATGCTCAGCCATGACATTATGGTGGTAGAACTCCTGATATCTTAGCAGGAGGAAGGAGTGATGTTACAATTCAGTGGTAAACAACTATATAGAAGACTTATTAAACATATTTTACAAATAAACTGAAATATTAAACTGGTAACATACTAATTGATGGATCATAAATAATTAATAATAAGATGATAAAAAAGTGACAAAATTTTTGGCATACAATGAATATAGTTTTAAAGAAAAATTTTTATTGAAATGCATATTATCAAAACAATTAAGGAAACCAATTATTAATTTAACCTAGGAAGACATAAATTAGGAAATCACTATATAAAAATATTAAATTAGTAACAGAATCATTTTAAAAATCAAAGAAGAGATAAAATGAAAAGTAGTAATAATAAAATTAATAAATGAAAGATATATTTTAAAGATTCAAAATTGAAAAAATAAAATCCAATTTAAAAAAGCAAAATAGAAACAAAATTACCAAGGACAAAGATAAATTGCTGACACTTATAATCAATGGAAAGAAGTAGTAAAATTATTAAAAATTAAAATATTTTTCAGGTAATTAAGATGAAAGGTAACAATAATACTTAATTTCAATAAAAATATCCAAATTAAAACACAAGAATAAGACATTTTAAATAAATCAGTCTTAAGAAGAATTAGTGTTATCACAAAGCATAAATGAACTCTAAAAAGGGAAAATGAACCCTGCTAATGAATGTCTATGTATAAGTCAATTTTTTCACTATCCCCAAAAGCAGAAAAAGTACCTTACCACATTCCCTCTGTAAGGTGAATATAGGATTCATAACTAATCCAGTGATAGCAAAGAAAAAAATGAGAATTGTCAACCATGTTCACTGATAACATTTTTACAAATGTTAAAATATTAGAAAAGAAATTTCAGTTATATGTATATAACTTACTCATTGTAGCCACAGTGAAATCATGAGTGTGGGTGGATGAATGAATGAATGAGTGAATGAATGAAAAAGCAAATATAATGTGCACATAATTAGAAGTGATGGGGATACAAACAGAGGAGGCCAGATGTGTGGGGCTCCGGCTTTCACCTCCTCCAATTCATGTAAAAGGTGACTCTGAACAAACTTTGTAGCTACAGAACACACAAAATGACACAGAGAAGCTAACCTCCTACTGAGGATGGCCTGGTAGGCAGGCAGGAAGCAGCCAGCACAGTGCTCTGGGAGCCGCCCCAAGCCTTCGGCTGAGGTTTTAGCCTCAGGGTGGCCACAGCCAGCTGGCAGCTGGAGGGATTTCAGAACACCAACAGCTGTGACAGTTTCCAGAATTATCAACCCATAGATACTAAAGACAAAGTGAGAGGTCAGTGCAGTGTGGACATTGGGATCCAATTGTTCAGGAGTGTGGTCAGCCTTTACCCACAGGGCAAGAAGCAGCTGAGGCACAAGAGCTGGGCAGCTGCAAACATGTAGCTGCTTCAGCTTCTGGCCTGTAGATTGTAGGGCTTCCAAGCAACAAATATGAGGTATAATTACTCTTGCTTTAACTTGATTGGATCTGGATTGCAGTCTAGGGTAAGGGCCTGGGGGTGTGTGACCACCTTGCCAGAGTGTGTGGAGGCTTCAGAGAGGGCACCCAACTAATGCATTTGGTAGCTGAGAAAACCCTTGTGATTGGGACAAAGCTACCCTATCTGGAAGCAGAGTCCTACTGTGGCAAAAAGCCCAAAAGTCAAGTAATTGAGAGGCAATATAAGCAAATGTGTGAAGCAACACAAGTAGAGCAACACAATTTTACATTCCTTTTTGGGACAAAAAGGATCAAAGCATGGAACAAGAGGAAGACAACAAAGTCAGAACACCATCACTAAAAGCTTCAATGAAAAATATGAACAGGTCACAGGACATAGAGGACCTTAAGAAGGATATTGAAAACCAAATAAGAAAGTGGAAGAAAAATTTGGAAGAGAAATGAGAAGAATATAAGAAAATTATGAAGTGAGAGTTAACAACCTGAATGAAGAAAATAACCCTTTAAAAATCGACTAACTCAAATAGCAAAAGAGACTCAAACAGGCAAGGAGGAGAAGAATAACTTAAGCTAAATTTGCCAGATGGAAAAAGAATCTCAAAAGCTCACTGAAGAGAATCATTCTTTCAGAGTCAGATTGGAGCAAGTGGAATCAAGTAATTTTATGAGAAATCAATATACTATTAAATAGATCCAAAGAAATGCAAAAATAGAAGGCAATATCACATTGGGAAAACCACTGAAACCAAAATAGATACAGGAGAGATAATTTAAAAATTATTGGACTACCTAAAAGCCATGGTAAAAAAAAAATATAACATAGAAATCATCCTTCAAGAAATTCTCAAGGAAAATTGCCTGATGTTTTAGAACCAGAGGGCAAAATAGGGCTGTAATAAGAATGTAAATTTTAAAGATCTTCCCTGCCCCTAGGCTAATGTGCACCTGAAGCCTGGGGTGGGGGAGGCTTGTTTTTCAGTAGATACTTCTTGATTGGCCAGTTAGTCAATAAGGTTGTTACATTCTCTGAGCCAGGAGAAGGCTATATAAGCCCTGATGTGTAGCTTTG
>NW_027185791.1:24011280-24047731 GCF_028583685.1 Petaurus breviceps papuanus | reverse complement strand
CCATTTTGAGTTGCTTTCCTTTAACAAAGCAGATCCAAGAACCTGTGGTAGCTGCAAACCCTGAGGACGCTTGGGGTGCTTGCTGCTACAAGGGCTTAAAAGAATCCATCGTCACCTCTTGAAAAGGATCCCAAAAAGAAAACTCTTTTTTTTTTAAGCAATCAGGGTTAAGTAACTTGCTGAAGGTTACATGGCCAGTTATTTCTGGGTGTGGCGCTGAGTATCTGAGCCCGGATTTGATCCAGGTCATCCCGACACTGGAGCCGGTGCTCTTACTTGCTGAGCCACATGGCCACCCCTAAGCAATTGGGGTTAAGTAACTTGCTCAAGGTTACACGGCCAGTTGTTTCTGGGTGGATGCTAAATGTCTGAGCCCGGGATTCAATCTCCAAGTCTTCTCAACACTGAAGCCAGTGCTCTTACTTGCTGTGCCACCTGGCTGCCCCATCAAAAAGAAAACTCTTAGGAATATTATAGACAGGTTCTAGAATTCCCAGATCAAGGAGAAAATATTACAACCAGACAGGAAGAAGCAATTTGAATATTGTGGAAATACAATCAGTATAACACAGGATCTGGCAGCTTCCACACTGAGGGATTGAAGGGCTTGGAATATGATATTCCAGAGGTCAAAGGATTTGGGATTATAGCTAAGAATCCCCTACCCAGCAAAACTGAGTATCATGTCACAGGGGAAAATATGGTAATTCAATGGAATAGAGGAATTTCCATCATTCCTGATGAAAAATACAGAACTGAATAGAAAATTTGACATTCAGATACAAGAAGCAAGAGAAGCATGAGTAGGTAAACAGGGAAAATAAATCATAAGGAACTTATTAATGTTGAATGATTTACATCCCTATACGAAAAAAATGAAAATTGTAACTTATGAATGTTTTCTCAGTATGAGAATATTTGAAGAGAATATATATTTATGTGTGTGTATTTCTATATATGCATATATGTATATATATATGGTGCTATAGGAGGGTATATGGGTAAATGAATACATACATGAATGTGTGTATATATGTGTACAGGTATATACAGATAGAGGGCACAAGAACAATTTAATAGAAGGGATGATACATAAAAGGTGTAATTAACCAATGAGAGAGGAATATAATGAGAGCAGATGGGGAGAGACAGAATAGAGTAAACTATCTCATATAGATGAAGCAAGGGAAAATGTTTACAATGGAGGGGAAGAATAGTAAGGCAAAAGGGAATGGGTCAACCTTATTCTCATTGAATTAGGCTTGGGGAGGGAATGACATACACACTAAATAGGTTATCTCATCCTACAGGAGAGTAGGAGGGAAGGGGATGAAAGGGGAATGATGGAATGGAGGGAAAGCTGGATGGGAAGGAAGTTGGAAGCACCCACATTTGAAAAGGGACAGGATCAAAGTAGAGAATAGAATAAGTGGGAGGTGGGATAGGAGAGAGGGAATTATAGTCAGTCTTTTACATTATATCTGGTTTGGAAATGTTTTGCATAGCTACACGAGTACAACCTATACTGAATTCCTTATCGTCCCAAAAATGGTGTGTTGCAAGTGAGGAGGGGAATGAATCTGGAATTCAAAGTTTTAAAATCAAATGTTTAAATATATATATATATATATATATATATATATATATATATACATATATATATATATACTCTTATTAATATTATTTTATATGTATCTGGGAAATAAGATATACAGGAACTGGTTCATAGAGATCCACTGTGCCCTACTGGAAAGTCAGGGTGGGTATGGTAGAAGACATGGGGAAGAGCAGAATGGAGGAGGGGATATCCAGTGGGATAACAATTTTTGGGAAGTGGGTAGGGGAAAACAGGAAAACAGGTAGTTAAAAAATTTTTAACTCAGAATCTTGGGGAAATGAATTATTTAAACTAGAAGTTAATAAAGCATTTGATAAAAAAAATGAAAAGATGACAAATTTGAGGAGGTACAAGAAAACAGGTATACTGATAGGCTGTTTGGCGACCTTTGAATTGGTCAAACCATTCTAGAAAGTAATTTGGAATGTTAGACAAAAATTTACTAAATATTGCTTGTCCTTTGACCCAGAAAAAAAAAACACAAAAATAATTCAACAGTAGGATATATGGGAAAACCTGAAAATCCAAAGTTGTCAAGGGAAAGTTTATAAGGCCCAGAGATTTTTAGTTTACACCAGTAGATCCAATAAGAGATTCAAGAATCTGTGAGGCCATAGCAGAGCACATACAGAGGCCAGAATGCTTTGACCAAAGAGGCCCTGGCCAGGGCTGATCAACGGGGCGACAAGTTGACCCACCAAGCACAAAGGCCATTGCCAAGCCTAACACTGAAGGGCTGGAACTGGATGGAGAAGGGTAAGAATCAAATGCAGGGTCACTGGCAAGGACGGCAACTACTCCTGGGACTACCAATCCATAGTTTAGAAATTTTAAAAGCCCCTATCTGGACCTCCAGGGACCAGGATGGCTGAGTGAACCCTGCCTGCTCTGATCCCCCCCCCCCGCCCCCTCACACTAAAAACATTGTAATTATTGCTCCAGGTAAAACCTTAAAAAGTAAAGGCTTGGGAATCCTACAGTGCCCTGCCCCCCAAATGGGTAGAAAGTAGAGTGTAAAGACAAAGCCCCTGGATTTCTACTATCATGAGAGGGAGGAACCAAATTCATAGGGAGACAGTGTTGACTCCCCACCCACAGTTGAAGCCTCAACAGGGAACTAGTCTCAACTTAGAAAGCATTCTTAGATGAGCTCAAAAGGAACTTTTAAAACCAAATGAGAGAGAGAGAGATGATTAAATGAATAGTTCTTTTAAAATCGAAATTTCAAAATTAGAAAAAATTACAATGAAGAAAATAGCTCTTTCTAAAGAAAAATGTGTGATATGGAAAAGGAGCTTCAAAAATTACCAGAGGAAAATAATTTTCTAAAAACTAGAATCAACCAAATTGAAGTGAATAACTCTATGAGAAAGCAGAATTGGTCAAACAAAATATCAAGAATGAAAAATTAGAAAAAGAGGTAAAATATCTCAATGGAAAAATAACTGACCTGAAAAACAGATCCAGGAGAGATAATCTGAGAATCATAGGCCTACCAGAAAACCATGATGAAAAAAATGAGCCTGGACAAAATACTCCAAGATCTCATCAAGGAAAACTGCCCTGACATAATAGAACCAGAGAGTAAAATAGAAATTGAGAGAATCTATTGGACACCTCCTGAAAGAGATCCCCAATTGAAAAGTCCTCAAAATGTTGTGGCCAAACTCTAGAACCACCAGGTAAAGGAGAAAATACTTCAAGTGGTAAGGAAGAAACAATTCAAATATTGTGAAACCACAGTGAGTATCGCACAGGATTTAGCAGTCTCTACACTGAAAGACTGGAAGAAGTGAAATACAATTTTTTACAAGGCAAAAGAGCTTTGGTTACAACAAAGGATCACCTACCCAGAAAGACTGAAGATAACCTTCCAAGCTAGGAGATAGTCATTCAATGATATAACAGATTTCCAGACCCTCCTGATGAAAAAGCCAGAGCTCAATGGAAAATTCAACCTCTAATTACAAAATGCAAGAGACATAGAAAGGTAAATAAGGAAAACATACACACACACACACACACACACACACACACACACACACACACACCCTCTTATTTAATAAAAACAAACTGTTTATAGACTAGTAGAGGGAATGAATATAAATTAGAAAAAAATGATAATTAAAAAAATACTTATTAAGGGCTACGAAGGTACTGTAATGGAAGAAAAGGAAAGTATGAAGTGGAAAAGGGTAAATTATGCTACATAAAAAGGCTTAAAAACAATATAGCAGAGGGGAAGAAGGGAGGGAGATGAGTATTATATGAGCTTTTCCCTCATTGGTTCTGGTGCAAGGAGGGAATAATACAACCAGTTAAGCATAGGACTCTATGGATAAGAGCCACAAAATGTATCATAATAGAGGGAAAGAGGGGAGGGAGAGGATCTTTGAATGAGATTTGTTCCTGTCAATCTTGGGGCAAAGGAGAAATTACATACTACATTAAGTATAAAAATATCCTACAGGCAGAAGGAGGGGGGAAGGGTTACAAAAGGAGAGGGGTCGTTAGAAGGGAGGGAATAAGAAAGAGGGAAAGGGGAGGGAAAAGGAAGAGGGATGATAAGAAGGGAATACTGAGGGAGGCAGTGGTCAAAAGGAAAACTCTTAAGGTGGGGAAGAGAGAAGAGGAGAAAAAAATAAGTATAAACAGGGGAGGGAATAGGATGGAGGGAAAGAGACAGATAGAAATTATAACTGTGAATGTGAATGGAATGAACTCTCCCATAAAATGGAGGCAGATAACAGAAGGGATTAAAAACCATAATCTTTCAATATGCTCTTTACAAGAAACACATCTGAAACAGATGGATACACACAGGCTAAAGGTAAAAAGCTGGAGTAAAATATATCATGCCTCAGCTAAAGGGAAAAAAGCAGGGGTAGCAATCCTTATCTCAGATAAAGCAAAAGCAAAAATTGATCTAATTAAAATAAATAAGGAAGGAAACTATATCCTGCTAAAAGGCACCATTGAGAATGAAGTAATATCACTCCTTAACATATATGCATCAAGTGATATAGCATGCAAATTCCTAGAGGAGAAGGTAAAGGAATTACAGGAAGAAATAGATAGCAAAACTATAGTACTGGGAGACCGTGATTTCCCCCTCTCTGAATTTGATAAATCCAACCTCAAAATAAATAAGAAAGAAGTTAAGGAGGTGAATAGAATTTTAGAGAGGGTGGGTATGATAGATTTGTGGAGAAAACTGAATGGGGATATAAAGAAATATACCTTCATCTCAGCGGCATATGGCAAATACACAAAAATCTACCATGTACTAGGACAGAAAAATCTCACATTTCAGTGCAGAAAGGCAGAAATATCAAGTGCATCTTTCTCAGATAATGATGCAATAAAAATCATATGCAATAGAGGGCCATGGAAACACAGATTAAAAACTAATTGGAAACTAAACAATTTAATCTTAAGAATGAGTGGACAAACAAGAAATCATAGAAACAATCAGTAACGTCTTTCAAGAGAATGACAATAAGGAGACAACATACCAAAATTTGTGGGATAGAGAAAAGGCAGTTCTTAGGGGAAGTTTTATATCTCTAAGTGCATACTTGAATAAATAAGAGAAAAGAGAGTTCAATGAATTGGGCATGCAACTGAAAAATTTAGAAAACAAAATGAAAATCCCCATTTAAATACCAAATTAGAAATAATGAAAACCAAAAGAGAGATGAATAACATTGAAATTAAGAAAACTATTGAATTAACAAAAAAAAAACCTAATAGCTAGTTTTATGAAAAAATGAATAAAACTGATAGACCCTTAGTCAAAATGATAAAAAAAGAAAGAAAAAGAAATTATGAGTATCAAAAATGAAAAGGGTGAATCTACCTGCAATACAAAGGAAATTAAAACCATAATTAGGAATTATTTTGCCAAATTTTATGTACAAAAATTTGACAATCTTACAATGCATGAATATTTACAAAAGTATAAGCTGCCCGGATTAACTTAAGAGGAAGTAAATTGCTTAAATAACACCATCTCAGAAAAATAAATTCAACAAGCCATCAGTGAACTCCCTAGGAAAAATTCTGCAGAGCCAGATGGATTTACTAATGAATTGTATCAAACATTTAAAGAACAATTGATTCCAGTACTCTACAAACTATTTGGGAAAATTACTGAAGGAGTCCTACCTATGAAACTCTTTTTATGACACAAGCATGGTAGTGATACCTAAATCAGGAAGAGATAAAATGGAAAAATAAAATTATAGACCAATTTTGATTTAAAAATTTTAAATAAAATATTAGCAAAAGGACTATAGCAACTTATCATGAGAGTAATACACTTTGATCATGTAGGATTTATTCCAGGAATGCAAGGATGGTTTAATATTGGTAAAATATTGGGTGAAAAAAATTTTACAACCAATGTCTCTGATAAAGTCTCATTTCTAAAACATACAGAGAATTGAGTCAAATCTATAAGAATAGAAGTCATTCACCAATTCATAAATGGTCAAAGGTTATGAACAGACAGTTCTCAGAGGAAGAAATTAAAGATATCTATAAGTATATGAAAAAATGCTCTAAATCACTATTTATTAGAGAAATGCAAATCAAAACAATTCTGAGGTACCACATCTCACCCGTCAGATTGGCTAAGATGACAAAAAATGAAAATGATAAATGCTAGAGAGGATGTGGAAAAATTGGAACACTAATACATTGCTGGTGAAGTTGTGAACTGATCCAACCATTCTGGAGAACAATCTGGAACTATGTCCAAAGGGCTATAAGTAATTTCATATCCTTTGACCCAGCAATACCACTTGTAGGGTTGTATCCCAAAGAAATCACAGAAGCTGGAGAAAGGCCCATATATACAAAAATTTTCATAGCATATCTTTTTGTGCTTTCAAAGAATTGGAAATTAAGGAAACTCCTATCAATTGGGTAATGGCTAAAAAAGTTATGATATATAAATGTAATGGAATTCTATTGTGCCATAAGAAATGAAGAGCAGATGAACTTCCTATCTCCCTGGGGAGGCTTATAAGAACTGATGCTGAGTGAGAAGAGCAGAACCAGGAAAAATTTGTAAACAATTACAGATACAACGCATGTGTGACTACCAACTGAACTGAACTCTTCTCAGAAATGCAGGGCTGTAATAAACTCCAAAAGACTCATGGTGGAGAGAGATGTCTACATTCAGAGAAAGAACCAGAAAAACAGAGTTTGAATGCAGATTTAAGTAAACTACCTGCTCTCTTTCTTTATCTTGTTTGGTTTGGTTTCCTCTTTCCCATTTTTCATTCCATCCAATACAATCCTTCTTTACAACCTGAACAATGTCTAATGTGAAAGTATCTGCAGATCCTATATCTGATTGTATGCAGCCATGTGGGGAGGGATAGGGAAAGGAGGGGGAGAAAATTTGAAACTCAAAGAACTGGGTAAATGAATCTTGTAAACTCAAAGTAAATAATCATAATAATAAAGACAAAAAAACAGTAAAAAAAAAAAAACAAAGAAAAAGAATCTGTAAGGCCTAAGGCAATATGGTTGGGAAGATCTGGTGGTCCTCCAACAAACTGGAAGGAATAGAATTGCTTACTTGCAGCCAGGTGATTAGGCAAGTAAAATGGTTAATCTGTGAGCAGTCCTGGTGACAGTATTAAAAACAATTTTAAAAAGCCATTACAGCAATACATGTATTATATATATATAGCCCTCATTTTACTGAAAATTAAAACAAGAATCATAAGGAAGAAATATGAAAGAGAATTTCATTTATAATAATAAAATGTTGGATATCTATGTATATGTATGTATGTAATGTCAATGTAAATTTAAAGATCTTCCCTGTCCCTAGGCCCTTTGATAGGCGTAAGAGATTCTGAGAACCTTCCTTCATTTGAAAATATACTCCTCCTTGGGGGGTGGGGGGGGGCGGCCAGGTAGCACAGCAAGTACCGACTCCAGTGTTGAGAAGACCTGGAGATTGAATCCCAGGCTCAGACACTTAGCATCCACCCAGAAACACCTGGCCATGTAACCTTGAGCAAATTACTTAACCCCAATTGCTTAGGGGCGGCCATGTGGCTCATCGAATAAGAGCACCAGCTCCAGTGTCAGGATAACCTGGATCAAATCCGGGCTCAGATACTCAGCACCACACCCAGAAATAACTGGCCGTGTAACCTTGAGCAAGTTACTTAACCCTGATTGCTTTAAAAATATATATATACATATATATACTCCTCCCCCTAATAGGCTGAATGTGATCTCATGGAGCCACAATGAGGCAGGAGGCTTGGTTTTCAGGAATGCCCACACCTTGATGCTGTGTGATTAGGCAGTGGGTCAGGAAGGTGGATACATTCTTTGACCCAGGATAAGGCTATATAACCCCTGATGTGAGGCTTTGCTTTGAGGCTTTCTTTGAGAAGTGTTGTGTAATTTGACCAGATGAGAATGTCCAACCATTACATCCATACCAAATCACAGTTACCAGAGAGGGAAGCATCAACATCTGGGTTTTCAAAGCCAGGGGGCTCTCAACAATGACTGCCCAGAGATGAGAAGAATTCATTAAACAGAAGATGAGGAAAGTGGTTATTTTAGGTATGACACCAAAAGTAGGAGATGCCAGTGTTGTGTGGAATGAAGAAAAAGGCAATCAGACTTTAAGATAGTATGTGAAAAGGGGAATAATGTTTTAAAAAATCTTTACAACTTCATTTGTGTATCTTAAAAATGGAAGTAAATGTCTACCCAGTGATTGATGATTGGCAAGACAAAACATGGCAGATGGTTCTAATTGAAGACTTTTTCTGCATAAAGTATAAAAAATAAGAAAAAAAATTAGACATGGGAAAACTTATATGAAGTATTGCTAAATAAGCAACACTTAGGAAGAGGAATAATATACTCTATTACTCTTACTACAACAAAGTTAAAAGGTACAAAAATAGAGGTTCACAGGATAAGTACAATGGAAAGTGCTGACACATATTAGGAAAGTTAAAGTATTGATCATTCCTTTCTGATAGTAATAGGTAAACTATGAAAGTAGAAATGTTATCATTATCAGTTGAAATGCTATTCGTAAATTTTGATGAACTATTTTAAGAAAATATATTTCTGAGAGCGTTTTTTCAACTCTTGGTTAAAACATATCTGTTATTTCATATTAAAATGTAGCAATAAAATAAATGAATTAATAGTATTTTTAGTGTACTATTTAACAGATGGTTTGGCACAGGTGACATCTAATTTTGTTGACTATCGTGACAAAATTCTTGAATTTATTTTATAGTTTAAATTCTTTTTTTGTGTTTCATTAAACTTCAAAACCATGAGGATAAGTACCTAAAATGGCCAGTCTACTTCTGGCTCTTATAAACTGATTTCCTTGCAGACTTTTACTTTAATGAAGCCTCATTAATACCCAGCTGCTTAGTGTGTATCAAACTACCAAAGCTATATACAAAAACTCCCACTGTGAAAAGCTTTTTGTTTAAATGTGAGGGATATTCTCACCAAGAAGTACATGGTGGGCACAGAATCAGCACAGAATTTACCATTTCATTTATTTTCCTGGTAAACTAGATTTTTGTACTACCTACTGCAGGACTGACCAGAATGATAGTCTTAGGAGGCATTTAATCAGCATCTGCAGAATACAAAGTACAAATGATGAAGAGAAAAGTGGTACAAATACCTGCATTTTATTGATGAAGAAACTGTAACTCAGAAAAGTGTTTACTCGTTCATGATTATAGATCTAGAAATGTTTGGGCCAATATCTGAATTCATTCATCTGCAATGTCTACAGTGATAGAGCATCTATTCCAATGAGGTGGTCGGGTAGTACTATACCTTGATTAATGCGAACAAGACCCAATTAATAAATTTAGAATGGACCCTTTATTAAAAACCCACGTGTCGGGCTGAGCCAGCACCACCCATGTCTCAGGTACAGCAACAGCTGTAGCAGCCAGCAACAGCCCCATCTGGGGCAGAACCTTAGCTTATAAAGTGGCACTTATGTAAGCAGTGATTGGTCAGTACACACCTTGAAACTCCCCCAGAAGCCCGCCCACTTCTCTGCAGGTGAGCTGACTGGGGAAAGGGCGCAGATGCAGTGGTGGAGGGAGGAGCTGACCTGGCAGTCTGCTCACTTCCTTGGGGGAGGTGTGTGTGTGTGGGGGGGGGGGGGTTGTGGGGAAAACCAGGCACAACAGTAGGGACCCAGATAGCATGCCTCCATTATTAAACAATTAATATTACATAGCCTTCGTAAAAAAAAAAAAGTAATTTCCATTCACCAATGTTTTATGCTGTTCCTTGTATATCATTACTGGATCTATTACATTTTGAGCTCCCTTAAGCATTGGACCACTGCTCAGTCCCACCTGGCTTCTTAATTAAGCCTGAAGCCTTTGGCAGAATAGTTACACATTCTGGTGATGCTTGGACCTTACCTCACCAATCCATCTCTCCTCTGATTCTTTAATTACCCCTGGCACTGTCCTTATAAATGATCAGACATGCAAAGAATTGGGTCTTTTAAAGTCCATATGATCTAATCACCAAAAAGAGGTCAACAATAAATTGTTAAATTAAATAAACATACAACCTTGTCAGGTGATCCCTTTATGAAATGAAATTAATTGCCTTAAGTGAATTAGAAGGGGAACAATGACAGGATGAACAAAGATTTGTCATGTCTCTGAGGGGAACTTTAAAAGTCATATCAGTTAGTCCATGTGAAAAAACCTAAAAGGAACTCTATTTTTTTTTTTTTTTTGCTCTTTGGAGCGGGGAAGGTAGGGCAATTGGGGTTAAGTGACTTGCCCAAAGTCACACAGCTAGTTTTGTGTTAAGTGTCTGAGGCTGAAATTGAACTCAGGCCCTCTTGACTCCAGGGCTGGTGCTCTATTCACTGGGCCACCTAGCTGCCCTTGAAGAACTCTATTCTTAATGAGATACATAGAAAAACATGGAATTCTGGAAGGGGAGGCTGACACAACTTGCATAGAGCCCAAAGGGGGAACTGCCCCAAAGAAAAGGGCCAGAACCCCAGAAAATAGTTTTTTGAAGTCTGTCAATTTTTTAAAGCTTATGGAAAGACTTTGTGGGATGAGACCCCTCAACCCTTGGTTAGAGACCTCAATGAAGTAAATAACAAGCTGGAAAAAGTTACAAGAAGGAATATAATTGGAAAAAAAAGTTATAAGAAGGAATATAATGTCTATGAGGGTCCTTGGGGAGGGATCATATGAAAATGTGACTTTGGATCTACATTTGCAAGATTATTTGGCTATATTGTTTGTAGAGTTGATCTATCTTTCACTAGTTTTGACATAGAATGGACGAATGAAGTTCTGAAATCACAAACCAAGAATGATTAATTGTCCTTGAATCAGTATGTTTGAGGGTTTGTTTTTTTTTCTAAGCTGTATGTAAATAGTCTGTGCCCTGTCATAGTTATCTCCACAATGGAATGAGAAAATTAGTTTGTTCCCTTCTTCTATCTTACATTCTTTTACCACAACAAATCTAGCATTATTTAGGTCTTCATAGTTACTGGAATAGAAGTGAATGTAATGTCTTAGAGCTTTTATGATTTATTAGTTTTATCTATTATGACCTCTCTCATTTCTAGTTATAGTAATTAGTAATTTTTGTCTCTTAAAAATAAGGCTAGGGGCAGCTAGGTGGTGAAGTGAACAGAGCACCGGCCCTGGAGTAAGGAGGACCTGAGTTCAAATCTGGCCTCAGACACTTGACACACTTACTAGCCCTTTGACCTTGGGAAAGTCACTTAACACCAATTGCCCTCCAAAAAAAAAACAAGGCTAAAGGGGGCAGCCAGTTCATGCAGTGAATAGAACATCAACACTGCAGTCAAGACCTGAGTTCAAATCTGACCTCAGACATGTACACTTACCAGCCATGTGAACCTGGGCAAGTCACTTAAGCCCAAATGCCCTGCTTCCCCTCCTCCAAAAAGCAAAATAAAATAAGGCAAATTCCTAATTTTGCTAGCTTTTTATAGGAAAAAGCTTTTTAATTTATTTGCTTCTCAAGTGTTTTATCCTTTTGAATTTTATTCACTCAGATTTGGTTGTTTCTCTCCTGCTTTCTATTGGTTTTTCCCTTGTCTAATTATTTTTACTTATAGAGTCTTTCAGTGCTATTTTCATCAGAATAGAGCTTTGGTTTCATCCCAAAGAGTTTCACATGGTAATATCTGCATAATCATTAACATTAATATATTCTTGTTGCTTTTATAATTTCATTTTACCCAGTTATTATTTAATATTTAGTTATTTCATTTATATGAGATTTTAGACTTCTTACTCATTGTCTCATTATTCAAGCAGTGAAGTAGCTCTAGAAATGGACTCAGAACCAGGAACATCTACTTTGAATTCCTATGTCCACTGGATGCTGACTGTTTGACCTTGGACAAGCCATTTAGTATCTGAAAACTTCATCTGACTAAGAATAAAAGATGCAAAGAAATTGTGGTCCTGCTTTAGTAGAGTGGGATTATTTTTATCTAGGAGTTTTCTATGCCAGGTCTAAATCATATCCCTCTACTGTGCTGTGGTATATAAATGTATTGCAATTTGGATCATATCTTTGCAGACCTCGATTTGATCAATTTTTTTGTATAAATTCCATGAGGTGGAAATTTTATTAAAATATTTTTCCCATACATGTCTCTACATAACTATTATGACTATTTCATTTAATACTCTTATGAACTCTATGATTTCTTGCTTCTTTTTTTTCTCTTGTTGAATTTATTATGTATTGATGGTAGGGTATTATAATACCTATGTAAAAGAAAACACTTCTTTTTAGAATAGTATATATTTTCTCTATTACTTTGGCTGTAAACTATTAGGTATATATACTTGACTTATTATTTCACAGAGAAATGATGGTATAAATATTTCATTGCAATAACTTATTCTTGCTTATCTCTTTTTAATTTTTACTCCTTGCCTTGAAGTCAGTTGAATCAGAATCATTAGAATTACTTTCAATAATTTGGCAATAGTTTGACAAATTTCAGGTCACTCTCTGATATTGAAATGATTCAATTCAATTCAAATCAACAAGCTTTAAAAAACATACTCTATGTAAGGCATGATGGTAGTTCCTAGAAACAGAAAGATAAACACAAAAATAAAAATTGGGCCTTAAAAACCATTATTCTGCTGGGGATCAACTCTATGCATGCAGGTATGCATTAGCATATGAGTTTATTTGTCACACACACGCACATACACATCTGTATGTATATAAGCCTGCATAATCATATGCTGGAGTCATGGAAACCAATTAGAAATCTATCAAGAAAGTCCACAGGAGGTTTTACAAAGGCCTAAAATAAATCTATCTAGATCTATCTAGAGTCTTCTGAATTGAATGTGTTTCCTGTGAATAGAATATCATTAAATTCCCTTTTTGAATTGTTTCTATTATTCTCTGGCATTTTACTAGTGGAGTTTAGATTGTTTCCACTTGAAGTTAGAATTTTATTCATTTTTAAGTCATTCTAATAGAAGGGAATATAGGATTTCTCATCTTTTTTATTAGACTTAATTTAAAAACACCACTCTAAATAAAGTTCCCATTTTTTATTAATAGCCAAGTTATATTAGTAGAAATTACACATTATCAAAGAGAAGCAGTTAACTTTCTTATTTTCCCCTTACATTTTGTCTACCCTTTTGTTTCTCTTTTTTTATGAAACCTATAATTATTTAGCTAACCAATAATCTATACACATTTTATTTGTAATTGTTTTGTTTTGGTTGCTTTAAATAATTATCTTTTGGAGTGAACCTTATTTGTTTTCAAAAGATGTATTTGAAGATCTGTCTGTAAATTCATTAAAATATTTTTTACTCATATATTCAAGTTTTGACTTCATGGAATATGCTGTGTATTTTTTCCTGTTACAATGGAGGGGAAAAGCAAGAAGGTGAAAGGGAATGGGACAGCCTGATTCCCATTGAATTTGGCCTAAGGAGGGCATAACATACATGCTCTATTGTGTATATTACCCTACAGGAAAATAGGGGGGCAGAGGATAAGAGGGCGGGAGGATAAAAGGGAGGTCAGATTGGGGGAAAGGGTAGTTAGAAGCAAACATTTTTGAAAAGGGATAAGGTCAAAGGAGAAAATAGAATAAGTGGGGGGTGGGATAGGATGGAGGGAAACATAGTCTTCAACAATATAACTACTATGGAAATGATTTGGGTAAATACACATGTACAATCTATATTGAATTGCTACTCTTCCCAGGGGGTGGAGGGAAGAAGGGGGAAAAAAAACTGGAACTCAAAGTTTTAAAAATAAATGTTTAAGAATTTTTTTTTAACATGCAACTGGGAACTAAGATATACAGGTACTGGGGTTTAGAAAACCATATTGCCCTACAAGAAAATTAGTGAGCTAAAGGGGGAGGATATAAGAGAGAACAGATTGGGCAAAGGGGCATTCAGTAATCTTGCTATTTTGGGAGGGGAGTAAGGGAAAGATGGGGAGATAAAAATTGTAACTCAAAATCTTGTGGAAATGAATGTTGAAAACTAAAAATATATAAATTTTAAAAAGATATGTAACCTGTAGAAGATAAGATTTACTAGGTGAGGGCGGTGACATGATAGTTTTCTCCAAATATTTGAAAGGTTCCTATGTTAAAAAAATAGATTTCATTTATTGGTACCCAAAGAGCAGGAATAAGGTAGGCAGTAGCTGTTGCGAAGAGGAAAAGTTAGGCTTTATATAAAGAAAATCTTTCCAACCAGATCTATTCAAAGGTGTATGCCTGTGGAAATAATGGATTTCTTCTTACTATAGGTCTGTTAACAAAGAATGGATGTGCTCATCTTAGGTGTGTTGGAGTAGAGATTCTTTTCAAGATGTAGGAAAGACTACTGGGTACAGATGTTCTTTTGAGTGTGGACCATTCTATGATTACGCAATTCTATAGCATAATGAACATGAATTAGTTTCCTGACCATATTCAAGGTTGTACATTTATCTTGGTAGCATTGTGCATCAGAAATGGGCCTGAAAAGAGAAGACAGGCCATGTCCTGTGTTTATAAATCAGTGTTTGACAAAGACAGAATGCTTTAAAATGTGTGAATGAAAATTTTAAGCTAGTGTGTAGGAAAGGAAGGAAGGAGGGCTGTAGAGATAGAGAGCTAATAACCTTTAATTCCATAGAGGGTCCATCATTTTGTCTCCCAATGATAAGGTGAAGGTGAGAGTCAGCAGCATTACAGAATTTTAAATCAAAGTTGTGGTGCCATATTATGAGTCAAAATGCATTTTATATTTCCTACAACTTTTAAAAATAGTTACAAACATTTGTATCACTAAAAAAATCTGTAATACCTTATAGATATCTGGTAAATTCTTGGAAGGTGTAGTAAAGTATCTTTCCCAAAAGACTCAAAAAAACAAACTATAAGCTCCAAATATGAAAAGGATGAACTCATGAGAATGTTTAATACATAAAGGGGAGAAAGCATATGAGTAGACTTTCATTGAAGAAATAGTTAAGTTGCAAGAGATATTCTGCATTTGGACAATGACCTATTTATAAACTGAATAACTACAAAGCAATCCATAAATTTAAAGAGAATATAGAGCTTGTTTAACACAGAAAAGTTGAAATAAATAAATGATTTCAAAGTCAGAGTGCTTTTGAAGAATGGGGTTGGAGGCAGCATTTTTAGGACTTCATATTAGACAGTCAGACACAGACTCTGACAATAGAGTTCTGGTCATATGGGAGCCATGACCTTCACTATTTAACAAATTGGAAATGTGGGCTCAGTGGCTTAACCAAATGGAGCTCTAGTAACACCAAGGCTATAGACTCTTTTCTGTGAGATGGATGAAAACTTGTCATGAAACAATTTCCTTTAGAATAACATATTGACATTCAAATGTGCCTTTGTCTTGTCCCCTGGAGTTTCACAAATCATGGGAAATGAGTTGAGGTATATTATTTTGAGAACATGGCATGCCTTCAATGTAGATATTAATTTTGGAATAGGAACTTAAAATGATATGCACATGTTAAAACCTCAAGAAAGTTGAATATCAAGCTTTGGAACTACCAAAAATTCAAAATCACCATCACTTGATTAGGTCTCTAAAGAAATGACTTCAATTGTGAGTCTATGTTAGGAGAGAATGTATCAAAACCTTGTTGATCTATATTTCATTTCTGCAAAGACTGTGCTAATACTGTAATTGAGAGCATCTCTCATTGTACCATATTGCTAGTCATCCCCATTTATTAAACACTTACTATGTGCCATTATACTGTACCAAGTGCTAGGGATACAGAAAATATCAGAGCATCTCATATTCTACTGGGTCAGATAGCATATAAATAGTTACATACTTACAAGATGTGTATAATGTAACTAACAGAAGATGATCTCAGAGGGAAGGAACTGTCAGCTGGAGGTACCAGGAAAGACCTCTTATAGAAACTGGAATTGAAACTGAATCTTGAAAGAAGTCAGAGATTTGTGGAAGCAAAGATGAAAAAGAAGGGTATTCTACACAAAAGGGGCAATAAGTGAAATGTACAGAGTAGGGACATAGAGCTCCATGTGCAAGTGAGTCTGGTGTTGCCGGATTGCAGAGTGTGTGGAGGAGAGTAAAGACTAAGACTACAGCAATTGGAAGGAGCAACGTTGTGAGGAGCATTTCAAAGAAAATAGATGTTTAGATATTTGATCCTGGATTTAAAAGGGAGACACTGGAGTTTAGTAACTGTATAGGGTTAATGGGTAGACCCTGACACGGTCAAGTCAGAACTTTAGGAATAGTGATTTGTCAGCTGAATGGAGCATAGATAGGAGCTGAGAAAGATTTCAGACAGTGTGACAAACCAAGAAAGCTATGGTAATAGTCTAGATATGAAATAATGGGTGCTTATGGTAGAGTGATGGCTATATGTAGTAGAGAAATAGGAGATACCATGAAAGTATAAATGTGAAGACTTGACAAAGATTGGATTTATGGACTGAGTGCAAGTGAAGAGTCTGAGAGGATACGTTGGTTCTCAGCTTTGGTGACTGAAAAGATAGGGTTTTATTTTTTTGAGGGAGAGGGTAATAATGATTTATTTTTTTTAGATATGTTGTGTTTGGAATGATTATGAGATATATATCCTATTAAAGACATCTAACAGATGTTAATGGTGAAAAACTGGAGTTTAGGAATGACAAATAATGCTTCTGAGAATCATCTGCATGGAGATGGTAAGTGAACTATGTAAAGTCAAGCACAAACAGCTTTATAGAGGCCTGCTGCTGTGAACAGCTTTCAAGATTCTGATTACATAGTATAGTGAACTCTCTATTCAATAACAAATTAGAGAAAAACATTCAGAGTAAATCAAGGTACAGCATTCACAAATTTACAATTTATCACAGAAAGTCAAAATACAGCATTCACAACAACTTATCACAGAAATGGCTACATAGTTTTTACCACAATGATCACAAGCTTTTGAACAAAGTGCAGTCATTTAGTCAATCAATCACTTAGTAACTCAATCATTCAATCAACTCAGTCATTCAATCATCCTTAAGGAGGCTTGCCTCCTTAAGGGAGGCAAAATACAAAAGTAAAAGTACTCCACCCCCGAGTAGTACATTCATTTAGTCAATCCCAGAGTCCTTAATTCAATCACAAATAAATTGCACAATTCAGCAAACAGGGCTTCCAGATGTCTGACCATTACATCCATACCTAGTTAGTTACCAGAGAAGGAAGCTCCAGCATCTGGGTTTTCAAAGCCAGGGGCTCAATGGCTGTCCAGAGTCTCATGTGACCGTATCACACAACTCTTTCCAAAGTGAGTCCCAAAGTAAAATCTCACATCAGGGTCAGTCACTATTCAATACTGACAGAGAGAACTTTTAATCTTCACCCAAGGTAGGCTCTCAGATTCCCTGGATCCCCTTCCATGGTCCCAGCTCCTACCTGGATTCACCAAGCTGTCACCTGGGTTCCAAGGCTGACAGCTCCCATTTCCTTGTCCAGTTTTCCATGCAGTTCCTGTAAGATGCTGAAGCTCACAGTGTATAGTCCACCTTAAATCCTTCACAGTCTCTGTTCCAGGGAAGTCAAGGCTTAACAAAGCCACAAACAAGTTCATCCAAAATACTAGCATCACAGTCAAGCTTCCTTCATCTTTGGCAGCTCCAGCTGCTTCTTGAAAGTCTCCAGAAGCTCCCAGGAGAAGCTAGTAGCTCCCCAGAAGAAGTTCCAGCTGGTTCCCAGAATCAAAGTCACTTCACCCAGGTTCCCAAAATCAAAAACATTCTCACCAGCCTGGCCCTCCCTGGCAGTAGATACTTCTTCCTCCATGAAGCCTATCCCAAGAAATTCTGACTCTCTCCCTCTCTGGAGCTTTTCCTTATATACAGTATTGCTCCTCCCTGTTCAGTCCCTTCCTGTTACATCAGCAACAGGAGTTCATACCGTCTGTTTCTTTAACTGAGGATTAATTTGACCTAGGTGCCAAGTAGCTCTCAGCTTAGCAATACAAAAGGAACTGCAAATTTCATTACTATTACAAACTAATAGGAGCTGAGGAGATCATTAAAAGAGAAGAAAGATCAAGAAAGATAATTGGGGGAAAACTACACTTATGATCAGGAAGAAAATCCACAAAGTAAATTGAGGAATGTTCAGACATATGTAGCAGCAAGCACCCCAGCATCCCCAGCGTGGCTGCCAACACAGGTTCTTGGATCTGCTTTGTTAAAGGAAAGCAACTCAAAATGGGTTGACAAGCTTACTTTAATCAGTCAAATATGTATAGTTTACCTAGTTCAGGGAGATAAGGTCAGAACCCCGAACTTGAGAGTATACAGACAGAATTATCAAGACAGAGAAACAGATCAAATAGGCAGGTTTCCAAACTGTCCAACCATTACATCCATACGAAATCAACATCTGGGTTTTTCAAAGTCCATTCTCAACAATGGCTTCCCAGAGTCTCATCTGATCAAATCACAAAACACTTCTCAAAGTGAGCCCCAAAACAAAGCCTCAAATCAAGGTTTATATAGCCTTCTCCTGGCTCAGATAATGTAACAACCTTCTGGACCCACAGGACAATCAAAAAGTATCTACTGAAAAAGCAAGCCTCCCACTCCAGCCTCCAGGTACACTTTAGCCTAGGGGCAGGGAAGATCTTTAAAATTTACATTCCCATTATATTTGGCCCCAAGATCTTTCATGTCCTTAACATAATCAATTTACGTTTGAATTAGCACTAAACATCTCTTAGGTCACATTTTCAAGATACAGAACTAAAGTTACCAAAGTGGCCACTGGGCCTTAAACAAACACAAAGTACATTGCATTATTACCTCAATTCAAAACAAGAGCCCAAATAAAGTTCTCTTGGGTGGAGGGGGTTGTCCTCCCCCTCACACAGCTCCAGCCCCTACTTCCAAGTACAGAGAGGGGGCTGGGCAACAAAACCAACAAGGTGGGGTCCTTGGGGGTCCACAGCACTTCATCCCACCCACCCTAGTCACAAGTCCATCCTCCCCCTGCATCCCAAACTGTGGGATGCAGCAAGGAAACACATTCAGTGTCCCTGCTTTGCTGCTCAGTTCTTATCTTTTACTGTGGCTGAATTCTGAACTCCTGTGGTTCTTCTCCTCCTGCAGGTGGCAGCTGTTCCTGGCTTCTGCCCAGGTCCCAATGCAGGCAGGTCACCATTCCTTCTCTCAGCTCAGAGAAGTCTGCATGCAGGCCATTCTTCTCTCCTGGTCGATGGATCCACAGAGTCACAGCTACCACAACTGGGAAACAAACAATTATCCCAGCCCCCATACTTTCCTTTTACTCTGCAGATCCTGTTTGTGACACCAGTTTGTAGCAGCAACCACCCCAGTGTCCCCAGGGTGGCTGCCAACACAGGTTCTTAGATCTGCTTTGTTAAAGGAAAGCAACTCAAAATGGGCTAACAAGCTTACTTTAATCAGTCAAATATGTATCGTTTACCTAACTCAGGGGAAAAAGGTCAGCACCTCGAACTTCAGAGTATATAGACAGAATTATCAAGACAGAGAAACAGATCAAGTAGACAGGTTTCCAAACTGTCCAACCATTACATCCATACCAAATCAACATCTGGGTTTTTCAAAGCTGGGGGGCTCTCAACAACGGCTTCCCAGAGTCTCATCAAAACACAAAAACACTTTTCAAAGTGAGCCCCAAATCAAAGCCTCAAATCAGGGTTTATATAGCCTTCTCCTGGCTCAAAGAATGTAACAACCTTCTGGACCCACTGCCCAATCAAAAAGTATATACTGAAAAACAAGCCTCCTACCCCAGACTCCAGGTGCACTTTAGCCTAGGGGCAGGGAAGATCTTAAATATTTACATTCCCATTACAACATGTAGCAAGAGAGACAGGAGAGAATCCAAAAGAAGAAGTATTAGTACTAAGAGGAGAAAGAGGAAGAGAGAGAGCAGGAGTGGAATCAGGGGCAGAAGCAGCAAGAAAAATAGGAGAAAGAGGAGGAAGCAGAAGAGAAGGATAAAGAGGAGGACTGATGATAAAGTGTAGAGATGATCAAGGTTGTTTAAATTACTCTTTTTTTCCTGCTGCTTCATAGTGCCTAGATGGGTTCCCTGAAAAAAATTCTCTTTTTCTGCTCTAGGAATCTGTATCAAAGCATTTACAATTATTTTATAGAAAGACAAAGTGAAGGAAGATTAGGTTTTCCTTGATAATGGCATTCATTTGCATGGACAATATATAAAAAACTGACAATTCAAAGGGTAGAGTACAGAATTGAAAAAAGAAGGGATTGGATTGCAAGCTTCTTTTAAGGAGGCAAAACTTCTCCCAAAAATTAAAGTCTATTTCTAAATGCCCATGTTCTGCCACTCTTGCTATATGGTTTTTGAGAAATGAAAATAAAGTGGGATCTGAAGAACTATTAACAAATATAAAACAGGAACCAGTGGAAAATCACAGGGTAAGTTTGCAGAAATGCAAAATATAATCCATAAAACTTTTTCAAAATTAAGAGTAAAATATGTCATGAAGGAAATATATAAGAACAGAAAATGAGCTAGTGACAGGAGGAATGAGTGGAGCAACAGGTATATAACCCAAATGTTCTACTGTATTTTGGAACTTTTAAGAGAAAATAAATGTGAATCTTCAGCACATTAGAGAGATACCTGAAAATGAACTAATGAGAAAGAATAGTAGAGGACAGTTAGAAATAAATGGGTTGTGATTTGATTGATTTATTGTAAAGCCAATCACAAGCAGTTCTCCTGAGGACTGCTACTGTAAATAGCTTTAAAGTTCTGATCAAATAGAATAGTGAACTCTATTCAGCAATAAACTAAGGCAAAACATTCATAACAATAAAACACAACTTATTATTTAGGTGGCCACATAGTCTTAAACAAAAGATATCATTCAGTAAGTCACAATTTCCTCAATCAATATAAATTACCCTTCTAAATGTCTTTCATCTTGATTGGGGACTGTCTTCCAATCATCCTTAACTCAAATATAATTAAGTAGTAATCATCCTTAAGGGGTAGTGGGAAGTACAAAGGTCTTCCACCCCAAGGTCACAGTAAATTATAATCTCATTGGTTACCACCAAGTACCCAAGTAAAGGTCCTTTCTTCTTGATTGGACACTGACTTCCAGACTCCATGGTTCCTCTTCCACAGTCCCAGCTCTTGCTTGGATTCACCCAACTGTCACTTGGAGTCACAGGTAGGCAGATCCTCTTCTAGCTCTTGTCCATTTGAAGCTCACAGTAAATAGTTAACTCCAAGCCCTTCACAGCTTCTTTTTTTAGGGAGTAAGACAAAGCTTATTGGAGCCACAATAATATGCACACCCAGTAAGTTTAGCAATATTCACACACATTGCCCAGGCTATTATCTCAGTTCATTTTCTGTCTGTGAGATCAACACAAGTCACCAGACAAGAGTGCTTCTGTCGGACAAAGTCACACAAGCACAAATCAACACAGAAAGAGCAGACGGACAGAGCGCCAGCGCTGTGAGTGTCCTCCCTTTCAGCTCTACTTGACCCCAGATTGCGCTCACACTTGTATCTCCTTTTTTTTGGCAAGCCCCTCCCACTGTGGGCTCCATCTGATGACATTTCCAACAAAAACTTGACACCATCAAAGGCAAGGCTCAAAAGCACTTCAATAGCTGAAAAAGGAGCTAATTACTTGAAGAACTGATACCAGGAGCAAAATACTCCTTTGCTCGCCATGGATATAATGTCCAAATTTACAAGTTTACAGATTCATTTAAGTTCCTTATTGTTATGCTTTCATTAAATGCCCCCAGGAACTATTTCTTATAATATTTAGGCTACTAAGGAATATACATAATTGGGGTCATGTGAGATATGATTTTAAGTAGATTTAAAAGTATAGATGGGTAGCAAGGCTAGACAGTGGATAGAGTACTGTGCCTGAAACCAGGAAGCCTCGTTCTCCTGAACTCAGATCTTCAGACACTTACAACCTGTGAAACGCTGTACAAAACACTTACCCATATTTGCCTCAGTTTCCTCGTCTGCAAAATGAGTTGGAGAAGAAAATCACAAAACATTCCATCTTTTTGACAAGAAAATCCCAAATAGGGTAACCAAATAACAACTACAATAGACTGCTTTGGTAGTCTTGTCTAAGGGAACTAGTGCATGAATTGGAGTGTCCAACTTAAAAAAAATAAGGGAACAGTATTTTGTTTACTATTTTTACTATTGATTTTATATATATTTGGCACATAGAAGTTTTTTTCTTTAACCTTAATGTTTTATAATGACTGTTTTTTTTTTCCTATAAGCCAATACGCCATATTTTAGGAGGATTCAAGAATATAAAAAGAACAGCAAAACCTCAAAGTATATAGACTAGTCCAATCACAAAGGAATTATAAGGGCCAGGTACTATTTCTTCTTAGTCAAATATTACTTTTTTTTTGGGGGGGGGAGATCAATGTAACACTTAAAATAAATATTGTTGAAATTCATCAGCAGTCATTTTAAATAAATAGGAAAGGTAAAGTTTCCATTGTCTATTTACAACTTGTATTATTAGAAAAAAATCAGTATTTTAAAATTATAATCTTCTGCTTCCAGAATCTTATTGGTTTAATATGATTTTGCTGATGAAAACATGGTAAAATTATTCTCTTCCTTTATGTCCATTGAAGATGACAATAATTAAAGGAAAACAAGAAAGAACAAAAGTGAACTTGAAATGATTTTCCTCTTCGGAATCACTTAATTCTAACCATTTGTCCTTTATTTCAAGGATCTCCCTTCTAGCATATGTATTTCACCTTGATAATGGAGATTAATTCTCTTGGGCTGTACAAGCATTTTTTCAGACTTAAATATTCCATAATGGTTGTGAATGCTACCACTATTCCTGGGTAAATTGTGCAAAAAAGTGGCATCTTTATGATCCCTGTAGGTATCAGCCATATGTCCTTATACTCTACATTCATCTGTGGCTGCTTAAAATAGTTGGGGGGCCCTCCTAATGCAGACAAAACCTCTATCTCAAAGACTGTTATAAGGAAGACTTCTAAAATAACCCAACAGGTAAAGATTACAGAATTGATTCTGAATTGGGGGGTGGGGTGGGGGAAGAAAACACCATTGGAAAAAGAAAACTGCACATGTTTAGAATGCATATTAGGACAAACCTAATTAATGAGTTGCCTTGTGACTTAATGATAAGATTCCAAGATATTCCAGTGTAGTAATCTAAGGTTACCTATATGGTGCAGAGAGATCATTGGATGAATTGCTTACTTCCAAAAGCAAACTGTGAAAGTCTATGATAGTTCTACAAACCTCATCATAAAATAATTATTTATTTGACTCAGAACCTAGGTAAATAAGTAGATAGATGAGACAAGTAACTTGAACACAGATATAAAACAAAGCAGCCAAACCCTGTTCTCTCTTCTACTTCTTTCACTTAAACCAGGTCACCCCTTTCCACTTCTGTCACTGAAAGATCACATTAACATTTTCATGTTATTTCCAGTATCTAAAGCATTAGCTTTTTTCATGTTAAGCAATATTTAATTTATTAATATTTGATATGATAATGTTTTACATGTTAAGGATTATTTTCCTTCAAGCATGTTTGCTTTTATCTCACTCCCATCAATAATCTGACAAGAAATCTAAATCTCTGAAAATATCCATTGTACCCAGAACTCTTGAATTTCGTTTGGCACAAGAAACTCCCCTCATTATTATGGAGTCACTTCCCTAAATTTTCTGTCCACTTTTTTTCTGTCCATTTTTAAGTTTACCAATGTTCTTTTTTAGATTAAAAAAAGTTTCTTATTGTTGCTGTTAAAATGTAAGGTCCTTTAATTTATTTTTGTATCCCCAGTGCTTAGCACAGTGCTTTGCATGTCTTAGCTTTTAACATATGTTTGTTAACTGACTGATTAATGTGGTTGTAAATTTGGACTTTAGCTATGCAAAGTTAATTGCAACAATAATGCAATATTCATAACACCTATGGTGTTTATGTATATGCTGGTATAGTTGTGATTCACAAAATGTAGCAGACTCTCCACATAGAGGGAAGAACCAAAGCCATTATTCAAATACCTGAAAAAACGAGTCCTATGACAAGAAAGCCAAAGTCATTACAGTAGCCACAAAGTTAGTACACATGGTTAATGCAGTTTAACACCCACATTCCCAAACCTTCACGACAGAACAGGCTCCCTTAGGCAGGGATCCTCCTCTCTCACTCATGGTAGTTCCTCAGCCTGGTTCTTGGATGTTCTCAGCAGAAATTCCCAAAGGGAAGGTCTCAACAGAAGAAAAGTCTTAGCAGAAGCTCCAGCCTCCAGATGCTTACTGCAGGAAATTTTGCCATTCCCAGCTGGGGCTTTTCCTTATATATGCCGTAGCTCCTCCCTGTTCTGCCCCTTCCTGTTACATCACCATCTTCCTCCCAAGGCGTTAACTACTTCTGTGTTAATTAAATAGCTTAAACCAGGTGTTAACTTGAAACAAGGTGCTAAATACCTGATAACTTGCCAATAAAAAGGGGCATGGAAAACCTTCAAATTCTATTAAAATTAGAGTAATGATGTGCTAATTAACATGAGAATATTTGGAAGGCATGTACTGTATACCAAATAAAGGATATAAGTGCCCTACAATAAATGGCTGGCAGCTGAGTGTTCAATCTAGTTGTAGAGATGCTGAGGTTGACAACGATTGGTGGAGCACAGTATACTCCCATGTAATTCAGAGTTAAAGTGGTCTGCTGAAAGTCATTATTGCTTTATGGAGTACATCTAGTCCAATTCAGCTGTCAGAGAGAAGATGGGCATTACCAGACCACATGGGACAGAAAGAAACAGATACAAGCTAATTCACACAGATTTGGGGGACCAAACAGAGAAGAACAAGTTAAATGAATCAATTGAGGATAGTGAGGATTTTGACTGGGGCAATAATATCTATAACCCTTCCTTCCTTCCTTCCTTCCTTCCTTCCTTCCTTCCTTCCTTCCTTCCTTCCTTCCTTCCTTCCTTCCTTCCTTCCTTCCTTCCTTCCTTCCTTCCTTCCTTCTTTCCTCCCTCTTTCTCTCTCCCCTCTCTTTTCCTCTCCCTCTTATTTTCAACTTAAATTCATTATTCTGATGAAATGTAACATTATAAATTTTATTTACTTTCTTTTAAATTATAAAAAGATTACACACTCAAACAATATAAAAAAAATATAGGTCTTTGTTTAGATTTTTGCCTGTGTCAATTAATTGAATATTTTCTTCTCATTTCTGTTTCTAGTAAAAAATGTATTTACACCATAATTGTTAAGGAGTAAATACAAAACAGGAGGGATGGGCCTGATAGCCTTTAAATCTCTAAATCTCTGCTCCTATGATTAACATTGTGCTTGTTAGGGAAGCTCAAATAAATGTAAGACCTGCTTTTGAATCAAGGGTCATCTTTATAAGTATAACACAACAGACCTGGGATTTATTTGGACACAATCAAAATCCCATATTATTTTATCATTAATTTGTAGTCACCAATTATAGGTCAAAATATTGCCCCGAACCTCTGTAAGACACACAGGGAGATAAAATTCTGATATGAGATTAGTGGACCTAGCTGTCTTAAAAGAAAATGTTTCATCAAAGGAATGTTCAAAGAAGAAAGTGAACCAGACATTCGCTGTTAAAAATTCTGACCTTAATTATGTTAAGGGGTATCTAATTAAATTGGTATAGACTATTGTGTGAAATCGTAATTGAATACTTAAGAGTTCTTCACAATTGTAACCTATCAACAAGAATGCAGTTGCATATTTAATGTTGTAGCGATTTTCAGTTCATTACTCCAGTTTTATCTTACATACTTATGGAAAGTTTAACAAATGCTTCTCTAAAGTTCAAATCAGCCTTGTGAAATTTTGTCAGCATTTTTGGGGAGAGGAGGAGTGGAGTTTAAGGGACAACTAAACCCAAACAATCAATGAGGCTCATTAAATTTAAATTTAAAATTTTTTTAAATTTCATTCAATTTCTGATTCTGATACTATCAAATTGAGCACACACACTATATATGTGTATATATATACACATACATATATATGTGTATATGCAGACATAATTGTATACATATACATTTATGTGTATATATACAAAATATATGGATATGTGTGTCTATGTATATATATACATATTTACATGTATCTCTGTGTGTATGCATGTATGTGTATATGTATGTATGTATATATATATATATGTATGTAATATCCCAAGACCCAGTGTATAACCAACCAACAGAAGCAAATATATTTGTGAAGTACCTAATATATGCAGAGTACTATGCTACATGCTAGGAATACCAAGGCAAAGACAGAAAGACCCCTCTACCTTAAGGGTCTCTCATTCTAGTTTGCATTCTATTTGAACATTAATCCTGAAAATCCTTACATTTTTTAAACATACATACACATACACACATGCCCGCAAGCACATCCATATACATTGTTTCAGAGAATGTTTTATTTTAGGCCTGGACTACTCCTTTCTGGCTTTTACCCAGCAGACTATGATAATTGGTTGGCTTATTTGCATCTGTGTAGGAAATCTTTAAAATGCAATGAAATTTGTAACACACTTTAAGTCTGTGATCGTGGTTACAAGATTGAGTTAGAGTTTACAGGCAGCTTTTGCTTATCACTTTTAACAAAGGACAGCAGTAGCATGACAAAAACTTTCATTTTGGATATTAGTTTCTCTTAAACTGTTAACCAGAGCTGCTTTTTAAAAAGAATCAAAACTGTTTATTTTGAAAGTCTGCTCTTTTTTTCAGCTTCTTCCCACTCTATGGAAGAAGTACTAACAGAATGCTCAAAAAGAAGGCCACCTGATAGAGAAGAAGAAAAAAAGTCTGGATAACCTGAAAGCAAAAATCCATCAATATTTGAAACTGCTTGGTTATATTTTACATGATTAAAGATTGGAAAAGTAGAAAATGTGATCACAATAAATATAGATCTAGTATAGGAATCAAATTAGTTATGGTATGATAGCATTTCTTTCAAGGTGGCCACTTGCTTATGGCAGGACATGTGTGTTTGTGTGAGAATGGGTCAATGATAACACACATTCTTAAAGCATATACACTAAGCTCTGTCTGGCACCAAACTTTTTGGAGATTTGATTGATAGAACTGCTTCTTAAAATGTATGTTAATGGAGAATTCAGAGGATACGGTCCTTCATTCAGAGAATACTTAAATATGCTTTGACTGTTTCCTATTGACTTCTCTCATGGTAATGAAAAGTGTTTTAATCAGATGCTGAGTCAGAGCTGAGCATCCATAAAAAACTTTAAAAAACAGATAGACTTTCTCTCTTAAATGCTTGACTGCTTCTCTTTTTTTTTTCTTGTCCCTGTACTATTTTTTAAATGTTCTTTGCTCAATGAGTGTCAGATATGGAACAGAATGCATTACAAACTTGTAAACTTTGAAAGATCATAAGAACCATTGGAGGTCCAGGAGAGTTGGATAGCAGGTGAACGAGGGGGCCTGAGGAACAGTCTACTTGATCTAGCCTAGCATTGAATCAAGCTAGCAGCAGGAATGCCATATACTACAAACAAGAGAGTAATTCATCCAGCAACTATACCACAACCAAAAGTAAACTTGCTAGAAGGATTTGTAGCAAAAAGTTCAAGTTTGAGCTCACTCTCTCCACAAATTGAGTAATTATATAGTGTGTTCCATATTTTTGGAAATGAAAGTTTTAATTTGCTTATTGTCATATATTCTAAGTAAATTTTGCCTTATAATTAGTTAAATGATATTGAAGAGAAATATGTGGTAAAGGGGTTACAGGAAATTTAGAATTTTATTGTAAACCTATTTGAGAGAAAGTGGCTGATAAATTGAAATGTGAAATATTAACTGGGTGAATGATATTAGGGCCACATGACAGTCATCAGACAGGGGGAAAATGGTATCCTTGTTCTGGGAACTCAACTAACCAATGAGAGGCAGGGGTGATAAAGTAAGTACAGAGATTATATATCCAACACTTAAAAGCTTTGTGAATAGGGAGAATTTGTTCAATCATGTTGAACCTCATTTCCATATATGCAAAATACATACAAACATTCATAATATATCTGTCCCAAAGTTCTTCTGTGGAGGAGGAAAGATTAGATAATGTATGTCAATCACTTGTCATGATTCAGACACAATATAAATGTAAGCTTCTGCACCTGAGAGGATTGAAGTAGTTCAGTGGTTCTCAAAATGTGGTCCAGGGACACAAGGGGTTTGTGAGGTTTAAACCATTTTCATAATAATAATAATAAGATATTTTAATTCTCAATAGAGTAAATAGCATTAAATATACTCATAAAACAAACGTTCTTTAGGGGGAGATTGTCAATAATTTATGAGATATTTGGTCTTGGTGTGGAGTCAAGATGATAAGAGTGGATGAAGCAACACAGATAAAGTCTCCCAACATCCCTCTCAAAACAACTTTCAAATAATGTGTCAAATCAAATTCTGGTGTAACAGAGACAAAAAAGGTGAGGATAAGACAATTTTCCAAGGCAAGATGACTTCAGAGGGTGGCAGGAAATGCATGTGACACCAGGGTAGGATATGGCCTGGAGCGAAAATAACTTGGTCACCGTTAGTGGGCATAGGAAGTGGATGTAACAACAGTAGAAGTAGTTTGGAGAATTCTTAGCTCAGATATAGTAAAATCATTGTTCCAATGCTCAGAAAAAGGTTACAGGGGAGCAGCGAGGTGGCACAGGGCAGAGGACCCCATTGCTTTGCCCTTACATTTGTCTAGGTTGTGATTCCAACAAAGAGTAATATTAGTGCTTGTAGCCACAGTGGAGCAGGGGCCCTCCCAGGGTAAAAATTAGGGCACAGACACAGGTAAAAATTAGAGAGCATTGGCCACACCTTTCCTCTGACTGAGCCACCTTGGAAACCCTAAAACATTTGCAGATCCCCAGAACCAACTCTAAAAACAGCATCATGCAAAAGCCTGAAGCTTGAGACACTGTCTCCCTACCTCTAGATGACCAGTCTAACTTTAACATAAAGTTAATAGCCAAGAAATAGCCTAGAAAAAATGAGCAAACAACAAAAGAAATAATCCTAACATAAAAAGGTACCATGGTGACAGAAAAGATAAAGAAATAAACTCAGAAGAAAAATAAAACAGTAAAAAGCAAAGTCTCAAAGGAACAAAAAATTGGACACAAACACAATAAGAATTCCTGGAAGATCTGGAGAATGAAGAAGAAAGTTATAAAAAGAGAAATAAGACTTCTGGAGGGTAAAGCCAAGATGGTGAAGAAGAGAAGCATTTAGCTGATTTTTTTCCAACATTCTCTTCTCAATAACTTTAAAGTAACATTTTAAATTGAATCTTGGAATGGTAAAGTCAAAAGGTGAAGGTAAGACATTCTTCCAGTCTAGGATAAGTTATTGGTTTAAAAAGAGAGATCTGTGACAGGTGGGTGGAAGCTGACCTGAAGCCCACCTGGTGTAATAAGAATGTAAATTTTAAAGATCTTCCCTGCCCCTAGGCTAAAGTGCACCTGGAGCCTGGGGTGGGAGGCTTGTTTTTCAGTAGATACTTCTTGATTGGCCAGTGAGTCAATAAGGTTGTTACATTCTCTGAGCCAGGAGAAGGCTACATAAGCCCTGATGTGTAGCTTTGTTTTTGGGACTCACTTTGAGAAGCATTCTGTGATTTGATCTGGATTCTGGGAAGCTGTTGTTGAGAGTCCCCCGGCTTTGAAAAACCTAGAATGTGGAAACCCAGATGTTGACTGGGTATGGATGTAATGGTTGGACAGTTTGGAAATCTGTCTACTTGATGTTTCTGTCTTGATAATTATGCCTGTATACTTTGAGGTTCAGGGTGCTGACCTTTCCTCCTGAACAAGGTAAACGATATATGTCTGACTGATTAAAGTAAGCTTGTTAACCCATTTTGAGTTGCTTTCCTTTAACAAAGCAGATCCAAGAACCTGTGGTAGCAGCAAACCCTGAGGACGCTTGGGGTGCTTGCTGCTACACCTGGACAAAACACCAATAATGGAATTAGATGGTGGTGACAGAAAAGCAGCAGCAGCTTTGGAAGCTTGCAGGTCAGAGATGATGAGGGGTTCTAACAACTGGTCAGAAATGAATTGCAGAGGACCTCTCTGTTAGAACTGAATATAGAACTAGATGCTATTTTACAAAACCATTTCCTTTACCCAGTTCTTGTTCATAGTCAAGGGAAGAGAGAAATGCTTTTCCTAATGATTAACAATATCTTTTACTCAGCTGCTGAGCTAATACTGAATACACACACCAACAGTCTAATAATCAATAATGTGTAAGGGAGATATTCATGAGCCACTGCCCTAGTTTCAGTTTCTCTTCCTGTCTTGAATTAATTAAATAGTTTCTCTATATAGTCATAGAAAAAAGGAATGATGTAGGCTAATATTATATTATCAACTCCCATATCTCCATAGAAATCATTCATCATACCCAAAACACATGCTCTTACTCTCAGCTGTCATCTTCCTTCCTTTCAAGCTGGGCGTCTTTCCATCTTAGGTTTCACAAAAGGCATATCTACCTATTAATGCTTTTATGTCAGACCAGAGCAGGAATTCTTTGTTATTCAACTCTTCCAAATCAAGTGAATTATTCATAATGCCTATTAAAGAAGTAATAAAAGTAAAGTCTTACATTCAAGATGATTAATACATAAACATTCTTCTTTATTTTTTTCTCCAGTCAATGTGGCATAGGCATTGAACCCCATGGAACATAGAAATGGATCTGGAAGGACCATTCCTTGAAATATATTCTGAGTTCCACAGGAAACTTCCAGGGAAAATTGGGTCTGAGTTTTGAAGGACTTATTGCTTTGGCATTATGTTGTGATGCCTGGTTTACACCTACTTCCTTCCTCAGTCCCATGATAGCAGTAGGAGGGCAGGGCTAGTGACAGGAAACTTAAATTCATAATGATAAATAATGTACAGCTCAATGGTTTCCTTTATCTCTTGAATTGGAATGATGTATCTTGGTTTTTTCACTAGGGGTAAAAAAAGGATTGTCTTTATTCTCCTAAAAGACAACTGTTCCTACATGTAGATTAGAGCAAGGTGTGAGATAGGTGAACTTAGTCAAGGCTTTTGGTCCCTGAATGAATTTTCCATTTAGTGTTCTCTTACCCGACCAAAGGTGACTAGAGATCTCATGTCTAGTTTTAAAGGTACCTTTTTGAATTCCAAAAGTGATAGTTCTTAAGTTCTTCAATTATTGCTAAGTGAACTTCAGAGATGTTCTTCTACTTCCACTATAGCACTTCTCAAAGGAAAAGGTAATCCCTGGCAGGAGGATGAGCTGAAGTTTTGGCTTAGTTTTTCAAAAGACATGGACCAAGAAGTTGAGAATCAGACAATGTAAATCAAAGTAAAAATTTGAAGGTTAAAAGGGAATTGATGTAAGCAATGTAAATCAAAGAGAAAAAGCCTATTTAGCAGTCCTAAAAGCTATTTTGTCTTGAAGTTTCAATTACCAACCATCTAGGACAATCGTATCATTACTGTTGGTTAAATGTTCTGTCCATATTCACTTGTGGGTCTTCTGGACTTATTTTTGTCCTACTGTGTTTCCCCGATAATAAGACCTATCCCGAAAACAAGCCCTCCCCTTACTGTGTAAGATTCCTCTAAAATAAGCCCTCCCCCGAAAATAAGCCCTATTGAGATTGCTACTGTAGTGAAGGTGATCCCCTGCGCTACATGCTACATTACGGTATCCTCTGTATGCACCGTTTCCCCTCCCCCCCCCTCCGGTGAAATGCACGCTGTGCTCCGAGCTGCATCCAATCAGAGCTGCAGCAGTGAGTGTGTCATCCTGTTCTTCCCGAGTGATTTGCTTATTGAATAAAGGTACATTTTTTTGTTCACATTTACCTGTTTCTTAAAATTGCTGTCAATGTTCATTAAAATAAGCCCTCCCCTGAAAATAAGCCCTCTGGTGTTTTTCTGTCCCAAAAAATTAATAAGACAGTGTCTTATTATCGGGGAAACACGGTATGACTGATCTACATTATAATTTAAGAACCTTTCAACTTTTCCCTTTTGGGAAAACTTAAATATGAGCACAAATCTAAGTTTTAGGCATTTTTATTTTCTTAAATTCTAGTTTGCAAATATAAAAAATCTTGTCAAATTCATTCAGGACCAAACTCAGGTGAAGTATGAAAATCCATAATTTCTCAGGGGGCCACTAAGCGAACAGGAAGAACACACAATGCTCCACCATTCTGGGACTAGCAGTAGTTTTCATTGTTATACAATAAATATACACTATTCATTAGAAAAAGAAAATGCAAAGAAATATTTGCCAAAAAGACATTTTCCCCTTTGTTGTCTCTGTGCAAATATGTCATGTTAGCTTTAACTTAGCTGTCATACTTGCTCAAGCTTATGATATGCCTTATAGAATTAGAGCACAAAGATTATGCTTCATCATGTTAGTTTATATGTATATGTTTAAGTGCATATACACAAATGGATTTTTTTTCTTCCAGCAATTAGATTTAAATTCTTTAGTAGATTTATTATGAATAATATCTGAGAATGTGATATTTTAGGTAAGATACATTTAGTGGAAATTTTTTAAGACTTCTGATAATTCAGTTATAATTAGAAAAAGAAAAGGGAAAAATAAATCCTTTGGGTTCAGCATCAGAAAACAACCAATTCTTTAGTTCCAGATATACTGTCATCTTGATTTAGTTTTTTCCTCTGAGTCACAGGAGGTAAAGGGTTAGTCTCTAGGTAGGAGAATGCTTATTAAATTCCTCACATAGTTTTCTTTTCTTTACTTGGAAAGTAAGGACATTTATATTAGAGGGCAGGGTGTTTTTGTGTTTGACTTTCATTTTGCCATTCCCTGAAAGGTAAGTTTGGAGGAATTCCAAAGTCCTTAAAGATTCTACTCAGCATTCCACTTCATTCCTTAGTTTGCTTAATTAGTGTATATTTTGACAGAGGTTATAATTTCTTGAGTAAAAAATAATATTTAATACTGAACCAAACTATCAGGGGAAGTCACCAGGACAAGGGAACTCAGTTACATCTAAGGGGATAAAGGAAGGAATTTTAATGTGAATTCCCTGGATTCCCTAAAATAATTTTTTGGGAATATGTGGAAAGTCTAAAGGTAGCCTAAGACTCAATATAAATTAGGTGCTTTAAGTGCAATCTTCCTGTTGATATTTGTCAAGTTTAGCTGTATAACACCAATGCGATATTCACAACATCCACTCATAAATTGCCCATGATCAACTTATATCTAGTAGAAAAGCTACCATGGCTCACCCTCTGTCAGTTAAGCCACATGTTAACCTCCTTATTTAGATGAAAAAATTAATGACTTTTCCATGTCATTCTTATATTTATGAAATTATAGCCCCATGCTATTTAGATATCAAAGAGACTTTAGAGGTAATCTAGCCCCAAACCTTTATTACAAATAAAGAAACCACAGTTAAAGTGACTTGATCAAAATCAGATAGGCAGTAAGGGGCACAGGTAATATTTAAACTGAGGTATTTCCAGTTGCTTATGACTTCCCTCTCTGTGAGAATGTGGCTTTGGGAGAAACCTGCAGAGGGTAAAAAGGATAATGGCTTTTCTTTAGGACATGTTCAATTTAAGAAGCCTAGAGGGCATCTAGTAAGAATTTTTAAATACACAGTTGGTGATCTCAAGAGAGGCACTAGGTCTGTATATATAGATCTGAGAGTCAGATGCATAGATAATAATTGAACCAGTATAGGAAAAAAAAGAGAAAGATACTTAGGATTGAGCCCTGGGTTACATCATGGATACAGTAAAGTAAACTAACTAGCTCTTAGAATGGGAGGTGAATAATGAAGAAATATCAGCATTACACAAATGAAGAAAGGAAAAATTATTCAGAAAGGGAAGATAGTCATCACTGTTAGAATGCACCTGAGAGGGCAAGAGGACTATGAGAAGGTAATTACTTTTGGCAGTTAAGTGATCATTAGTAAATTTAAAGACACTAATTTCAATTTAATGGTGAGGCTAGAAAACAAACTTTAAAATAGAGTAAAATGAGAGAAATAGACGGACTAAATACAGAGAATTTTACAGTAATCAGCAACAATGCATGAAAAGGAAGGGAGGAAAAAAGGAGAAGAGGTGAGGCGAAGAAATTCAACTGAAGAAAGGAGAGATATAGAATAATATTTAGGTAGGAGAGTGCTGGAGCCAGACCTAATCTCCTTGACAAAATATTGTTAAAATTTTATAGAGAGTATTTACATCTCAGAAATATGGAATTAATCAAGACAAGATTTATTATTTTATTAATTATCTGGCCTTAAGAAACTGTTAATAATGCAGACTAAACCTAAAATTGAACCTGTATATCTCTTTAAAAATAGTTATAAGAGCAGATAGGTGGCACAGTGAATAGAGCACCTGCCCTGGAGTAGGAGGACCTGAGTTCAAATCCACCCTCAGACACCTAACACTTAGTAGCTAGCTATGTGACCTTGGGGAAGTCACTTAACCCCAATTGCCCTGCACCCTGCCTCCAATATATATATATATATATATATACATATATATATATATTTTTTTTTCTGGAGAGCTAGAGTATATGAAAATTTACCAGTCTTCTTCTGCATTGTTCAATAAAAATTGCTTGAATTCAACAGAGGTGTAGGAGAAAGTTGAGGGAATGAAGTCATCTCCAGACTGGAATCCTGGTAACTGTAGGTTAACAATCACCACCACCAACAATCAATAACAACCAACAAAAGCAACTGATATTTGTATATCACTTTAAATTTTGCTATAGGTTTTGCAAGCATTTTTTTTTATTTGAATCTCACAAAACCCCTGGTTAAGAAGTAGGAAAGAATCAATGTAGAGTTTTGTTTTGTTTTTAAATACTGAGGAGATAGGTATATATTTGTAGGTAGCAGAAGGAATTCTTAGAGATACTAAAAATTAGGGAGAGTAAAGGATCATATGTTAATTATTTTTGTTATCAAATTTAATTGGTATTATTTAACTAGCAAGTATTTATTAAGCACCTACTATATCCTAATGCAAAGATAAAAGTAAAACAGTGTTTATTCTTAAGAAGCTTATATTTTATCAGTGGATTTATAGGTGTTACTAAAATACAAAATATATACAAAAGAGAAATATTGGGTAGGGCTAAGATGTGATAATAACCTCATTGAGAAAAGAGTGATCAAGCTGACTTGGGAAGGAATCTAGGGAATCTAAGACATAGAGCTGCAGAGGAAGTGCATTCCAAGTTGAGGAGACTGCTAATGCAAATATAAGGAGGTAGGAAATTAAATGCTCCATATGAGAAACAGCATGAAGGAAATGGCCAGCTGTAGAGAAACTAATAATGTGCAATGTGGTTGTGAAGGTCTATTGAGGCCAGAGCACAATGGGCTTTAAATGTGTGTATATATATATATATATATATATATATATATATATATATATATATATATATATATATATATATATATATTTTTTTTTTTTTTCCTACAAGCACCCTGTTCATCATTTCTCATGGCATGATAACATTCTTTCATCATCATGTAGGACAACTTATTGAGTCATTCTCCAATTTAGGGGCATCCTATAAATTTCCAATTCTTTGGTAACTTAAAAAAAGTTGCTATAATTTTTTTTTGTATAGATGTGTTTCATTTTTCTTTGATCTTTTTGAGATGTAGGCCTAGTAGTGAAACTGCAGAATCAAAGGTTATGTACAGTTTTATAGCTTTTTCTGCACAATTCCAAATTGCCTACAGAATAGGTTATCAGTTCATAATTCCACTGCCACTGCATTGATGTCCAAATTTTCCCACATCTCCTCTAATATTTATCATTTTTCTTTTTCTGTCAAATTAGTCAATCTGAGAGGTGTGAGGTGGCAATTCAGAGCTATTTTAATTTACATTTCTCTAATCAATAGTGAATTAGAATATTTTTATTTTTCTTATGACTATAGAAAGTTTTGCTTTCCTCATCTGAAAGATACCTATTAGTATCCTTTGACCATTTATCTATTGGGAAATAAATTGAATTACAAATTTGACTCAGTGTAAGGGTTATGGGATTTAAAGATCTTCCATGCCCCGTTGGACTTG
>NW_027185791.1:24002988-24011270 GCF_028583685.1 Petaurus breviceps papuanus | reverse complement strand
ATATTTGTAATCTCTATAGGCATTGTGAATATGGCATTGCTGATACACTCAGTTCTCTACATATTTGAAAAATGAGGTCTTCATCAGAGACATTTACTTTAAAAATGACCCCCATATTTCTTCTTTACTTCCAATTTTGCTTGCATTTATTTTCTTTGTTTAAAAACTTTTTATATTAACATAATCAAAATCATCCATTTTATATCATATAAAGCTCTCTTTCTCCTGTTTGGTTATAAATTATCCTCTTATTCAAATGACAGGTAAACTCTTCTGTGTTTTCCTAATTCACTTATGGTCTCACCTTTTAAGTTTAAATCATGTACACATTTTGATTTTATCTTAGTATAGGGTGTGTGAGATGTTGATCTACACCTAGCTTCTCCAAAATGTTTCACAGATTTCCCAGCAGTTTTGGTCAAATAGTGTCTACTTGTCTCAAAATTTCAGATCTTTGGGTTTGTAATAAAACAAATTCCTATAATCATTTGCCATTGTGTATTCTGCAATTATTCTCTTGCCTTCATCCACCTCTCCATTTCTTAGCCAGTAACAGACAATTTTGAAGATTACCACTTTTTAATACAGTTTGAGAACTATCACTGCTAGGCTACTTTCCTTTACATTTTTTAAAAAGTTATTACCTTGTTATTCTTCACCTTATCCTCTTCCAAAAGAATTTTGATATTTTTGTCTAACTCTGTAAGATAATTTTTTGGTAGGTTGGTATGACACTGAATAAATAATTTGATTTAGGTAGTATGGACATTTTTATTATATTGGCTTGAATTTCCCATGAGCAATTCATTTTTTAATTGTTAAAATTTGACTTTCTTTGGGTGAAAAGTGATTTATAATTGCATTTCCATTTGTCCTGGGTTTGTCTTGGCACATAGACCCCCACATATATCATATTATTGGCAGTTATGTTAAATATGTTTTTCTTTCTCTCAGTTGATGAAAAGGGATGGACATTTTTGGTAACATATAGAAATACTGATAATTTATATAGGTTGATTTTCTATCCTGCAACTTTGTAAAGTTCTTCATTATTTAGAATAGATTTTAGTTGATTCTATTGTGCTCTCTATGTACACAATCATACCATCTGAAAAGAGTGATAGGTTGCTTTTTTTTTGCTCATTGCCTACTTTTCCTTCTTTTCTTATTGCCATAGCTAGTATTTCTTGTATAATACTGAATAATAGTGGTAATAATGGGAATCTTGGCTTCACCTGTGCTGCTGGGAAGGATTCTAACTTATTCCCATTACAGATAAGGCTTGCTGACAATTTTAGATAGACAGTACTTATCATGTGAGGGAAATCTCCATTTATTCCTATGCTTTGAAATGTTTTTTTCTTAATAGAAATGGTGCTGTATTTTGCCAATTTTTTTTCCTGTGTCTATTGACATAATCATATGATTTCTGTTAGTTTTGTTGTGTATATACGTACATATATATATATATATATATATATATAGTTATAGTTATTATGGTGATAGTTTCCCTAAGAGCAAACCAATCTTGCCTTTTTGGTATAAATAAAAACTGGTCATATGATCTTTGTGATATATTGGTTCTATCACCTTGCCAGAAATTCATTTAAAATTTTTACTTCAATATTCATTAAAGAAATTGTTGGAAAACTTTCTTTCTCTCTTTTTGCTCTTCCTAATTTTGGTATAAGCACCACATTTGTGTTGTGAAAAGAATTTGAAGGAATTCCTCCTTTGTCTATATTTCCAAATAGTATATGTTGTGTAGAATCAATTGCTATTTAAATATTTTGTGGAATGCACTTATCAATCCATCTGACCTTGGAATTTTTTTCTTAGGGAGCTCACATTGGTTTGACTGATTTCCATTTGCAAGATAGGGTTACTTAAATATCCTATTTCACTTTTTGTTTATAATTTTTGTAAATATTTATCTATGTTATCAAGATTGATCTATTTATGGGAATATACTTGTTCAAAATAGCACCTAATAATTGCTTTTTCTTTATCTTCAATGATGGTCAATATACCATTTTCATTTTTGATACTGGTAATTTGTTTCTCTTATTTCTTTTCTTAAATCAAATTAACCAACACTATTTTTTTTTTATGAAACCAGCTTCTAATTTTGTTTATTACTTCAGGTGTCTTCTTATTTTCAATTTTATTAATCTCTTCTTTGACTTTTGTAATATTCAATGTGGTGTTTAAATAAAGATTTTTTCTTTCCCTCTTAGTTTTTAGTTGCATGCCCAATTCATTGATCACCTCTTTTTCTGTTTCATTGATATATAATTATTTAGAGATATAAAGTTTCCCTTAAGTGCTTCTTTGAATGCATCTCACAAATTTTCAAATATTGTCCCATGATTGACATTCTCTTTAGTGAAATTCTCAAATGTTTCTATGACTTGTTGTTTGACCCACTCATTCTTTGCTATTAGATTATTTAATTTCCAATTAATTTGGTTTTTTTTAATCTCTGCTTCTATGGCCCTTTTTAAAATGTAGTTTTTAATGTAATTATGATCTAAAAAGGATGAACTTAATATTCCTTCTTTTCTTCATTTGTTTGTGAGGTTTTTATGCCCTAATATACAGTCAAATTTTTATGTAGCTTCCATGTTCCCTTAAGAAGAAAATGTATATTCCTATCTTTTATCATTCAATTTTCTTGAGTTCCTTTTTTTCTATTTTTTAAATCTATTAATCTCTTTAAATTCCTTCTTTATTTTCTGATGCATTTATCAATTTCTGAAAGTGGCAAGTTAACCTCCCTTACTCATATGGTTTTACTGACTAATTCCTCTTCTAATTCATTTACCTTTTTTTTTTCTTTTTAAGAATTTGGATGTTATACTGATGAGGTATGGGCTCTGGGAGCCCACTCTAGCTCTCCTTGCATCCTTAAGGTACAGGCTCTGGGCACCCTACCCCCCCCCCTTGAACTCTGATTAAATTGTCTCATTTGATGATTAGGCATTCCTCTGTTACTGGACTTCCCATCCTTAAGCCTATCAGAATATCAATACACCCTTGAACTGGCCTAGCCCACCATTTTCTCTAGTCTCATGGAAGTCTCTGGCATCTTCCCACCCTTAATCACTCACTGATCTCATTAACTCCTCCTGAAGACCCTGCCGAAACTCCTCCTCTAGACTATTCTTAGATTCCTCCCACAACCTTCTGCATATAAAACCCCATCTTGTCTCCATGTTTGTGAGAGTGCCATAGAATGATTTAGCACAGGATTACTCTGTGTCCAATACAAGCAAACTTTAAATAAACTTTACTTTTCTTTGGCTGAGAAGACTTGAGTTGAATTCATTCAGGAGAACTTGGTGTGTTGGTATTTTCAGGTCTCCAGAGCAACCCTAACCCTCTTTATGTGTAACCTCTTCATTTTTATGGTTCCCTGATAGCAGGAAACACTGCTGATCTCAAGGTCTTCTCCAACTGGGACTGGAAGGAACATAAGACTCTCTCTTTCCCTAGTACCTTGAAAGTGCAGTTTTGTTGTTATTGTTGTTTTGTGGGGTTTTGTGGTTTTTTAGGGGGGTGTAATGTAATGCCAAGGAAAGGCAACTTCCCAGGTTCAAAATACCAGCATAGGTGCTCTCTATTTTATTCAGTAACAAACCCAGAACAGAGAAGATCAAAACATGACATCATTCAAAATACAGCATTTACTAAGTGTGATTAAATCATCTCCAAGGCCTACCCCACCCCAGGACTTTCCAATCATTCAATCAATTACAAAGTCTCTGTTCCAAATACTTCTCCACCCCTAGGCTATACCTTAATTAAGTCCACCACAAAGCCCCTCTTCTCAAATGGAGATTATTTTCCAAACATAGGTAAAGTACCTTCATCTGTCAATCACAGAGCACAATAAGGTCAAAAGTTCCCCACCCCTAGGATCACAATTGAATCTACCCCAGAGTTACATCAAGTTTAAACACAGCACTTAATACCCAAATGGAGGTCTTTTCTTCATCTTGACACGAGGCAAGTTCTCAGCAATCTTAGTTCCTGGGGAGACAAGGCTTAGCAAGGCCATAAGATACATTGCCAGTCCCTTCATGAATTTATCCTCTGTCTGTAGAACAGTCCTAGAACCCCTGAACACATTAGCAAAGCCCTCTCCCAGGATTTCTGTAAACATACAACAAGAAAATCCTTCTTCAGGGCTTCTGAACCAACAGAAAGGCTCCCAGACCCCTGCAACAACAGCACTGTCCTTCACCAGTGGACAGTATTCATTCTGTCTGCCGGACAGTCTCCAGACCCCTGCAACAACAGTACTGTCCCTCACCAGTGGACAGTATTCACTCTCTGTCTGCAGGACAGTCTCAGGCCTTCTTAACCAAATGCCAGGTTCCAGGACTTCTTCAACAGGACAGTCTTTCACCAGTGGACAAATCTGGCAAAATAACATCAAAACAGACAGACAAAGTACCAGCAAAACAGCCATGTCTCCTCAGTCCTTGGCAGCTCAGGGGGCAGGTCTCAAAAGTCCAGGGCAATTCAAAGCGGCCACCAGCAATCTCTTAGTCTCTCTCTCTCCACGAGGTGCTGCTTCCAAAAAGAACTTCCGCCTCTCTCTTGTCTCTCCAAATCTACATCACCAGCTCCTCCCACTTCAGGACTTTCTTTTCACATCAACAAGCCCATCCCACAGGTGGGATTAACAAACTCTGGGTTTTAATACAATCAATTTGAAAACCAAGCCAATACAGGGGAATCTTTAATTGCCATTACTATCACAGGGGGCTGACCTCTCAGGTCCCATTAGATCAGATAGCAGGGAGGCTGTTTTGTGTTCAGCCTGATCTAAGGTTCTTAGTCCTATTTGGTTATTTTGGAGAACATGGACATGTGGACAGCTTCTGAAGAATGGAAGATAAGGACAGACACTCCATCTGGAAGTGTAAGCCAAATTCCTTCAATTCTCTCCACGCTAGGGAACTTGGAAAACTTCAGGTACTTTTTTGTGTTTTTTTTTTTTGTTTGTTTCTTTTTCGAGGCTTACTCTCTAAACTTACTTTACATAGGAAGGGACTTCCAGGCCCTATGCCTGTAGTTCTCAAAAGTTCGAATTTGGGTTTTCTTTTATGACATTTGAAAAGAAAAATTGTTTCTCTGGAGACCTGAAAAAGGAAAAGTTGGTGTATTTTTGCAACACTGTTTGGCCTACTTATCACCTAGAAGACCAAGAATTGTGGACTGTTTTGGGGACTTTAAAAGAAAATACTGTATTGCATTTAGACTCATACTGCCGCAGAGAAGAAAGATGCCTACTTAATGACGTTTGTTGAACTTTCTCAGAACAAGGTTCTCAGGAAAGACTGTGAGATGTTTGAAGCTAGAACCCCTCCTCAGAGGGGAAATGAGGACCAATTAAATGACCCCTTTTCTATGGCTTCATCCCCAGTCCCTCTCCCCTCAGCAACTCCTGTTCAGGTCACTGAGGCAGCTTCCCTATCCCCTTCTGCTGCACCCCAAACCTTTTCCTCTTCGTTCCCCTTCCCTTTTTCTCTAGCCCAACACCACTCATTTCCTGCCTCCTACACCATCCACATCTCCTACCCTGCATCTCCCAGCATGCACCTCTCAGGCACCCCTGCTCTTGTCCCAGCCACTAGTCAGGGTGAAGTGCCTCCCTCTGTGGCCCCTTGCCCTGATGCAACAACCACTCAGGCTACAGGACCTACCCCCATGGCAGTCATAGAGGTATCTTCTCTTCTGATCATTTCCACTCCTCAGGTGAAGGCTGACCTTTCTCCTTGCCAGCCGCATCCCTCAGTCTTAGTCTGTTCCAGTTCAGCCAGCACACCCCCAGTCACTCTCTCACAGGAAGTGGGGCTTCCACTCTCCCTTCCTAAGTCTCTGTGTCCACACCACCTTCAAGATATTTTACCTTAAGGAAAGTGGTTGTCTCTGGTGGGACAACTAGAGTGCATGGCCCACTCACCATTTGAGATCTCAATCAAATCAAAGAAAAGTTGCATAAGTTCTCTGAAAACCCAATAAAGTTTACTGAAGGCTTTCAGGATTTATGCCTACACTTTGAGTTTTCTTAGGGTTATTTGCATATTCTCTTCTCTACCTGTTGTTCCACTGAGGAGAAGAGGAAAATCTGGGAACAAGCCCAAAAATTTGGTGATGAAAGTTTGGCTAGCAATGACCACAGAAAATACGCCCCCAGGAACAACTGCTGTTCCCACTAGTGACCCAGGATGGGATTATCAGATCCAGTATGACAGGGAGAAGAGAAACCATATGGAATTTGCCTGTTAGAAGGCCTAAAAACTGCATTTCAAAAGCAAGTAAATTATCAGAAAGTTCGAGAAATTTCTCAGACAAATCAAGAAAACCCTGCCTTTTTCCTAGATAGACTTGTAGAAGCTATTAAAAAGTATACAAATTTAGATCCTGAATCTATAGAAGGGGTAGCAATCATTAACATGTATTTTATTAGTCAGTCTGCACCAGATATTAGGAGGAAACTGCAGAAATTGGCAATGGAACCCCAAACACCCCTGGCCCAATTACTAGAGATGGCCTTTGGAGTCTTTAACAACAGAGACCTTGTTACAGCAGAGGAGAAAGAACACAGAGAACAAACAAGAAACAGAGGACATGCTCAATTCTTGGCTCCTGCCATGGCAAGGAAATCCCCCTCCAGGGGACCCCCTTGGAGGAAGCCCAGTCACTTGGGCAGGAGGAAAACCTGCTTTCGGTGCCACAAGGAGCATCACTGGTCCAAGGAGTGCCCCTCCAGGGCACCCTCCTCCCCAGAGAGAGCCCCAGGAACCAACACCTCTAGAACCATGCCCATCTCACCAGGAGGGACATTGGAGGAAGGATGGTCCCCGAGGTTGGAAATGTGGTAGAGCTACCTCCCAGGCCCCTGTCCTCCAGTCTTCTCAAGCCTTGGAGTGAAGGGGAAGCCTGGGCCTTGGCAGCGCCTCCACTCTCTCCATCTCTCTTTCTGAAATCTGGGCAAGCATTGTGTGTGAAGGTAAGGTTACCCACTTTATTATGGCTAAGTTCTCTGTTCTAACCAATTGGTTCTACCCTCCCCTTGACCAGTCAGGTAAGGGGCATGGAAGGGAAAACAACAAGGTGTCTCCAGACATATCCAGTCCCCTGCCTAATTGAGGATCTGTTGTTTGAACACTCCTTCCTTATGCTCCTCTCTTCTCCTTTCCCCTTTTCGGGAAGGGACCTGTTGGTTAAATTTGGAAACAAATTTACTCTAGTTAAGCTTCCCAGATCTCCCCATGTTCCCTCAGGAGTGTGGGAGATAGGATAGCTGAGTCCATAGTTGGGATCAGGAAATTCCTGGGTGAGCTCCTTCTGCCACATCAGCATTTGTTTGACTCCTAGATCCTAAAGTGCTCCACCAGAGTGGTGTATATCCAATTAAACCCAAGGCCTGGGAGGACTGCCACCATTAATTGATACTCCAAGACCTGACTATTCTGTCTAGAGTGGGGCCCATACCACCAGGTGAAAGCTTTTGAGTTTTTGAAAACTAAATTGACCAACAGTCCAGCTTCACAGAATCTGGGAAAAAAACCTTTACTCTCTATGATGATGGAAGGAGAGAGCAGGCTTTGGGAGTCATTGCCTGTTTTTGAAAATGACTAGATTCTGTGACTGCCATTGCTTTCCATTTGCCACATGACCATGGAGCAATGGAGAAAGGAAAGCGATATCTGACAGTGTTGTGCCCTTGCCACAGTCGTCTTTATTCCTACCAGGGAAATTGTCCTTTATCTATTTAATTTTTGGTGCCTGTTCTGTCTCTGTTTTCTTAACATCCTTGCCGGGTTTGTCTCCTCGTGTTCCCGCCTTCAACTTCTGGATGACCATTAAGGCTATGCAAATATCCAATGTAATCCAACTTCTCCAGCCCACTGGATCTGGCATCATCCACATTCTGGAGTCTGACCCCCTTGAACAGGACCCAGAGAGGCAGGGGCAGCTCTTTGTCCCTTGCCAGCAGCAAACACTTTCAGAAGCTAAGACATTTGCCCTTTACCCCAAAGGAATATGGGTCCCATTTGTTTGAGGGGGGAATGATGAGATATGGGCTCTGGGAATACCCTCTAGCTCTCCTTGAGTCCTTGAGGTACAGGCTCTAGGAGCCCCCATGGAACTCTGACTAAATTGTCTCATTTGCCATGAGGCAATAAGCCTTACATTGTGGTCCCAAACCTCTGTTGGGCAATCCTATGTTAATAGATTTCCCAAGCTCTGTTACTAGATATCCC